>NC_083734.1:7541363-7852272 GCF_028564815.1 Eubalaena glacialis | reverse complement strand
AAAGAGGCAAGAAAAATTCTCTTGCCTCTTTGGCAGCTGCAGTCTTTTTCCCGGACTCCCTCCCGGCTAGCACCGAAGCCCGAGCCCCAACTTCCAGGCCCCGCCCGCCCTGGCGGCTGAGCAGACAAGCCTCTCGGGCTGGTGAGTGCTGGTCGGCACCGCTCCTCTGTGCGGGAATCTCCGCTTTGCCCTCCGCACCACTGTGGCTGCGCTCTCCTCCGTGGCTCCGAAGCTTCCCCCCTCTGCTACCCGCAGTCTCTGCCCACGAAGGGGCTTCCTAGTGTGTGGAAACCTTTCCTCCTTCACAGCTCCCTCCCACTGGTGCAGGTCCCGTCCCTATTCTTTTGTCTCTGTTATTTCTTTTTTTTTTGCCCTACCCAAGTACGTGGGGATTTTCTTGCCTTTTGGGAGGTCTGACGTCTTCTGCCAGTGTTCAGTGGGTGTTCTGTAGGAGCAGTTCCACGTGTAGATGTATTTCTCATGTATCTGTGGGGAGGAAGGTGATCTCCGCGTCTTACTCTTCCGCCATCTTGCCCCTCCCTCACATGTGTTTTTCCTTGAGACAAATGTCAAAGTCCAGTGTGCAAAAGGAGTGCTTTTCATGGACTTCCTGTTTGATCATGTAGAATATTATAAAGATGTGGATAAAATTGAGATGTAATCAAATTAATACTTTCCACTGCTGCAAATTTTAGGTCATTTTTCAATGAAGTTGGATTTTTAAAATATTTATTTATTTATTTGTATTTATTTTTGGCTGCGTTGGGTCTTTGTTGCTGCGTGCAGGCTTTCTCTAGTTGCGGCGAGCGCTACTCTTCGTTGCGGTGCGCGGGCTTCTAATTGCGGTGGCTTCTCTTGTTGCGGAGCACGGGCTCTAGGCGTGCGGGCTTCAGTAGTTGTGGCACACGGGCTCAGTGGTTGTGGCTCACGGGCTTAGTTGCTCCGCAGCATGTGGGATCTTCCCGGACCAGGGCTCGAACCCGTGTCCCCTGCATTGGCAGGGGGATTCTTAGCCACTGTGCCACCAGGGAAGTCCCGAAGCTGGCTTTTTAAATTAAAAAAAATTCTTTTTCACTGTCAGTGTATGGCTGTGAAGAATACTATGACTACTAGCACAGCTTGGTGCCATGTCTTGATTTGTAATAAAGTGTCAGATCTTCTATCCATCCTTGCTTTTGCATCATTAAGTCAACACAGTGAAGAAAGCACATGGCATCTGGGTATTATGAAAATTGTTTTGACCTCATGTACCTCTTGAAGAGTTCTTAGGAATCTCCAAGGATCCATGGGCCACAGTTTGAGAATGGTTGCACTATAGTGTGAGGGAATCTCATCAGGCTGCAAGTTTATGATCTGATGTCATTTAGCTTGACTTAGTGTTCAGCCTGCTACCCAAAGTGTTGAAAGTTGATCCACATCAAAATCATCTGCAACAGAATCTCTGTGGTTGGGACTGAGGAAACTGAATTGTTCTCAAGGGCCTCAAACACAGTGATGTTTGGGAGCATTATTTTGCTTTTATAAAGCCACTCTTTCCAAAACCATGGCATAGTCCCAATGGTCAAATACAAAATGATTTTAGGCAACTATTTCTTAATTTTAATAGTTATCTTAAAGTCTATTACCTTATTTTAGCAAAATGTAAGATGCCATCGATTGTAAGATAACCTATTTTGTGTCCCACTAATAAAGGAAAACACCCTGCTAATTACAGTACTCCTTTCATTGATTATAAGATGCATCCCAAGTTTAGAGATAATATTTTGTGAAAATGTGAAGAAAGTTAGAATAAAATAGAATAATATGTGCTAACCACTTAGAGACAGTGAAATATCTGTTTATAGTAGTGATATAAAGCAGTGTTTCTCAAACTTTGGTGGGCATAGGAATCCAACTGGGAATCTTGTTGAAATAGATATTCTGATTCAGCAGATCTGGAGTAGAGTTTGAGATTTTGAATATCTAAATGTCTCAGCTGATGCTGAGATAGACGGTCCAGACTTTCATAGCAAGCATATAGGGTAACTTTGAAAAACACATCTAAGAAGAAAAAGGAATCAAGGTAAATCAAAATATTAAGTGAATTAGCAGTACTGGTCTTAAATGGGTATTGCAAAATTTGTGATAGTAGTATAAGAATGAAGTCTGAAGTTGGGGAAAGACTACAATGACTCATGGTCAAACTACACCTTTATGTCTCTTAGAAAAACAAGACTTTCCGTCTGGGATTCAAGTCACTGCGTGTGTTGAGGTGGAGATTTTTCTTCTTCCGCCCATAGCTCTAACCATGACTCAGAATCCAGTATCTCCTACTTTTACTGCCTAGATGATGCATGAGTTGTCTCAGCGATATTCTTGCAAATGTGTTGTCCAGCCTACTCAAATGCCTTCAAGATGACTTTTTTCCCTTTTGGAAATTTTGGAAAATCATTTGGGGTAGTTTCTGCAGGCCAAAGATACTTCTTGCTTTAAACTGAAATCTGGCTCTCTGTAACTTCAGGATGTTTGATCCTCCTTTCGGCTCTTGGTAACAACAGAAAGAGTTCAAACCTTCTCCCCACAAGACAACTCTTCACCCATTTGATGGCTGCTCTGGGTTCTCCTTAGCTTTTTTTTTTTTTTTTTTTTAATGTGGACCATTTTTCAAGTCTTTATTGAATTTGTTACAGTATTACTTCTGTTTTATGCTTTGGTTTTTTGGCTGCAAGGCATGTAGGATCTTAGCTCCCCGACCAGGGATTGAGCCTGGAAGGCGAAGTCTTAACCACTGGACCTCCAGGGAAGTCCCTCCTTAGCTTTTTCTTTTCCAGGCTGAGTAGCCCCAGTGCTGTCTTCATCTGTTTCTTACGTGATGTGCTTCTGCATCTCCTTTACCATCACAGTGAGCTCACTCCTGTTAATCTCTTAAGTGTGACATCCAGACCACATGTTGTCCTCCATCAGCATGTGCCCTCACCTCTCCTGACCTAGGTGTCATGCCCGAGGTGGTGACTGCCCTCTGGCAGCCTCATCACACCGATGACTCACCACTCCCTGTCAAGCAAAGCCCCTCAACGTGTGCGTCCGGTTGCTAAGTCAGATCTTGTCCCCATATTTATACAACTGTACTCTGGGACCCAGGGCTAAAACCATTTATTCTTGGCTGATAAAACTTTCCCTTGCTAGGTCTCATCCAACTCTCTTGGCATGACTCATGGTGTCCCTGGAAACTCTACCCCCAGAAAGTCCCCTAATTATCTGCTTCTTGGTTTTGAGAGCTTGACCTGCTTCCAACCCTACACAGCTGTGTCCCTCCAACCATCCCCTCTGTTCCTGTCTTTAGGGGTCTTCCAATGGGGATGGCCATCCCAGTCTCCCTGACCTCCAGCACCACCTTCTGAGTGCTCCCCAACCCGTCTTTCTGCTGTCAGTGCGCTATGACACTGCTCTCAACTTTCAGCCCTCTCCTGGGAATTGCTCGGCTACTGCATCTTGTCAGCAATGGTGTGGTCATGACTTAATTATACTTTGGTTTCCTTGGTCCTAATTCATCTAGAATTACTTCCAATAAACACAAATTTTGAGGTGGGGGAGTAATTTTTTTTTTATTACTACAGTGGACATGGGTTTGAATCCATTTCTCCTTATTCTCTCAGCATCATTTGTGAGTAAAGACACAGCTGAGTGGATTAAGGGGTGCAGACTCTGCTCAAAAAACAGCAAAGTTAGACTTGTGTGAAGACTGAATCTTGAGCCTACGAACATCATGTTTGGGGCCAACCTAAGTATATTGACCTGGAGCTTGTGTGTCAAAGTTCTGCAGTGTGTTTTATTCCTGTTAGTGTGATGAGCAAATTTGGGAAGCCCTGCTTCCTTAGCTGCATACTTTGTAATCTGCCTTTAGAAATACTTAAGTAATGGATTTTAATTTCATCAGTTTCAGATTCCTATGAGTGTGGCAAGAATGGGAATGTGTAAAACACTGTTTGCTAATTTCAATTATTGTATTCCCCATCAAGATGAAAGTGACTCTTACCTTCTTGGTTTCCAAAGCAATGGTTAGTGTCCTTCAGGAATGAAGTGGCTTCTGAGAGAGTGATTCCAGAAATCAAAACTAAACAAAACAAAGAATAAATGAACTACGAAGAGTTTAAATAAATTTAGAAATTGTACTTTTCTAAGTTTAGCTACATTTAAATAGTACACAGTGGATGGTGTGCGATGGAAATAAATTTTCCATTTTTCCCTTCGGTTAAATCATCATTCTTTAAATAATTGGGTAATTACAGCACTGATTAACAATTTTTTTGAGTATCTTCTGTGTGTGCAGAGTACCATGTCAGCTCCTTAAGGGGGTATAAAAAAGGATAAAGACAGTCTCTACCCTAAAGGAATGCAAAATTTAGGAACAGTTAAGAGAAATGCTCAAATAAATCTTTGAACAAGGAAGAATAATACAAATTCTGTAAGCGTCTAAGTGAAGTGTTATGGGGACTTAGAGAGATGATGCTTCCGGCTGAGGGTAGGGGGCCGTGAGGGGTCAAAAAAGAAAGGAAGGAGGGAGGGGAATGATCCGGATTGTAACTTGGATGCTTTTAGACCAGAAGTTGAATTCTTTGGCAATGAGAGAAAAGTTGTGAATTATGGGCAAGACTTCTTTAAGAGGTCTAGGAAGGGCACTCTCTTAAATATCCTATATTCTCTTGGAGAAGATGAAGGTAGGGTAGCTGATAACTTATTTGGGACTAAGGAATCTCAGTCCAGAAGTTTATAACCTACATGAAGATCTCAGGATACCATAAGAGTCTGAATAATTTTCAATATCAAATTTAACTTAAACTTCCCATTTACCACACAGTACTTTTATGGAACCTGGGGAACATGTCGTGAAATACCATTTAGGCAGGAAGAGACATTTCAACACTTGCTTTCCTACTTTGGTCGCCTACTCTTGGTCTCTTCCTTTTATGAGTCTCTAATAATCTCCAGCTATATCCTAAAATTCTCACAACTTTCTCAGGAAAAGATTAAATGATTAAGTATCATATTCTGAATCCTTGGTTCAAACGAAATCACACTTGGAGGCAGAACCTCGGTTTTCTAATGCCAGTTCTGTAAAGTAGCTGTTGTAATTTCCTTGAGCTTTGGTTTCCTTCTGTAAAATGAGACAGATGGACCAGAAAATCCCCAAGATTTCTCTTAACCCTGTGAATATATGACAGAAGGTATTCTGGTGAAGATGGTGGCCAGAAATCAAAGCATCGCAAGTCTCCTAAAGCTATAGAATCCCTCTGAGGGATGATCCTGCAGTGTCAGACATGACCCAGCCCAAAGTCCACAAGGCATGCCATGCATGAGCAGTCTGGAAACTGGTCATTAATAAGCAAACTAGGATGCATTCTGAGATGGATAAAATGCATGGGAGAATTTCTTCCCGCAATCATCTCCCAGAAATCCTGACATAAGAAAAAAATTTACATAACCACAAAAATTTCAAATAATACTTCAAGGCAATCACAGAAGAGATGTCACAAATTAGCATGTTTATTTGCTAACTGCAATTATAATACTGACCTAAACAATTAGAGGGGTAAGTACGTATTATATTCAGCTTTATATCCTGCAGGTTAGTTTTTTTTTTTTTTGGTGTCATAATTGCTAATATTCTTGTCTTTTTACTCTTTGTAGAAGCTTCTTGAAAGGCCTCACCATCTCGTCTCCCATATTGCCCTTAACACAGTTCCTTACGCTTAGTAGGCCCTCAGCAAAGGCTGCTGTGTTGCCTTCTCTCCTCTCCAGGTAACCTGATCAGCTATAATCACAGCTACATGGAGCACAAAAGCGGGCACTTGTGAGCACTTACCTTGCGATGCTGTGGTCGAAGCAGTTTCGAAAGTGTGGCCCCCCAGCTCCCTTTATACTCCCAAATGTGCAAGCCCAGCACTCTAACTTGGCTGTATTTGGGGGATCACCATTTACTCCTTAGATGTAAATGCATTGTAGCCCTGATCTTTCACTCTTGTTAAGTTACTTGGATAAATGACCAGCGGACGCTGTATAATGCCAAGTCAGCTGCGTAGGGATTTTGACGTTGGACACAGATCTTTTTTTTTTTTAAATTAATTTATTTATTTATGGCTGTGTTGGGCCTTCGTTTCTGTGCGAGGGCTTTCTCTAGTTGTGGCAAGCGGGGGCCCCTCTTCATCGCGGTGTGCGGGCCTCTCACTGTCGCGGCCTCTCTTGTTGCGGAGCACAGGCTCCAGACGCACAGGCTCAGTAGTTGTGGCTCACGGGCCTAGTTGCTCCGCGGCATGTGGGATCTTCCCAGACCAGGGCTCGAACCCGTGTCCCCTGCATTGGCAGGCAGATTCTCAACCACTGCGCCACCAGGGAAGCCCGGACACAAATCTTTGAGACTTAGAGAGTCCTAGAGGCCGAGCAGAACTGGGGCAGAGTGTGCTAAGAAGGTCAGTGAAGGGCAGAGCCACAGGGTGAATTGTCAAGCGATGGGTGATCAAGAGCATGGATACTAAGTACATCTCCTTTACCCAGCATCATAAACATGAGGTGGTGTGCGCCTCTTCTCAGAAATCTCCAGAAAACATAAGATTGGCCATTTAACACATCCATTCTTTTTTTTTTAAAACGTTATTTTTTAATTGAAGTATATTTGATTTACAATGTTGTGTTAGTTTCAGGTGTACAGCAAAGAGATTCATATATATATATACACACACACACACACACACACACACACGTATATATCTATATATTCTTTTTCAGATTCATTTCCCTTATAGGTTATTACAAAATACTGAGTATAGTTCCCTGTGCTATACAGTAGGTCCTTGTTGTTTTTCTATTTTATATATAGTAGTGTGTATGTGTTAATCCCAAACTCCTAATTTATCCCCCACCTCCCTTTCCCCTTAGGTAACCATAAATTTGTTTTCTACATCTGTAGGTCTACTTCTGTTTTGTAAATAAGTTCATTTGTATCATTTTTTTTTTTTTTTAGATTCCACATATAAGCG
Source organism: Eubalaena glacialis (assembly GCF_028564815.1). Classification (NCBI taxonomy): domain Eukaryota; kingdom Metazoa; phylum Chordata; class Mammalia; order Artiodactyla; family Balaenidae; genus Eubalaena; species Eubalaena glacialis. The sequence continues at coordinate 7,845,259 of NC_083734.1, read as the reverse complement.
ATACCGTATATTTGTCTTTGTCTGGCTTACTTCACTTAGTGTGATAATCTCTAGGTCCATCTAACACATCTATTCTTATCCATTAATTTATTTTGCTAAAAAATCCATTGTAGATGGAAAACTTTCTAAAATGTATTATATATTGTCTTGATTTATTTAATCTAGTATCTTGAATAGACTTCAACTTTTCCTTGATCACTCAGGGGCCTGGGAGGTGATGTAATAAAGTTGTCAGGGATATGATAGTTTCTTCGCGGATTTTACCCTGCACTAATTGTTCCTAGGTTGCAATGAATTTTTGTGTCACCTTTCTAGTTTTTATATCTACACCTTCACGGCAAGGTACTCACCTGTATTCTGTCTGTGGTTAGTGTATTTGCCTCTGTGAGCCCAATCTTCCTTTTTCTAATCTGCTATAGAATGGGAAACAGATGAGCAAGCTAAAGGAAAAAACAAACAAAAAAAAGGAGTCATAAGTTCCATGGGAAGCTCTAGAAGTTCTAATGAAAATACATGGTCTTTGTGACAACTCTCATGGTTGCTCGGGGTTGTTTTTTGGCTGAAACATAAGTAATGTTTGACTATGTAGGAATTACCATACATTTTAGAAGTTGGAGCCATTTACAGCAATACAGTCTGACTTGTTTATGTTGTATATGATCAATGTGTACTGAATTATACTCAGTATTTTGTAATAACCTATAATGGAATATAATCTGAAAACAATATAACTGAGTCACTTTTCCGTACACCTGAAACTAACACAATATTGTAAATCAACTATACTTCAATTAAAAAGAAAAAAAGATTCTCTAGTCTTCCAGTGGGTAGTCTCATATAGGTAAGGCATTTCCAAGGACAGTTTGCATTAGTCAAAATGAAATTGTGGACAAAGGAGAAACAGATAGGAATAGGACTTCCACGTAGCATTTTCCAAAGTAGATTTGACAGAATGCTGATTCTGAGAGAAACTGTGAAATAAAAGGTCCTGTGGCTAAATGAGTTCAGGAAATGTGGCCAACTCTGTTCCCTGTTGTTGGAGATTCACCATAAATACTAGCATGTTAAGGGGCCTGAGAAGGCTTTCAGTAAAAAAATATGAAGAACTTTTTTGTACCTGGTGATCTGATGTTGGAACACCATCTTACTCCCTGCTTGAGAAAACAAGAGGAGAAGGCTGAAGGCTGCAATCCACAGAGAACTTGTCTCACTCTTGGTACCATGTGGCCCAGAAGAAAGCAACAGAGAGTGATCAGGCATAAACACAGCTGCTTTTATCCAAGGGACAGTCTTTTATATGTAACAGATGCTCAGTAGATTTTGTTCCTGTGTATAAATGAATAAGGACGATTCATGGGGAATCTGTGTTGAAAGAGGGCTGAAGTGATAAGGCAGAAAAGAATGGAATCAGACTCAGTCTCACTTAATAGTAATAGTTTATATTTATTAAGAACTCACTACGTGCCAGGCTTTATCCATATTGGCTCACTTAAGCATCATAATAGTTTTGTGGGGTAGGTGCTAACATCATTCCCATTTTATGGCCGAAGAAATTTGGGCCATTGAGAGTTTAAATAAACTGCCTAAGGCCACACAACTAGTAAGCGGCAGAAATGGGATTCAAATCCTCTCTGGCTCTAGAGCCAATGCCTATAACCTTTCACTTTTGCAAGCCCATCACTTTTGAGTGCTGGCAATGGGGAAAGGAGATATGAAATAGGGACATTGCTCCAAAGGAGGTGATAATGGACCTGGGAAGAGAGTACATAGACACGAAAAGATAAATTACTTTTCCAAGGTTAAGTGCCAAGATGAGTGAGATGCACAGTGGACCAGATGTATGGACAAGGTATTTAAAACCCGTAAGGTATGTTGTGTATGTAAAATATTCTCAGAATTGTTATTAATGATAATGATACTGCTTTGGAGGAGAGAAAAGATCTGAAGGGGATGGTGACTGTGGAGATAATAATAATAATAATAATAATAATAATAATAATGCTTTTTGTAGTTCTTTCCAGTTTACATAGCATTTTTGTATATTTTATTATGTTTATTTTTCTCTGCAAGCCTTAGGGGGTTATACTGTTTATATTCTTATTATTCCCATTGTCCATATGGGGAACTGAGGCCTAAGGGAGTTAAGTGATTGACCAAAAGGCCCCACAGCTAGTAGGCAATGGAGCCAGAATTGGAATCCCAGGTTGCTGATTCCAAAGCCTCACCTTTTCCTCTATCCTCTACTCTCTCTTAAAGGAGGCAGATTTTAAGAGTACAGGGAGGAGGTTCCAGGCTTAGGGAACGTAGGGATTGTGGTTAGAAACAAGACTTCCCAGGGTGTGTTTCAGGAAGGTGGAATGGGCAAGCCTGGATGGAAGGGTTGGGGGTAACACGGAGGTGAGGCTGGAGATGTGGGCTGGGCTTGGCTGTGATGGGCTCCCAGTGCCCATGGAAGGAGTCAGGACATTATTCTGAGATCATTGGGGAACCTTTCAAGGTTTTAAGCAGAAAAGTGAACGTGTGTGTGTGTGTGTGTGTGTGTGTAGACACACACATATATCTGAAGATTAGTATAGAACTGATGGTAGGATATGATGGAGAGGGAGAACCTGAGGTCCTAGAACCACTTAGCAACTATTTAGAAAATCTTGGTGTACAACTTGCCAAGATGATTTATACAGGCTCTGATATGATTTATGGGAGTAGGTGGGCAGTTAGAATTAACCCCTGGATGACCCTATAAATTCAGATCTGTGTTAAAACTCTCCACAGCACCAGAGGGCTGGCTTTCACAGTGATTGTCCCCTGGTATCTCCGGGTCCATCCTGTAGGTCCAAGAAGAGTATTCTGTGGGCTTGAAGTTGTCTGCCTCACTGTCCCGTTTAGGCCTGGCAAAACGAGAACCCCAGGAGGTGAAAGGAATATGTTTAGCTCATTTAAGACCTCTCTGAGCTCTAGACTTATCATTTTTTTTTTTAATATTTATTTATTTATTTAGGCTGCTCCAGGTCTTAGTTGCGGCACGTGAGATCTTCCTTGTGGCATGCGGGATCTTTAGTTGTGGCATGCACGTGGGATCTAGTTCCCCGACCAGGGATCGAACCCGGGCCCCCTGCATTGGGAGCGCGGAGTCTTACCCACTGGACCACTGGGAAGTCCTCTAGACTTATTTTTTGAGGCCCTATCCCGCATTAATATATTAAAATCCTCTCAACATAATATTAAACATGCAAGTAATATCTATTTGCATTGAATATACAAATAATCATGGTGTAAAATGAAGAGGGCCTTGATTAAGCAGTACAGAAATGAGATGTAAAAGGAAAGAGAAAACCCAAGGGACACCCTGAAGGCAGGATCCACAAGACTTTGATGATGCCGAGTTTGAGGAGGAAAAAGGAATCAGAGGATCCTACCTTTCATCCAGCCCTCATTGCAGCCTAGAAATCTAGGGGCATGATACCAGCCCAGGAGAAATACTGAAGGGGGGGAAATATGAATTTAGATTTTGGACAGATTGAGATTGAGATGATGGTGATATCCAGCTAAGTAGGTAGAGATAAGGGTTCAAAGTTTACAGGAGACATTAAGACTGAAGATGTAGGTCTGTGAGTATGAGGGTGTCACCTGTATGCAGTTGATAGTTGAACTTATTAAGGAAGTTGGGTTCTCAGAGAAAGGCTGCATGTTGAGGAGGTGAGAGGCGGAAATGAAGACAAAAAGAGTGGGAAAAAAAAAGGTTATTCTTCAGGTAAACAAATACCTGAGTGAGATCTTGTTGGAGTCAAAAGAGCCACGTGGATCCATATTTTACTTCTGTCATTTACTGCCATAAATGGCAAGTCCCATCACCTCTCTTCGCAGATGTGATGTTTTCCCCTTCCGCTGCAAAATCAGAAACATAATTCTGTTTCTGCCCAAGTCATGAGGATAGTGTGGGGATCAAATGAGATACTGTCAAGATGTGGCTGTCTCCGCAGGCAGTCTCTTTCCAGCCGGTGCCAAACAGTATGCTTCAATCTGTATCAACCTTGACACAGACCTTGGCAAATAATCCACTAGCACAAAAAACATAAGTGAGCAATGCAGGCTTTACTGAAGATTTTGTAGAGCAGACTAGAAGAGGATTATATTACATCCCCTAAAGTATTCAGTTTCCATCAGCAATGACTTCCACGAAGTCCATTTTCCTTCACACTGATGCAGGTGGTTGATTTCCTTTCTTCCCCTGAGGTCCCCTGTCCGACCCCTATGGGTACTCAGTTGTTCCTCTGTTACATGGGGCCGTTTAGCTCTGCCATTGACCTGCATGCCTACTCATCTGGTTACTCAACAAAATAAAAGTCCTCAAGTAAAGAACACCACTTTTATCCTTAGAAAGTTTGGTGATCACCTATTTTTACTCACATATTCCCTTTGGGAGCTTCATCTTTATCCCACCACTATGCCCTGTAGTCCCCAGCTCACACCCCACACCATCATTCCATCTCTCCCAACCCTGAGAGGAGTTCTGTCAATGAGGGTTTTCTCCAGTCTTGTTACAAAATCATTTTGTCAACTCTAAAGTGATGGGAACTTTATTATTAGTGTCAGAAGAAGTCAAGGGAGGTGGTATTTTCGAGAGGGTGGTATTTTCAAGAGAGAGGATATAGTAAAAAGCTCTACAGAGAAGATGGAGAAAAGGAGGACCATGAAAAGGGCAATGGGTCAGTCAGAGAGGTGATCCTGACATTAATGTCAGCAGGATGGTGGGGGTGGAAGCTTTGAAGGCAAGGATTAAGGAGTGAGCAGGTGTTAAGGAGGAGGAAAAAGTTTTCCTGATTTCCCTGGGAGCAAATCTCTCCACCAATCAGTATATAAGGCGCATTCAGAGGAAATGCAGATTTGGATGGAGAAAGCAGCAGCAGGGCCAAACAGAGAGGCCCAGGAAACAAGTGTAATCAAGTTCATTCCGCAGAGGGCTACTTGAGAAGAAAGGGCAGTTAATTGTGCTGGTGGGAGGATCATCCCTTACCCATTACAACTATCTAAGAGCTATGTAACAGATGAAATTTCCAAAAGCAGCAAGAAGTCCCCAGCCAGAAACAGAAATTTCTGGGCAAAAGTCACAGGGCAGGTACATTAGTGAATGATACAAATTTATATTTAATCACCTAATTAAAAATATTGAGTGAGAATATTAGATCCAGAACTAGAGGGGAACCTTGAATATTACCTAATCTAACCCTGATGTTACAGAATCAGAAACTGAGGTTCTGGACAGGTTACCTAATTAATGCTAATTAATTAGACAGACCCCCTTCCCATTCTACTCTCAGATCCAAGAGCGCTAGTTCAGAACTCTTTCAAGTGCAATACATAAACTTCCATACTGCTGGCATTTATACACTACAATTTTGCAAAGCAAAAAGTTGATGGAGGATTATCCAGAGAAATATTTAAACTGATTTTCCTTCAATCAGTGAGGACATAGATTTATCAGTTTTACAGGTTGGAAAACTGAGGCTTGGCAAGATTAAGTGACTAGTCATACAGCTAGTAAGCAGCAGAATGGGAGCTAGAACAAGTCTGGTTTGACTCCAAGTCCAGTTTGTGTTTTCACTACAAGACAGCTGTTTCTGGCTTTGCAAGATCCTGTTAAGACACTAATGCTCTCAGAATTATACATGCTTCTCAGAATTACACGCAAACGAGGCATCCTTCTCTGAAAATATCATGGAGAGAGTGTGTGCATGGCCTGGGAACATTGTGTTCAGAGAAGAAATTCTACCAGTTAGGTCTGTCCAGTAAACTGGAGACTTTCTTATCTGGCCTCATAATCTTGACTGATGCCTGTGAGAGTTAGGGTCTATGTCATTTGACCTTTTTTGTCTAGTAGTTGTATTTTGGTTTCTTCAGTGCTTAAAGCCTCATTAGAACTAAGAAAAGCGTGATCAATTACTTTTAATTTCAACTGTTGGGGTATGAAACAACATAGCCTAAAAAAAAAAAAAAAGATTTTATGCCCTTGGCTAGGCATAGCCCAAATGTATATTTACATTGTTAAGAGCTGCATGATAATGTAGTGACTAACAGTGGACTTTGAGAGTCAGAATACTGAGGTTCAAATCCTGACTTCACTATTTAAACTATTTGAATTTGCGCAACTTATTCTACTTTTCTGAGCCTCAGTTTCTTCATCTGTAAAATGGGGATAATAACAATACCTAACTCACGGGGTTCTTGTGACAACTGAGTTAATAAATGCATGATAGGCTACTTTTTGAAAGTGACATGGAGTGGGTGAGGCCATGTCAACAGCAGAGCCTGAGACTTAGAAGCCAGGAACTTTCTTTAGAGAATGTACCAACCATTGCCTGTGCCAGAGGGCTCTGGAAGCCAGGACAGCATCTTCTATGTTGTTCTTTCATCTCTTTTTTGTTGCTGTTTGGTAAGGCCCATCAGCTGACCACAGCCTGACTACTGTCCATCCAGCCCTCCCATTCTACCCACTACATATAGCCAATTTCCTCTCCAGATGGCCCAGAACACTCTTAAGTCACCACCCCCCCCCACCCCCTCATTCCACACACTCACAACAATAAAACAAGATGAGGAAGATGGAGCCTAGATACCTCAAAGCAGGGTGACCAACCTTCCTAATTTGCTTAGAATTGAAGAGATTCCTAAGACTTCAGTTTTAAAATCAGGACAATCCTGGGCAAACCCAGACAAATTTATCACCCTACCCAAAAGGTGGTTGGGGGTATGATGGCAAAATCCTCAAACTTGACCAAGATGGGGCTAGATGGAACCAGCTTGAGATCTCTCACAAAACCAGGATGGTGATGAAATTCACATATGGAATTGCTAATTTTGAAGCTGTAATGCACAGAGCCGGTAACAGGGAGCATGCACTTATTCAATTGTTTATTCATCAAACATTCATTGAGGGCTTACTACATGCTGGGAAGATTTTAAGCACTAGGGAACAGAACAGGCAAAGTCTCTGCCCTCATGGAAATTCTATTCTAGTGTGTGTGTATGTGGGGACAGACAACAAACAGATATCAAATGTCAATTAGTGGTAAATTCTCTGAAGGAAAGGAAAATTAGGATAAGGAAACAGTGGCTGTGTGGGTTTGAAATGGATCAATCAGGATAAGTTTCTCTAAAGAGATGATATTTGAGCACTTAGAGAAAGAGCAAGCCAGGAGAATATCAAAAGGGCACAGTATTCCAGGCAGAGGAAACAAATGCAAAGGCTCTGGGAGGGGAACTTGCCTGCACAAGAACAGAATAAAGGCCAGTAGGGCAGGGATGAAAGGAGCCAGGGATACAGTAGCAAGGAATGAAGTGGCAGAAGCGGCTAGGGGCCAGATGCTTAGAGCCTTGCAAACTAAGGTAAGGATTTAGGGTTTTAAATGCCAGCTGTTATTATAAAGGTAACGCTATTCTTCCATATTCTCTGCTGAGCGTTGGCTCTGTTATCTGCTGTTTTTCTACTCAGCTTTGCTTCATTCTGTCAAACAAAAAGTTTAGCTGCTCTTCATTTAGCAAATGGCTTATAAAGACACCGTTCCAGGCATTGGGGATTAGAAGTTGGTTTTCTCAACCAGCTTACCATCTAGTTCGGGGAGGGTGGGTGGATCACAGTATTGAAAACACGTGAAAAAATCAGCAGCCGTGGACTTCCAAGGAAACACCCGATAACTACCGAGAAGAAAGCCGGTTTCAATTTCCCAGAGAGGTGAGGAGTTGCTTCCGGTGCGCCCCGGGGCATCATGGGAGGAGTGCGCCACCGGGGAAGGAAAGGCTGGAAGCGATTCCGCCGTGGTTGGGACCAGCCTGGAGACGGTGAGGGGCCCTGGCCGGTGAGTGTACGTTTGGAGTCTGTGAGAGAGGCAGGCCTTTCTCGTCAGCTCCGCGATTCCAGAGCTTAACTGTGTGTGTGGTGGGAGGGTGTGAAGCCGGAAGTGGCGAGGGAATTCGAACCCCCGGCTCTTGACGTAACTGGGCCGCAAGGAAATTTCTGAAAATTCTCGAGTCGCCAAATTCCGTTTGAAGTTTTTCAGTACGTTTATAGGCATTTTATTACATTGCATATACAAATACTTATGTAATATATAGGGCTAAATCCATTTTTGGGTACTAAAAACTGTGGGTATCCATAGAATTATTTTTCAGAATATACCGGAAAAAAATATGATTCTGTTGCTCCAAAGATACCACCTTTCCCATCCATCCTCTTAACAACATTTTTCATAATTTGAGGGCTCGCCCTGTGTTGTACCTCAGTTTCCCCGAGAGAGAGCCATAAGCCATTGTTTCTGTGAGGAGCTGAGAAAATAGCCCGCCCTCTTGGGAAGGTCAGGCTACTATAATATAAGAAAAGCCCTGTTTTGGGTGTGTTCCCCAAGGGGAATGTTTTTCTCCTTCATCAGCGAAGAGGCTTTCTTTTTCTCTCGTGGGCTCCGGAAGCAGCATCTTGGTGGCGCTTGGAGCCAGGAGGGCGGAATCAGGCTGGTAAATTCCATCCTTAAGTAAGTAAGGTTTTTTCCACCTGCCCACAGCTGATTCTTCAGCTTCCCACTTAGGAAAATGTGACCGACTAAGTCCGCAGTGAAGGTGCCTGGGGACACTGGTGTCAATGTAACATGTGCCCAAACCTCTGTCACAGCCAGGAGGCAGAATTTAAGTTTGCTCACCGACAGCTGCTGTGTTAGCCCTGGAATGTTAATGCTTACTGAAAACTTGGCTGAAAGGCAACAGCTTTTAGTAGTTGTGCTAATGGTCTCGTCCATCAAATGACCCTCTCCTCTTCACCTTTCTCTTGTCAGTTATACCCATGTCTTTGATGAGAATTGGATATGAAGTCCTCTTAAGAAGCACGTTCCTTTTATTTATTGTATTTAAAAAATACGAGCCTTTAAAAAAATTCCCAAAGTGAGGTACACATTGTAGAAAGATTGAAAAACATAATCAAACATACTGAAGGAAAAATTTAAATCACTCCTAAGATTTTAGTATAGAAGTAATCTCTACCTAAATTTGGATTAAGTCCTTTTACACTTTTTTTTTATGTTTGTAAACACATACACAGTTTTGTTTTTTTTTAAACACGTGCTTTAAACAAATACATAATTAGGGTATCAGCCTGTAAGCATGGTTTTGTATTCTGCCTTTACAACTTAACAGATTATGGGAAATTTTATCATGATATTAACTCTTCTTCTACATCATGATTTTTAATAGTTACATATCGTTCCATCCTATGACTGTACTCAGTTTTCTATTTTGGGGCACTTAGGGTGCGCTAATTTTTTTTTCTTTTAAATATTCCTGTAAACATGTGTGCATATGTTTATGCATATCTTTATGATATTTATAGAATAGACTTTCTGGGCAAAGGGTATGACTTTTAAGGTTTGCAGTAGTACAATGCCTGTTATTAGAGTCTCCACAGTAGTGATGTGGCATAAGAAAACAATAAGTATTCTGTAATGATTGTTACGGAGCCCAAGCTCATATTGCTTGCCGCACAACAGGTCAACAAATCGAGAGACGAGTGGTTGGGGCAAGGAATAGTGACTTTATTCGGAAAGCCAGCAGACCGAGAAGATGGTGGGCTAGGGTCCTCAGGTAAGATGGGCTAGAACCATCTTCCCCGAGGTAGAATTCAGGCTTTTTTTATACTAAAAGGGGAGGGAGTGTTGTTAGCTGTTGCAAACTTGGTGTCGTAATCCTTTGTTCTTGCACTGTCCACTTAGGTCAGGTCATGGTGTTCCTGTAAACCTCCAACAAGACAAATGTTATTCTCTGTTCTGCAACTTTTTATCTCTCTATGAATGGAAAAGTGTTACACCTGTAAAGGCCAGAGCCTTGAGAATTGGCTATCCTGTATATTTCAGGCTATAGGCAACATTAAGTTGTAGCAAAAACAATAAAGTTCAAAGGTTAAAGTAAAAGAAACAGATCTGATATGGAGTCAGTTTTGTTATTCCCTAGTACATGAGCATACTAATTATCAGGTGTTGTAAATATGCAATAGTCAGTGCAACATGACTGCAAAATAAAATGACAAATACTGCAAAATTTTCAGAATTTAATGAAGTTGATGAAAGTGGTATTAGAAACCTGCTTGAATTTTGCAAAGCCACTGGCCAGGGTGATGCAGCAGCACTGAACTAGTTAATAATTAAAGTTCTGAACATGGACAATGATGATCCAATAAGTGCTTCAAGGGAGTGAGTTTAGGATCAAAGGATTAGGAAGACCCTTAAAATATCAATGAAGACATCATACAGTTTTTGCAAAAAAGGACATTCTTTATGATTGCATTGCAAAAGTTAAACATAAAGGGTGCCACATCATACAAGATTGTGAGAAGGATGTTCCTTTCCTCCCAACTCCAACATTGATTCATTCTTTGTTCTAAGAATTAACAGAGATGCAGTTATAACGTAAATCTTGTGAAGTATAAGAGAAAATAAATTTATTTCAGTAGTTCTGGCTTGATTTTTATGATAAAATCCCAATCAGACTTTTTCCCCACAATTTACTGTGTAATTTTGGACTTCATTTTAATTAATTTAGATTCACCTTAAGTGGTTGTTTTCTGAGGTACATGATTGTTGATGTAGAAAATTCCAAAGAATTTCCCCCCAAACTCAGAACTATGAAGTGAGTTCAGTAGGGTTTCAGGGTATAACATAAACATACAAAAATCAGTTGTATTTCTTTAGGCTGTATGCTAGCAGTGAACATGTGGACACCAAAATTAGAAACACAGGGACTTCCCTGGTGGCGCAGTGGTTACAAATCTGCCTGCCAATGCAGGGGACACAGGTTTGATCCCTGGTCCGGGAAGATCCCACATGCCATGGAGCAACTCAGGTCATGCACCACAGCAACTGAGCCTGTGCTCTAGAGCCTGAGAGCCACAACTACTGAAGCCCGCGTGCCTAGAGCCCGTGCTCCACAACAAGAGAAGCCACCGCAATGAGAAGCCCGTGCATCGCAATGAAGAGTAGCCCCCGCTTGCCGCAACTAGAGAAAGCCTGCGTGCAGCAACAAAGGCCCAATGCAGCCAAAAAAAAAAAAAAAAAAAAGAAATACAATACAATTTACAATTACTTAAAAACAAAAAGAAAGAAAAAGAAGAATTTAGGTGTAAATCTAACAAAACATGTACAGGACTTGTATGCTGGAAACTGTAAAACAAGGAAGACAGAAATTGAAGAAGATCTAAATAAATGGAAAAACATACTTTATTCACGAATTGGAAGAATCAACATAGTAAGTAAGCTAATTTTCCCCAAAATGGTAAATAGATTTAATGTAATTCCTATCAAAAATTATAACTCTGGCTTTAAAGTTTGACATACAGTATCCTAATTATTATTTTCCCAAAGCACTATAATTGTAGTATTTCCCCCAATGAAAAATTTTAACAGCTTTATGGGGATATAATTGATGTATAACGAACTGTACATATTTAAAGAGTCTCGACATATGTATACCCTGTGACACCATCATCTGAATCAAGATAATGAACATGTCCATCACCCCCAAAGTTTCCTCCTGGTCCTTTGTAATACATCCTACTGTCCTTCTGTGCCTCCCATAAATCCTGCCTCTCTATCCCTAGGCAACCACTAGTCAGCTTTCAGTCACTATAGATTCATTTTTTTTCCCTAGAATTTTATATAAATGGAATAATAGAGTCTACACTTTTTTGGTCTGGCTACTTTCCATCAGCATTATTATTTTGAGATCCATCCATGTTTTTGTGTGTGTTAATAGTTTATTTTTATCATTTTTTAAAAAAATTTATTTATTTTATTATTTTATTTATTGTTTCTGGCTGCATTGGGTCTTCGTTGCTGCGGGCGGGCTTTTCTCTGGTTGCGGCGAGCAGAGGCTACTCTTCGTTGCGGTGTGCGGGCTTCTCATTGCGGTGGCTTCTCTTGTTGTGGAGCACGGGCTCTAGGTGCGTGGGCTTCAGTAGTTGTGGCTCTCGGGCTCTAGAACGCAGGCTCAGTAGTTGTGGTGCATGGACTTAGTTGCTCCACGGCATGTGGGATCTTCCTGGACCAGGGCTCGAACCCATGTCCCCTACATTGGCAGGCGGATTTTTAACCACTGCACCACCAGGGAAGCCCAATAGTTTATTTTTATCATTTTGTAGTATTACATTATATGGATTTACCACAATGTGTTTATCCATTCACCTGTTAATGGCCATTTGGGTGGTTTTCAGTTTGGGGCTATTACAGATAAATATGCTGTGAATATTTGTGTGGACATATGTTTTCATTTCTCTTGAGTAAATACCTAGAAGTGGAACGACTGGAAAAATGGGTAATTTCTTAACTTTTTAAGAGGCTGCCAAACTATTTTCCAAAATGGTTATGCTGTTTTACATGACCACTAGCAGGTGTGAGAGGTCCAGTACCTCCACCTCTTGGCCAACACTTGGACTTTTAGTCATTGTAATAGGTGTGTTGTGATATCTCATTATGTTTTAATTATTAGTCCCCTAATGATTCATGATGAGCATTTTTCATGTGCTCTGTGTATATCTTCTTTGGTGAAATGTTTGTTTAAATCTTTTGGCTCTTTAAAAATTGGGTGATTTGTTTTCTTTTTAGTGAAGATATAGATTTCTGTATGTATTCTGGACAGAAGTCTTTTATCAGGGGTATAATTTGCAAATACTTTTTCTCAGTCGGTGGCTTGTCCTTTCATTCTCTTTAACAGTGTTTTTCAAAGTGCAGAAACTGAATTTTGATGAAATCCAGTTTATCAATTTTTTCTCTCATGGCTTGTGCTTTTGGTGTTGGCATCTAAGAAATCTTTGTGTAAACCAAGGTCACAAAGATTTACTCTTATGTTTACTTCTAGAAGTTTTTGTGATTCTACTTTTGGTTTCCTCTTTGATCCAAAATTTAATTTAGGAGAGTATTTTGAATTTTTTTGTTTTAAACTGTTATTAATTTTAGACATTTTTGCGATTGAGGCCTGTGCAGTTTATACTGTAAAGGAATGAGGCTGATAGGGGTTGGGAGGCAAGGGAGTGTGGATGGTAGAAGGTGGAAGAGGGACAGGAGTGCATAAAGTACAATTTTTGTCTAGATTGCATTTTTGTTCTACTGCTTCCTCTTTCTAGATACCAAACTCCTCATGTTTATACTGCACTAAATCTTTCTTGTTTTATTCTTCCTCTTTTCACAAGTCCTTTCTCTCTCTCTCGCTCTCTCACCCACTCATCCATCCAATCTGTCAGGAAACCCTATGTGCGCTACCTTCACAGTACATCTAGAATCCATGTGCTTCTCGTCATCTCCCAGTGCCTATCTCTCTGGTCTAAGCCACTGTCATTTTTTATCTTTTATTTTGCAGTAGGCTCCTAACTGGTCTCACAGTTTCTACCTCTGCCCCCTTCAGTGTATTCTCAATGCAGCAGAGTGATTCTTTTTTTTTTTTTTAAAGACTTATTTATTTATTCATTTTGGCTGTGTTGGGTCTTCTTTGCTGCGCACGGGCTTTCTCTAGTTGCGGCGAGAGGGGGCTACTCTCCCTTGCGGTGCAGAGGCTTCTCATTGCGGTGGCTTCTCTTGTTGCGGAGCACGGGCTCTAGGTGTGAGGGCTTCAGTAGTTGCAGCATGCGGGCTCAGTAGTTGTGGCTTGCGGGCTCTAGAGCGCAGGCTCAGTAGTTGTGGCTCACGGGCCTAGTTGCTCCGCGGCATGTGGGATCTTCCAGGACCAGGGCTCGAACCTGTGTCCCCTGCATTGGCAGGCAGATTCTCAACCACTGCGCCACCAGGGAAGTCCCCAGAGTGATTCTTTTAAAATGTGTGTTAATATCACTCCTCTGCTCAAAACACTCCAAAGATTTCCCATCTCACTCTGAGTGAAGAAAAAAGTCCTCAGGTGGCCCTGAAGCCCTACATGATCCCTGGGGTCCCAGGTTCCTCTCTTATGCCGTAACTATCTTGCTCATTCTCCTCTAGCCCTGCTGGCCTCCTTCCTGTCCCTGGGACATGCCAAACTGCCCCTTCCTCAGAGCCTTTGCATTTTCTTTTGTTCCCTCTGCCTGGAATACTCTTGCTTCCTTCAGGTCTCAGCTCAAATGTGTTTTTCTTAGAGAGGCCTTGCTTGACTCCTCTCTACAAAGTACTAACTGCCTCCCTCTTACTTTTTTTATTTCTCATGAGCACTTATCTGACACATTACACAGCTTCTTATTTTTTTTGTAGATCTTTTTAAAAAAATTTTATGTTGGAGTATAGTTGATTAACAATGATGTGTTAGTTACAGGTGTACAGCAGAGTGATTCATTTATACCCATACAAGTATCCATTCTTTTTCAAATTCTTTACCCATTTAGGTTATTACAGAATACTGAGCCGAGTTCCCTGTGCTATACAGCAGGTTCTTGTTGATTATCTATTTTAAATATAGTAGACACAGCTTCTTATTTGTTGACTGCCTTTCTTTCCTTGCAGAATATAAGTTCCCAGAGGGAGGGAACTATGATTTGTTCACTGCTATTCCCATAGTACTGAGAGCAGTGCCCGGCGCATAGTAGATGCTCAGTAACCACCTGTGGAGTGGGCGCATGAGTGTGTCCTGTCTGAAGGGGTAACCTCAATGAGTGTTTTCCTTAGTAATTTGTAACAATCTAGAGAGATTTAATAAAATTAAGTCCAGTAAAAGATAATTGTGTGTGTGTGTGGTGGAGCTGGAGATGGGAAAGGGGATGCTGGGTGGTGAGGGAGGTACAAATATTGAATGTTCCACAAAGCCATATATAATGTTAAAAAAATAATAGCTAGGTGAGAACTGTGTTTGAGAATAAATAATTTTGGAAATAAATGAGTCTGGTTCAGTTTATCAGTTCACTGTAGTTTTTATTTATTCAACATTAGGAGAAAAACATCACAAAGCAAGTGACCCAAAATAGCACATTTTGTGCATTTCTTCAGCCCCTTGGCAGCATCAGGCAGATGTGTTCACTCTGCACTGACTTTTGTGTGAATCTCCCGGCTCTTCACCCGCAGCTTGTTGACCTGGGACTCGGCAATGTCAGCCCGTTCCTCGGCCTCCTCCAGCTCGTGCTGGAGCTTGCGGAATTTGGCAAGATTAGCATTGGATTGTTCCTCCTAAGAATAAAGTTGTGAGAGTTAGACTTTGTGGTTCTCATTGCACTTGTCACAAACAGGATTATTTCCTCAACTCAGATATTTCCTTCTTATGGTTTGTTTGTCATATCTGATTTCAAATCCAGACAGAACTTGCAACTTCAATTACATTTTTTACTCTAAAGAATGAAAGAAGAAATAGTTTTGAAATGGAAGAGACGAGCTCATTACGTCAAACCCATGTATACGTGAAGTCTATTTACGATGTATGGACTGAGTGGAAAGGAGGAAGAGACCCGTGTGCGCTCGCTCGCAGAGGTTAGACAGTAAATGTAAGGTCAAATTCTAACTTTGGGAAAATCCCAGTTGAAATGTTTTTGCCATATATTTTGATTCTAGTATACAGAGACGCTGTGGGTGGGGGGATGGGGATAGGAAGAAAGTATGCCCTTTGTTGGTTGGACTTACTACCATTCGTGCCTCTCCCTTCCGTGTTCCCTTTTCTTACCTCTTACCCACTACATTGTGTCTGGAAGAGTGGGGAACAACCAGGAAAAGTGAAGCTGGAGAATCTTCCAACACATCCTAATTTGCTACAGCGAATGTGCAGGGATAAGTCCCTGCTGATGACAGTGGTAGTGAGGGAAGGAGTCAGCTGGGGTAAAAGATTTCTGTTTGGCTTTTGGGAACAATTGATTTTGTGCATTTCTAGAGGGAGAGGAATATTTATCATGGTGTTAGATTTTCTGCTGGATATTCTTTGCAGCTATCAAGTAAGGTGGGTTATTTGGAATTTTCTTTTTTTCCCCCAACCCCTACAAATTGCTTAATAATAAAAATATCTCGTCTTGAGGTCTTATTCTATAATTAGGATTTGGGGGTAAATTCATATTTATATCATCTCTCTTAAAATAAGAAAGACATATTCTTACTTGGTCTCTTTCTTTCTCATTAACACATTCTCTTAATATACTTTCTACCCCCAACGAAGTTTTCTTCTTCCCTCAAGGGCTTAAAGATACTTACAGCCTCCTCAGCTTGTCTCTTGTATGATTTCACCTTTGCCTGTAATTTATCTACCAGGTCTTGCAGCCTGAGAACATTCTTGCGGTCTTCCTCAGTCTGGAAGTTTGAAAAAAATGGTCTGCATTGAATCCAACAAAATAAACCCACTACAGGTGGTGAAGTAAATCACTTTGATATGATGGCAGGTGGGCCTGGTGTAAATGTGGTCAACTCTGAGGCTTCCTTCATAGTATTAACAGTAGCCACTCTTGTTAAATGTCCACTGTGTGCAGGCACTATATTGGAGAGTTATACACGTCTCTAATCCTTACCTCCCTACTCTGGTGAGTAGATGTTTTTATTCTATTTTACAGGTGATGAATTAAGGTTGAGAGTGTTAGGTAACCTATCCAAGTTTAAAAAGTAAGAGGCCAAACTAGGACTAATACCAGTTTATCTGTCTTTGAAACCTGTATTCTTTCCTCACTTACACGATTTTCTAAAGGCCTTCCTGATTTTCCTAGTTTAGGAAAGGGTCTGTGATAGGTGATTGTGTCATTTGCCCCTTATGTATATCAAGTTAACATGTAGCTATTTGTGAGTACCACATAGTCACCAGGTTTTCAATTTCCCTTTGTGCAGGAAGTCTGGCTATTCTAGAAAGCTCTTCCCCTTACCTGGTAGGTGAGTTCCTTTACTCTTCTCTCGTGTTTCCGCAAACCTTTAACAGCCTCAGCATTACGTTTCTGCTCACTTTCAACCTCTCCTTCAAGCTCACGTACCTACAATCAAGAAAGATACTTACATAGTCAGTCTTGGGGGATGTTAATTAACTCAGGACCTACTGACGATATTGGGTGGCTGTCCCCAGCCACAGGATAAGGATGGGAGTCAATATACAAGAAGAGAGAAGGATGGGGGAGTGCCGTTTTCACTTCCCGGATTCAGAGAGATTGAGAGACCCACCCTGGCCTCCAGCTTCTGGATGTGCTTCTTGCCGCCCTTCAGGGCCAGCTGCTCAGCCTCGTCCAGGCGGCGCTGCAGGTCCTTCACCGTCTGCTCCAGGTTCTTCTTCATCCGCTCCAGGTGGGCGCTGGTGTCCTGCTCCTTCTTCAGCTCCTCGGCCATCATGGCCGCCTAATTAGTAAATAAACCAGTATAATAAACCTGGTAATGGCAGGTAACACACAGTGTCGTTAAACAAATGCTCATTTGCTCACGTCAGTGATGGCCTTCTTGGCCTTCTCTTCTGCATTGCGCGATTCTTGAATTACTTCTTCCACTTCACTCTGGAGTTGTGAAACATCATTTTCCAATTTTTTCTTGGTGTTGATCAGGCTGGTGTTCTGTTAAAAGTAGTGGAAATTTACAAGACCTGCAGTTTGCACAGTTGGGATTTTACAAATGTCTTACTGGTTGGCTTATGCAGGGGACTAATGGCAACATTTCACTGAACTGTAAATATTTGTTCAGTGCAAAATGTTAATCATTTGCAAGGTTGGTTCCCCCCGCACCGCCACTGCCCCAGTGTCCATCTGATTTATGCATAAGGACATGGAGGTTCAAGAATGTCTACATTAGTTAATTGCTCTTTCAATTATATGTCAACCAGACATCGCTAGTGTTCTGTCCTTAAAAGGTTGGAAATATTAGAAAAGAGTAGATTCTTTTTGTGAGAGCCTGGCACTGAGAGTTTCTCAGTTAGAAGGAATCTATTCTCTGTTAACTTGAATGGTTTGCTCCCTTGGGGAATACTGAATTACTCTTACGAAACATTTTCTTAAAATTTCAACCCAGTGGTTCTCTAAGGGAAGCAATATCACCTCAGTGGGTATTTGGAAATGTATGGGGGTGGATATTTGTGGTTGTCAGAGTAACTAGGGCGTGCTACTGCATTTAACACCCAGGCTGGTCAGTGATGCTAAATGTCCTGCAAGGCACAGGGACTGTAAACATAGCAGTGCTGAACGCTGAAGTGCTCCTGATGGGAAACGCTACGTGGAACATTTTCAGATTTTGGAGTCAACAGATACCTTTACTCAAGTTTATTCCACACCATGGTTTTCAAAATAATCTAGAGTCAAATCTTTTTAAATAAAAAAAAGTAATACCCCTGCCCCGTTTTGGTAGAAAATCTTAGAACACACAGCAAAAAATCATCTATAATCGCATCACTTCAAGGTAATTGCAATTAATATTTTAAAGCATCTCCCCCATCCTTTTAAATATACACATATTTATAAAAATAGAGTACTTCCATATTATAATTCTGATTCGTCACTTTACAGTACACCAGCATTTGTTTGATGTGAGGGTCCCACCTGGGTGTGCAGGAGCTGGACGCGCTCGCTGGCGTCCAGGAGCTGCTGCTCTGCCATCTTCCTGCTCCTCTCCGTCAGCTCCAGGGTGGCCCGCAGCTCCTCGATCTCGGCCTGCAGCAGGTTGGCTCTGCGCTCCACGATCGCCAGCTGTTCCTTCAGGTTCTCTTGACCCTGGAGAGCATCATCCACGTGGAGCTGGGTATCCTGTTAAGTTAATAAAAAGGCTTAGACACTCTGAAGAGGATGTGAACATCCCAGGAGATGAACTGGAAGAATGGGTTGGTGCCAGGAACGGGAAATGACAGGCCTGTCATTTGAAGGAGCATGAAAATGGGGATGTCACCTGCTTAGGTGAGAGAGGATTATCAGGAGACTGATTCTTGTTGTGTTTTATGCCATCAACTTGTTATTTTTCATGTGCGAGTCACCAGTATCTATAATTTATGGAGCATTTTCCATATGCTGTACCCAGCACTTGACATCTGTCTTCTCACTTCATCCTCACAAGTAACCCTATGAGGTGGGTAGTTTCATTCTTAATTAGTAGAAGAAACAGAGGTTCTGAGAGGTTATAATAACTTGCCTAAAATCAGGCAGCTAGTAAGTGACAAAACTAAGACTCGACCTCAGGCCTATTGGTGCCAAAGTCTTTTAATTTCTCTCGTATCATAGCTTATCTCTGGGCTTCTGTTTGTTCTTTTATATAACGTTTCTTTAAAAATAATATATTCGGACTTCCCTGGTGGCGCGGTGGTTAAGAATCTGCCTACCAATGCAGGGCACATGGGTTCGAGCCCTGGTCCGGGAAGATCCCACATGCCACGGAGCAACTAAGCCCGTGTGCCACAACTACTGAGCCTGCGCTCTACAGCCCGTGCTCCACGACAAGAGAAGCCACCGCAATGAGAAGCCCACGCACCGCAACGAAGAGTAGACCCTGCTCGACGCAACTAGAGAAAGCCTGCATGCAGCAACAAAGACCCAATGCAGCCAAAAATAAATAAATATATATTCTATGTGTATTTATTTTTAGCTACCTCCATACTATGAACTGTATAATTTGTTAAAAGAAAAAAAAAATGGATGGTGTAACAAGAAGGTGTTGTGATGAATGGGAGACGGGTCACTTCCCTGACTTGTCTGGGCTGTTAATGTGGACCCATCTACCTTCAGGATCCCTTGGGTGTTCCTGTAGTTCCTCAAGCTCTCTGCTGCCAAGCGGTTGGCGTGGTTCAGCTGGATTTCCATTTCATTCAGATCTCCTTCCATCTTCTTCTTGACTCTCAGGGCATCATTCCTGCTCCTGATCTCAGCATCCAGTGTGCTCTGCATGGTCTCCACGACTCTAATGTGGTTCCTCTTCAGCTGGTCAATTTCCTCATCTTTTTCAGCAATTTTCTTATCAACTTCAGACTTGACTTGGTTCAACTCCAGCTGGATACGCAGGATCTTTCCCTCTTCATGTTCAAGAGATGCCTTAACAAAACAGTGATCAATTAATTAATAATCAATTAATAATGGAAAATGAATATTTGGAGGGTATTCCCTTGTGAGCCAAACTCTTACTAATATCAGTTTGTCTAATATTACAAAGTATAATAAAACAGCTCTAGGACCCTACTAGGTAAATCATCCTTTAATTTATTCAGTCATAGACTTTATTGGGCAACTCTGTAATAAGGGTGCTTTGTAAAGTATAAAGTGCTATACAAATATTATTCATATGAGTAGTAACAAAAATTATATGATTAAACTTATGTGTAGTAAACAGGAATTCTCTCCCGTTCTATAAATTAAAATGTTCACGTGATTCCTGTTGTAGAAATTCTCAGTTTTAAAACATATATATATTTTTGATTACAAAATATGTGTCCATTGTGGAATGTGGGGTAATTTATAAAAACAAAACCTTCCTATTTTGCCTCCACTTAGAGGCACAATTTTAATGTGGTACACTTTTTTCTAGTTTTTTTCCGATTTATATATATTTATACATGATAAAGTTATATTGTATATGCAAATGTGTGTCTTGCTTTAAAAATTATCCTCTACCATAAATATTTCCCCATATTAACTACATTTAATGGCTGTATAAAATTGCATCATATGGATGTTCTGTAGTTTGCTTTACCTTGTTTTTGGATTGGACATCTTGTGTGTAAGCTTTGCCTACATTTAGGATAATTTTCTTGGGATAGATTCTTAGAAATAGAACTGATAGGTCATATTATTACATTTTTAAGACTTTTGATAACTATTGCCAAATTGCCCTTCATAAAGGTTATATGAGTTCAGATTCTCACCTGCTCTGTAATAATGGATCCATCTCATAGTACCATTGCCCAATGAAAACAGTGGTGTTTCCACCAATGTTTATCTTTGATTTTCCCCCCACAACATCAATATACATACCTCTGCTTCCTCTAAGGCAGCCTGAATTTCACATTTCTCTTGTTCCACTTGCTTCTTTATTTTCTCCAGTTCATGGATTTGCTTCCCTCCCTCAGCAATCTGCCCAGTGAGGTCGGAAATCTCCTCTGTGGGTGAACAGAAGGGAGAAGTGGTCAGACTGATACAACATGGAAAGGTCTTTCCAGGGCCATATAGGGTAGGGAAGTTCAAGAGCACTCACGCTGCAAGTTCTTATTTTCTCTCTTTAGCATTTCACGTTGTTCCAGGGATTCCTCGTAGGCATTCTTGACCTTGAACAGCTCAGTACTGAGAGAACGGGACTCCCTCTGGGAGGCCTCAAGTTCAGCCTGGGTTTCCTCATACTTCTGTTTCCATTCTGATAGGACCTGAAAAGCGGTAAACTGTCAGCTAATGGAAGGAGAAAGGGAGACTAAGTAAAACATCGGTGGAGTTTGAGCAGGCTGGGCCACCTTGTCAAAGTTCCTTTGCTTCTTATCGAGAGCCGCGCAGGCAGCATTAGACCGCTCCACATTAAGCATGAGGTCCTCCACTTCATTCTGGAGCCGCTGCTTGGTCTTCTCAAGGGAAGCGCATTTGGCGTTCACGGCTTCTACGTGTTCCTCGGCTTCCTGCAGACGCTGGGCCAGCTTCTTCCTGAAAAGTTAGCCAGGCAGTTAAGGAGAGAGGTCAGGAACAGGGGCAAGTGCTAAACTCCTCAGCCCCCTTTCATAGTCCTTTTTCTACAATGTCAAGTAGCATGGTTTTCAAAACTGTGGTAGCCAGAACTGCTTTCCAGATGGATTAAACTGTGAAAAGGTCCAAAGTGGTGAACAACTGGACTCAAGTCCTTTTTGTTTTTGAATTGTTAGAGGCCATTGTTGGAGCTGACATTGTATGTATCTTACAGCATATGATTTCAGGATTTTCAGGGCTTCTGATTGAGTATGGTATGGAGAATGATGAGCCAGGGCAGTTCTATTGATTGATTTATATCTCATCTCATTCCAAAAAGGATTTGAGACTAACTAGATATTTTATTGGTCACAGATATACTGGGCATATTCTTTTGCTTTCTCAGACTTTACATTTTATTTTATATACTTCCTAGAGAAAAATAGCCAGTTTCTTCTAATAATATATATTTGGTCAGTCTCACCTGAGAGAGGAATGGATAAATAAATCAGGATAATTCATGTAGTCTAAGCAAAGGCAGGGTTTTTCTTTTTATTCCTTCTGAATTGTCTACATTCTTGCTTTACTCCCAATTGTGTGCCAACTGTACATGCCTAATGTACACAAAAACCTTTAGCCGTAATGCTCCAGAAGATCTACCTGAAGGTCTCCTTTGGTCTGTACCCAGACTAAGGCTTTACTTTATTCAGACTAACCCTGAACATTATGCACAGTTCAGATGGCCTCCAACATGAGTTTTAAGAGATCTGTCTTTGTACTACAATACTTAAGAAGGTGGTCTCTGGAATCAGAATGTCTGGTTCTAATCCCAGCTGTACTATTTATTAATCATATGCTCTTGTGTTAGTTGGTTAACCTCTCACAGTCTCAATTTCCTCATCTGTAAAACAGGGATACGAATAATAATGCAATGTAATGTTGCTATGAAAACTAAATGAGTTAATAATAGGATAGTATTTGACACAGTATGCACTTAGGGTAACTTCTGCTTTTGTTATGTTATCATCATCATCACAGCTGTTTCTGGGAGTTGCTGAGTTGGGCAGCTGGGAAACCATGTCATGTCCCTCCTCTAGAGTTCACAGTACACACTTGGCCTCCTCCAGTTCCTCTGTGCGCTGGATGGCGTCCGTCTCGTATTTGGTTCTCCACTGGGCCACCTCGCTGTTGGCCTTGGACAGCGTCCTCTGCAGCTCGGCCTTGGCTTCCTGTTCCTCCTCATACTGTTCCCGCAGCAGGTCACAGTCGTGGCGGGCGGACTGCAGGGCGTGGGCCAGGGCGTTCTTGGCCTGTGGAAGTATGAGTTCAGTGACTTAAATTCATTTCTTCAGTGATATTTAATTTATACAGTTAAAGGAGAACCTAACTGAATATGTTTAGATTTGATCAGTCGAGAATACTTTTGGTAAAACTTACTTTAGTTTCTTCCTCTAGCTGACATTTCAGCTCCTCAATCTGCTGCGTAGATGCTTGTTTGGTCCTTGAAAGCTGAGAGACCAAAGCATCTTTCTCATCCAGTTGTCGGGAATATTCACCTAAGAATTACCGAAGTAAAGGAATTTGTTCATGGCATAAACAAACAAGCCTAAAGTTTGTATATATAATTATATGTATATGACAAATATATACTTTATCTAATTATAAATATTGTTACAGAATTGGCTAGATTAAAAAGCAGCATTGCTATTGTAGTGTAACAAATAAACTAGTCTGCTGATTCTTTCTTGCTTTTTTTTATTTCTTCTAACCCGCTCAGCAAATTCCTATAGCTGATTACTCCCCTCTAATATGGGAGTATTGCTGTTAATTCAGAACCCCCGGGATTGCTTTTGTCTAGTACATAATTGCGGAACTGAGGGAAATCTCTACCCGCTTCCGTCTGCAGGCGTGCTCTCTGAGCCGTCAGGTCATTGATCAGCCGCTGCTGCTCTTCCTCCTTCGTCTTAAGTTCACTCACTTGATCTTCTAGAGTGCGGCACATCTTTTCAAGGTTTCCCTACGGCACATGTACCCGTGAAAGATGAGACATTGAATACAGTAAAAAAAAAAAAAAAAGTTACCACTGGATTCTTAAAATATTTTTAGAGAATAAATTTATGTCAAGTGTGAGTAGAAACTTATGGCACCAACTCTATAGAACATGCTAGGATTCAAGTATGACGGGTGCATAATCTCCCTAAAGTGCTCATTGTTGGAACTCATTCATTTATCCCAGTGATACTTGACACTGATACTTAAAGTAGATTTGGAAATAATCTTAACAAATTATATCCAGTATTTTAAAAAAATGAAATAAAATGGAATATATTAGAATACAAAATTTTAGATCAGTGCTATAAACTGCCTACAAACAATGTTTAATGCCAGAGAACAATGAGGGTTCTTACAGGTTATTAACTATGCTCATTTAAACACAGTATTGGGTACCTTGGCTTTGGAAATGGTCTCTGAATTACTGCTAAGGTCGTCAATCTCCGTCTTCAGCTCACTCTTCTCCTTCTCCAGCTTCTGCTTGACCCTCTGCAGGTTGTCAATCTGCTCCCCCAGCTCGGCCACACTGTCCGCGTGCTTCTTCCTGAGCGCGGCCGCCGTGGCCTCGTGCTGCAGGGTGGCCTCCTCCAGGTCCCGGCGCAGCTTCAGGAACTCGGCCTCCCGCTTCTTGTTGAGCTCTATCTGGGTGGATGTGATGCCCCCCGCCTCCTCCAGCCGCTCACTGATCTCCTCCAGCTCCCGGGAGAGGTCCGAGCGCTGCTTCTCTGCTTTGGCGCGGGAGGCCCGCTCCGCCTCGATCTCCTCCTCCAGCTCCTCGATGCGGGCCTGGCAGTGACACAGCACATTAACGTGAACTCATCTCAATTTCAGTTTTTTTGGGTGCAGAAACAAATGGAGGTGAGATGACTCACCTGCAACTCTTTGATTTTCTTCTGTAGTTGAATTTCTACTGCCTGCTCATCTTCAATTTTGCTTAGCAGATTGCTGATTTCAAATTCTTTCCTTTAGACAGAAGAACAAGGCATATTAGTACCCATACGAATTGAAAGATGATGTTGCATAGAATCTTTTTTCTGGAGTTCCTACTTTTTAAGTTTCTCATCAAGTTGCTGTTTGTCATTTTCTATATCTACTATGGATTCTTGGGCCAATTTTAGGTCACCCTCCAGTTTCCTCTTGGCTCTTTCTAGATCCATTCGAAGTTTCTTTTCTTGTTCTAGAGACCCTTCAAGCTAATGAGAAAATAAACGTTGTTAAAAATTGAAAGTATATTGAAAAAAACTTTCAAATGGGTATTAAAAACACACATCATCCACTTGCTGCTCTAGCTTGGCTTTAGCTTTGTTCAGGGTGTTCACTTTGTCCTCTTCTGCCTGCAGGTCATCCAGGGTCTGCTGATGGGCCTCCTGGAGGGCCTTCTTCTCCTTGGTCAGCTTAGCTATGACTTCGTCCAGGCCTGCCATCTCTTCTGTGAGGTTTTTCACCTAGAAAGGTTAAGGAAGAGATGATCTCTGCTCTAAAGCAGCTTAGTTAGATGGCAGAGTCTCTATATGCTGTATACAAATATATTTCATACCTTGTTCTCTGTGGCATGTTTCTCCTTCTCAACCTTGGCCAGTGTCAGCTCAAGGTCATCTATGTCTTTCTTCAGTTCTGAACATTCGTCCTCCAATTTCCTCTTCTTGGCCGTCAGCTCAGCATTGATCTCTTCCTCATCCTCAGCTCTCTCAGTCACTTCCTTGATCTTTGCCTCCAGCTGGATTTTGTTTTTAATCAGTTGCTCACACCTTTCCTCTGCATCAGCCAAGGCATCAGCTTCCTGTGGAGAGATTTGCTGAGCTGTTTAGAGAATTGTTACTTATTTTGAACTTGTTCTTTGCACAAAGTAGTAGTGTTTACTGAATGCTAATGAATTTTTCAGTATGAATATAAATTAATTGAACATCATTCCATTGTCTGGAGAAATGTAGCTAATTAGATATGGCACTATAGATTTAGAAGCAAATTAGCCTGAAAAATGACTGGATTGAAGCAATTGACTATTTTAAAAAGTATTGTGTAGAAGAGTGGAAGGACCAAAGGAAGCTTGGGTTCTTGTCCCAAATTTGCCTCCATATGTATGACCTTGTGCAAATTGATTTACTCCTCTTACCCTCAATTATCTCATGTAATTAAGAGGATTGGAATAAATGATTGCTAAGAGCATTTCAACTATAATAGTCAAAGATTTTTGACTTAGTCAAATTGGTTAGTTTTGGTTTTGATCATTCCCTACTTGCCTCAAACAACTAGTTGCTACATTGAATTTTAAAAAGGAAAACTATGTAATATTATGCCTATAAATACATTTCCATGAAGCATTTTTCATATACTCAAAACCTCCCTGATAGACCATAACAGTGCTGTATAATTGTCCAAGGTTTCCATTTCCATTTTAAGAATTACCTATTAGTCTCAAAATGAATATTAGACTATATAAGAACTTGTAATTTTGAGAAACTACATAACTCAATGAGGTTTTTATAAATGATTAAAGGACTCATAAAAATCAGTTCAGCCACGACCTTATTACTCTGGGCTGGGGAATTTCTTTAACTTCTCAGTGTTTGTTTATATCTTAAGTTTTTAAAATGCTTAAACGTTTGATAATGAGGCCTTCCAGGGTTCCTTTGCTTTTATTTTTTTATTTTATTTATTTTATTTTTATTTTTTTAATTTTTATTTATTTTTATGGCTGTGTTGGGTCTTCGTTTTTGTGCGACGGCTTTCTCTAGTTGCGGCAAGCGGGGGCCACTCTTCATCGCGGTGCACGGGCCTCTCACTATCGCGGCCTCTCTTGTTGCGGAGCACAGGCTCCAGACGCGCAGGCTCAGTAATTGTGGCTCACGGGCCCAGTTGCTCTGCGGCATGTGGGATCTTCCCAGACCCCGGGCTCGAACCCGTGTCCCCTGCATTGGCAGGCAGATTCTCAACCACTGCGCCACCAGGGAAGCCCCGCTTTTATTTTTAATAGTCATACACTCAGTATATATTTACTCACTGACTAATGATAATACCTATGAAAAGAGGTTAAGATGAAGAGGCTGTGATTGGGAAAATGTATCCTTCATATAAGTGAACTTGTCAGAAGGAAAAGTTGAAAATAGCTTAAACATTTTAAGAAAACTATCCTTTTTTTAACAGATTTCTTCATGACATTGTTGGGCTTGTTGGACCAAGGAAATGGGAGGTTGTATTTGGCCAGAGTGCTGATGCCAAGCCTACCCCCACTCTGATTACAACTTCTTCTTTAACCAATAAACAGAGGCCTTGAGAACTCAGGATCAGTATCAAAGGAAGAATCACAGAGGTCACTAGCTCTGTCTTCCACCGTGGTAGTTCAGTTTAAGTAACTGCAAATGAATTTATTGAGCTAAATCCTGGGGGTTGAGGAAGAGAGAAACAGAGAAATAAGAATAACTGTCTTTTATGAGTTTAAATACAATCTCATACACTTGTATTCAGGAAATAGGGCTCTTAAGACTGGGATGAAGCAGGCAAGGCAGATGAGTAAAATGACTGAGATTTGGGGGCTTGCCTTTAAACTGCTTCCTTCATGCCTATTAAATTTGTGATATTGTTAAATAAATTCTTCAATCTCCCATTTTCCATTTGCAATTTGGAAGTAGTTGGTGCCTTACTTCTTCACAGGAATATTGAAAGTTAAGTGAAATACTGAAAAAAGCAACTAGAAATTTTCTTTTTCAAGAAAAGGCCATTTGTAAATCCAGAGTGTAAATCCAGAGTGTAAATCCAAAGCTTCCAGGACATGGTGCATTCAGCACACAGAGTACTCACAGATTGAACCTGGAGCTGCAGCTCATTTTTCTCTTTCAAGAGAGTCACCATTTTTTCCTCCAGTTCCTTTCTTTTTGCCTCTGACTTGGCAAGTTCATCTTTGGTTTTCTGGAACTCTTCCTTCATGGTGGCCATCTCCTTCTCCGTCTCTGCACTCTTCAGCAGGGGCTTGATCTTGAAGAAGAGTTTCATCCAGGGCCAGTGCTTGACGTTCATGAAGGCACGTACATTATACTGGATGCAGAAAAGGACTTCTCTGAAATGACCGAAAAGTATCAGTGTAGATTGATCCATTAGAGACAATGTTATTGTTAGTATTATTTTTTTTACATACAAACTCCCCTTTTAATGACCCCCCCACATGTAAATGGTGTGTCAAATTCTGTATATTTTATATACAGGACACACACACACACACGCCCTCACACTCAGAGCGGTCCTCAGTAAGACCACTTTGCTGATGTGCACTGCTCATACTGAACGATTGTGTGTTCTCAAGTCCCTGTCACAGCAAAGAAGCTGACTTTAGAGGAGGAATACTTTGTATATATGAGCAACACATACCATTTTAAGAACATTTGAGAAATCACAATATTAGTGACTTGGGAGTGGGTGTGGCAGGTGTAAGTTAATTGTGCTGCTTGGCCTTCAGCACACTGACGTGACCTGTGAAAGGGCATGGCTTGCTTTCCTAATTGCCCACCTAAATTGAGCTTATGGTTTATCCTGTTTTCCTTGAAACCTCTCCTCTTATTTTAATCGCTGCCGAATTATCTACTCCATAAACAACTTTTGTTAGTTTCTTCACATAATAGACTGGCTTTTCTCAAGTCCTTTCAAATGCCTACTTCTTACCTGCTCAGTTAGATTGTTAATGTCTGCAGAGCATTAAGCTACAAAATTTGTTTTATTTAAATAACATTTTAAAATAGTAATAAAAGATATTCCTGCACACTGTAGCAATAGACTGGCAAGGTTTACCTGCCTTATAACAATGTGTTTGCCTCTTCAAGCTTGTTAAAATGGAGATTCTATTTCTGTAGGTCCAATTTATAAGAACCATATCTCTGAGAAGGCAGATATCATGACATAAACCATAATGTTGACACATGGAAAAGACTTGGGAACACTTATACCACAGAAGTAAATAAGTACAGATGAGCAAAATGAATGCAAAACGTGTGTGTAAGGACAGGGAATGCAGTAGTGCTGTGTGGATGGGTTGGATGAGGTTAATTAGAGGAAGTGGAAATGGAAGTCTTGAATTGGTAAAGAGATAAATTAGGCTGAGAGGGGAGGGCTTGTGCAAAGAGGAGAGAAGGAGATAAGCAAATTGTTTAGCCTGGCTGGAAAAGGCTGTGCGGTGGGAGATGATAGATGAGGTGGGGGATAGAGAGTGGCCTTGACAGACACACAGGCGACTTGGATTTGATGTGGGAGACCGTGGGGAACCGCAAACAGATACGGCATGATGAAAATAGTGCTTACTGCAGATGATTCCTGCTGCTGTATGTGAGATGAATGAAAGGGAGAAACTGAGGGAGGAGAGAAGTTTTGAAGGGAATCCCAGTGTGAGGGGTTAAGCAGAGGCTGATGTGTTGTAAGAGTGAGTTCCGAACTGGGTGAGAAGTGCATGTTAACCACAAAATGAAAGAGTTACTGAGTAAGGAAGACCGATGTAAAGTCTCTAAGAGACCTTACAGTCCTTATCCTCTGCATGGTTACCTCCTTTGCAACGTCTTCTGGTATTCTACCCTCATTAGGAATCCCCTACAGATGGCTTGAGTTCTTGTTATAATCTGGGCCAACTTTTCATCTCTCATTTCTTCCAGAAGACCCAGCAGGCCAGCTTTGAAGAAAACCTGGAGAGAGGGGAAGTTCCAAATCATCCCCAGACTACAGGAGATACAGCCATGGCAGAGGACTTGGATCAAGTGTAAGTAATAGCCATACCTTTGTATGTCCAAATTTGTACTGGGTGTGATCAATATCAATAGAGGCAAGAAGTTTCTCAGAAGCCTTCTTGCTGTCAATGAACTGTCCATCTGGAATAGCACTTGCATTTAAAGCTCTGTATCTGTTCAGTCGAAGAAAAAAAGAATGATTAGGAAGGTGTGATCATATATGAAAACCAAACGACACCAAAACAAGTCAGTAAAAAGAGAAAAAGCAAAAGTAGAAAATCCAGCTGTCCTTTTAGGTTCAGATAGTAAAACAATATGATTTTTCCACAAGCTAATGCATGCTTCCGTCCTATTTTTAAGAAATGCCACCTTCTCTAGCCTGTATTCTGTTCTAGCACCACAAGACTATATTATTTGACTTAATTTCGTAGTATTGATGAAGCAGGATACATAAAAACAATGAACAGAGGACAACAGTGAAAATGATTAATTAGTCACAGCATTCAGTGAAATATGACAGAGGGAGACTGGCCTTTGTTTAAAATCCCCATATGAGATTCGGCTTGGGAACCCCTTCCTGCAGATGCGGATGCCCTCCAGCACGCCGTTGCACCTCAGCTGGTGCAGGACAAGCTCGTGCTCCATGGCGCCTAAACATAAGTCAGAGTACTTACTGCTGGGCACGGAATTTTCAAACTTGTGCCTGTCTGATTATTTCGTGCTCTTAGATCTTACCAGGAGTTTTGGTTTCGTTGGGAATGATACACCGTACGAAGTGAGGGTGTGTGCTCCTCAGATTGGTCATCAGTTTATTTAAATTTTCCTAGAAAACCAGGTAGAAGGGACTTGATGAGAAAGTTCTATTTCAGATTGCTTTTTTTGGTCATTATATGGAACGAACCTAGGCACTTTCTTAACTATATTAGGTAAAAGTCTACGAGGCTTCAGTTGCTCTGTGTTTTAAAGGTCTCAAGAGTTCTAGCCTGCCAAATAACTGAAAGGCTAAAGTGCTGGGAAGAAATGCAGCTCTCCCTGGTATTCATTTATGACACCTAGGCTCTATCCTGTAAGCAAACTGCAAATTCAGTAGCCTTGACACACAGGAAGTATTCTTGACCGGGAATCAGAAGACAAAAGACTACAGTCTCGCTTTGCCACTAATGAGCTGCTTGACTCTATAAAATCCCTTTTCTCTTTCTGGGCCTCATCTGAAAATAGTTGAGATTACCTCTAAGGCCTCTTTCATCTCTCTCAGCGCTAATATTTTTCACAGTAGTAGTTTACAGTGGTAACCTAGGTTAGCCACTGTCCCAATGTTTGCCATTCCTTCCTTGAGTGTATTATTCCCTGGGACCTGTAACCTCTTGTTTTTTGGTTTTTGTTTTCGTTTTTTGGAAGAGTCTAAAATCGTAAGACTACATGACCTTGTGTGAGTGGATCTTGGGTACCTGAGAATGATCACAGTCTGAAGCATATGGGGGGAGTTATTCCAGAAATAGAGTAACTGATTATGACAGACAGTGGTGTTTTACTCCACCACAGAAAACTAGCAAGTAGCTATTTCTCAGTATTTCTTAGGTATATTCGTTGAGAAGGCAGAGTTGCTTTATTTTTCATATCTCAGTTAACTATTAGGAAATAAAGTGAGTAATGTGAGTTTCTAATCTTGCAATTATGTACAAGGATAAGTTGATGAAACAAGGGCATATTTGGTGAAATAATGCAAATTGGTAGTGAGAAAAAAAGAACAGGGCTGTTTTCTTGTTTAGGTCATACATAGTATCTGCATTTTAGTTTTAAAAAGAACGAGACTTAGCCATAGAAATCCTGACAAAGCAGCCATTAGACCAGATGCTCCATATGTTCCCCTTTAGAAGAGCCAGTTTTTAAGCCATCTAAGAGAATCACATTATTTGTAGTAATGTTATTATTACTGTTATTCTTAAGAGAGATTTTTCTATCTTAATCATCCATCTAAATCACTAGGTTTGGCTTTAGATAATTTTCAGCTATTACAAAAAATTAAATCCACCTCGGAGGACAAAGATGTGATTTGGTGGAAGGATGTCCTAAAGGGTGTGTCTCAGGCTCAATTCTCAAAGGGGAACTCAGGAACATTCTCAAAGGGCAACATTAGTGGAATAAAGATACGGCTTTCCACAGGGAGACCTTTGAAGTTCAGCTGTGCTTCCTTAAAAATCGGCCTTATTATATAGCGAGAAAGCTTCGAAGGGCATTTTGGAATTCCTGAATACATTAGATGAGCATAATAAGGAATAAGAGGTAAAACATTCAGCCCTACAGGAGGAGTATTGCTTTGGCTGTACCCTGACAAGAAGGAATATTTGAAGTAATTCCTATTAACATTCCATTCCCTCCTAATTTATTCTAAATCCTTTATTCTTATCCTAATTATGATAAGTCATAGAAACTGAATAGATTTTTCGAATTAAATTTGTACTTTACCCTGAAAAGGGCTGACACAGTCTGGAAAGAAGAGCCCTTCTTCTTAGCACCTTTCTTTGCGCCGCTGTCTAAGATAAAAAGAAAACCCATCAACAAAAGTAGAGTCCCAGAGGCTGGAATGGTATGTGAACGTTCTGTGGGGAGAGGTTAATTTAGATCAGGGGCACAGAAAGTACCGGCTTCAGCACTAGCATATGTGGAAAAGAGACTGGCCAGAGTCTTCACTGCAGACTTCTGGTACAGCCCAACCACACTGCCGTTCAGGGGGTCCTTGTTCTTGTCCAGCCAGCCGGCGATGTTGTAATCCACGGTGCCCGCGTAGTGAACCAGTGAGAAGTGGGCCTCAGCCCTGCCCTTGACCACTTTGGGCTTCTGGAAGTTGGCACACTTGCCCAGGTGCTGGTCATACAGCTTGTTCTTGAAGGAGGTGTCTGTGGCCTTGGGGAACATGCACTCCTCTTCCAGGATGGAGAAGATGCCCAGTGGCTGAATTCAGAAAAGTAGACATTGGTGTCAACCTATCTGGTCTCAAAAGATATAGACATAGTGGCTGTCGTTTGATTGAATTATGAGCACTCCTAATTAAATATATTTATAAAGTAAACCAGGGTCATAACTCAAAGAGGTCCTTTTGTTATCACTAGAATGACTTTTCCACCATTCTTTCTCACATTCAATCCATAGCATTATTTTCAATTAAAAGAATAGCTGGATATAAACTCCAAATGTCAGCACTGCATAAGTGGGGGCGACTTATTAAAATGTTCTGTGATTATGTGATTACCACATTTTCCCCTGTTTGGTGAATTAATCTATTGTCAGAGTTTTATTTTTCTATGAAAAGGACTTACTGACTTAGAATGATGTTTACTTTATATGTAATAACTTAGCGGTATAAATAATGCAAACCTTATATAAGACATTTTGTGCATTTAATCCCTTAAAGATAGATTATGAAGAAGCATAGCAATTTGACTCTTGACTTCCAAACAGATTACCTTTGATATAAGCCCTAGCTGTGTGACCTGTGCATTAATTTTGATTTAGAAAATAGTTATTTCTATTGTTGACATCTTGGATCATAGTGGAGATAGATTTAGAACAAATGAGGTAGTTCTTCTAGTGAAGCAGACCATCTCAATAGAGATGCTGCTTTAAACTTGGATCTGAGTCAGTGTTAGAACAGAACTTGTTACGACAAAATGAAGCTAAACACTCTCTGATTCTTCTTACGTAAAAGTTGAAAAGAGAAAGTCATTTCTAAAGTAATTTTTTAACTTGTTCTGATATCAGTCTATTTAAGATTACAGTAATACATTCTGGAGTTGCTTAAGGCACTTGGGAAAGTTATCCTTTCAGTTCGGGTTTCCTTTAGAAGTCAAACAGACCTTCTCAATGAGCTCAATGCAGGCGGCCAGGTCCATCCCGAAGTCGATGAATTCCCACTCGATTCCCTCCTTCTTGTACTCCTCCTGCTCCAGCACGAACATGTGGTGGTTGAAAAACTGTTGCAGTTTCTCATTGGTGAAGTTGATGCACAGCTGCTCCAGGGTGTTGAACTGCACAAAACCAAATTTCCAACATTAAGTGGATTTTTATAGCAGTAGAATTCATTACTGAAAAATCTTTTATTGAAAATATGTGGAATACAATAATGAAATAAAGTTTAAACTGATTGTTGTCTCTTCAGAAATCCCAGGTAAAAAATAATCATTTTTGACATGAACCCTTTTCATGATTTCTGAGCATTATTTAAAGGCACAGCTGTCAATCACACAGCAAGAGTTCTGGTAGAATCTACCTCTTTCCACCTCTGAAGATTGCATGGGCAAAAATGTGCAGTAAAAGTATAACCATGATCCTATGAGTTATGGTTCAGATTTAAGGGTGAAAGTAATTCATTGCAAAGCCTCAGTTCTTTTACCCCCCCCCCCAATTCAAGATAAAGGTCACATTTTCACTTTTGGTGTCACCTTATTAAGGAAAGCTTTTCTTAAGACCTTTAGTTGATGTGCAGAGTGAAATTAATAGGCTAATTGCTCTTCTATTCATATCAAACATTTGGTAAATCCTCATTGTCAGGTCTGTGAAAGTGGGGACCTGATGTGGTATAGAAATTGAAGATCTGATGGAGTCTTTATAATAATTGACACCCTCATCTTATAGATGATAAAGCTGATGCCCCAGAGGGGAAATGGTGTGTGTCAGATGAATCTGGAAGAGGGAAGACTATGAACTGTCACCACGCTTCTACCTCTAGGCCGTTTCTCCTCCATGGGAGGTGCCTTGTGTATGGACCAAACGTTACATAGCCAGGTTCCTGTCGTGGCTTTGCCTTATATGGCTGGAGGATCTTTAGCAAGTGTTTTGATTTTCTTGCATCTGTTTCTCCACATGTAATTAGAAGTAGTATTAGTTACTCCTTCATGGGTTGTTGTGAAGATTAAATGAGGTAACATTTTGAAGTGCTTAGTAGAGAAGCCAGAAATACAGGCTTCGTGATAAATGTTAGCTATTATTATTACTTCTGTTATTATCCAGTTACCTCCTAGCTATTTCGTTCTAGGTGCCATGCTGGAGAGAGCAATGTAGACACTACAAGTGTAAATGAATAATAATACTCAGTATATCAAAACCCAAATTGCCTTTCTCCCACTTTTTATTAATATGAAGATAAACTCACATCAAAGATCTCAAAGCCAGCGATGTCCAAGACCCCGATGAAGAACTGCCTGGGCTGCTTGGTGTCCAGCTGCTGGTTGATGCGGGCGACCATCCACAGGAACATCTTCTCGTAGACGGCTTTGGCCAGGGCGCCCACTGCATTGTACACCTTCATGGACAGAGTAATGTTTGTTGGCACTATGAAAGGCCTGGGATGTGTGTGATTCATTGAGGTTGTGCACTTACCTGCTGCACAGTCTGGCCTTTGGTGACGTATTCATTGCCGACCTTGACCCTGGGATAGCAAAGGGCTTTGAGTAGATCAGCAGAGTTCAGACCCTGGAGATAGGCAGCTTTGTCAGCAACTGCAGAGACACAATTCAAGGAATGTTGTTTAACAGCAGATACTTCTTCAAGGTAGTCTTTCCATTTTCCTCCATCCATTTTCGTTATTATTTAAATAAAAAGCTTTAAATAATTCTATAGAAGATCAGGTGAGGCTCTCTGTATATTAGAGCATGTACTTGCTAATAAATGGTCAGTCAGTTACACTGGCCTTTGGTGATTTGTTGCAAGCAACTCCTGAGAAATTTAACAACAATAAAAATATGTCCAGTGTTTATGGAAATAATTTATGTAACACAAAAGCCAGAGTCCCTGCTCTTAAGACACAGTAGGTAGGGGTGGAAGGTAAGATAAATACACCTTATCTCAATTTAGCTCCTCCCAATTTAACCTCAACGAATTAGTTTCTTTATCTGAAAATGTGAGGATTAAATTTTAGTGCATGATTCCTGCAGAGTCCCCTTCAAAAATTTTGTCAGTGACTATGATGTAAATGAGGGAGAGAGAATGTCGAGCCAGGGTGGTCAGGAAAGGCTTAAAGGAGCAGATAACTTTAGCTTCCGTGGTAGATCCTGTAAGTTCCATGTTCTTTCCATACATAGAGTATATGATTTTTCTTTCTCAGTTTCTTTTTTATCTTACTTGTTGCCTAGATTGTCTGAGGGTTAAATGTAGACAACACACACACACATGTGCACAGATGTCCTCCAACCCCAGCTCTGTGTTTGGGCAAGACCCTGTATCCCTCCACTAGGTTTGCCCAGCTGGTGCTGAAATAGACCAATATGCCAAGTTATCCTATATACCTTCTCGCCATTGCTAAGGCAAAGCAAGCTCACGGTTCTGTCTCATTCCCTCTCTAATGATCTGGCCCCAGGTTGTGCTTTTTAGATGTATCCTTGCAAGTGGCTATTAGGGTTCATTTGGGCTGCATAGAAAGATGGAGATATGGAGATGTGAGGAGGGAAAGGGGGTGAGGAAAGCATGCAGTGTGTGTAAATGTGTACATGCCCCTCAGAAGTCCAGCTACAAAGGAAATGTGAGTTTAGAATAACCTTTTTTTTTTCTTGCCATATTCTCTAATTTAAACCCAGATGGAGGTTCATTTGGTACCTTCGGTGCCATCTGGCTCCGCTTGCTCCTCACGCTGCTTTTGCTTGAATTTCATGTTCCCATAATGCATCACAGCCCCTGTGAGCTTGTAGATGGACACTTTCTCCTCAGGAGTAAAGCCCAGGATGTCAATGGCGCTCTGCCAGGAGAAATGACAGGACAAAGTTAGGGCAGAAGAGACTAACGTATTTTGGAGAATTTACCCTATATTCTAAGGTAACCACACTTATAGTGTGGTTGCTATTGTTATTTCCATACATAATGGATTTTTAAAAAGTGAGTGTGTGTCTTACATCAGTGGCCATTAGCTCTTCTTGGTCATCAATGCTAGTGACTGTGATCTCCCCTTGACTGACGAAGGCATAGTCATATGGGTTGGTGGTGATCAGGAGCATTTCTGGATACATAGAATTCAGGGTGTATGTTTTACATTAGAAGTTGTTAACAAAAATATTAACTTTTGTCTGTGAACTTAAGTTCATCCTTACCAATCAGATCTGGCTTCTTATTGGAAGTGATCTGATAAAAAATATGGTAGCTTCTTTCTGCCTTTAACTGGAAAGTAACTCTAGACTTTTCTAGAAGATCTGGAAAGAGAGGGAAATAGACATTGAATTAGAAAAAAAATATAAGTGCTGCTGAGATATTAAATGAACTGCAGTGTCTTTGGCTAAAATTGGGGACCTGACGTTAGGCTCCATTGAGATTTCAACGTGATGATCGATCCTGTTGGTACTACATGTAAGAATTCCAAATACGTATGGCAATTACCCAAGGTTCTCACCATCTAAGAGCGGAGAGTGAAGTATGCATGCTCTAGTAAAAATCAACTTTGCATGTGGATGACCTGCGACCTCTGTATTATAATTGATCCTTAATATCCCCTCCTTCCTCAGATCACCTTAGATTCTTTGGTGAGGGACTACCTTGGAAACACCTACCAAAGCTCAGATTGGGCTTCCCTGGTGGTGCAGTGGTTGAGAATCCGCCTGCCAATGCAGGGGACACGGGTTCGAGCCCTGGTCTGGGAAGATCCCACGTGCCGCGGAGCAACTGGGCCCGTGAGCCACAACTACTGAGCCTGCGCATCTGGAGCCTGTGCTCCGCAACAAGAGAGGCCGCGATAGTGAGAGGCCCGCGCACCGCGATGAAGAGTGGCCCCCGCTCGCCGCAACTAGAGAAAGCCGTTGCACAGAAACGAACACCCAACACAGCCAAAAATAAATAAATAAGTAAATAAATTTATTAAAAAAAAAAAAAAGCTCAGATCAAGAGCAAATCACAGAAATGTATTGTAAGCCTATAGATAACTCATAGGAGTCCATAGATAGTCCTACTGTTTTTCCTGGAGAAAATGTCATAGTTGCTTCTGAGGCAGGAATTGCAGAATGTGTTATAGAGCCATCAGTCTGAGACTGAGGTAAATAGAGCACGCAGCGATTATGGATAAGTTTGGCATTAGCTCACGGGCAACACCGCCAGCAGGCTCAGTGCTCAACAAGTGTTGCAAAATATCCCTGCAAATGACATCACTTGTTTCTCTGTTTGATTTTCAATGGTCCTGTTACTCACATGTTTCAATATCAGCAGAAGCCAGTTTCCCTGTGGTACCGAAGTGGATCCTGATGAATTTACCCTTGCAAGTGAAAAAGATGATGTTACATACAAAACTGTTAGCACACGAGTAACAAGAGGTTGAGTTAATAACTCAGACATGCCTTTTTGGGCATTTAAGACCTGAGAAAACCCTTCCGTGACCCAGAGACTCACAAAGCGAGAGGAGTTGTCATTCCTCACAGTCTTGGCGTTGCCAAAAGCCTCCAACAGGGGGTTGGCACTGATGATTTGATCTTCCAGAGTCCCCTGCAAAGGCAAGAATAGTCCTCACATCTGGGGCTTCCTGCACGCCCTGCCAGTCTTGATTCTGACACGCCAGTCAGACCCACCTGCATTTTGCCAGTTTCCTCCTTCTTCTTCTCTCCAGTAACTGCAATTGTTGCAAAGTACTGGATCACACGCTTCGTGTTCACAGTCTTTCCTGCCCCAGATTCTCCACTGTCAAAGAGAAACCAGAGAAGAGATCAGAACTACAGCTCACATTGTCGACATCTAAGGCAATCACCACAAACCAGAGAAGAAGAAAAAGATCACATACGTGATCAGGATGGACTGGTTCTCACGTTCTGTAAAAAAGAAATCAAGACCATCAGTTTTTAAAAATAGTACACATTCAGTACAAAGATTATTGACTGTAAAGATTAATCAGTTTATCCTTTTTAACATTTTGAAGATGTTGCCTGTGATCTTGGTTTTGTGTGTAGCTCCCAGATAGTACTTGCCTCTTGGAGTAAAACTTATGAAAATGAGAGGCAAAGAATCATCTGTTTCTTCTTA
Organism: Eubalaena glacialis; assembly: GCF_028564815.1. NCBI lineage: Eukaryota > Metazoa > Chordata > Mammalia > Artiodactyla > Balaenidae > Eubalaena > Eubalaena glacialis. The sequence continues at coordinate 7,806,988 of NC_083734.1, read as the reverse complement.
AAATATTATTAATTTTAAAACCTATGGGAAGTTTCAAACGTATACAGAGGTAGAGGCAATAATGTATAAAGAGCTCCTATGTACCCATCATACAGTTTCAACAGTTATTATTTGGCCAACTTTGTATAACCTGTACTCCCATCCTAAACTCACTTGGTTATTTTAAAGAAGATTCCAGGCATCATATAATTTCATCTGTAACTACTTCAGTAAGAATCATACAATTCTGAAGTTTCATTTAACAGATGAAGAAACAAACCCAGAGAGAAATAAGTGACTTTTCTAATAGTTACATAGCTTATCAAGATGTTTAGGTCTATTTGACTTCCAGTTTATATATTTTTCTGCTACCTGGCCTCCTCCCAGTTTTTCATATTAATTTGACAGCTGGTAATACTAAAAAAGGAAGGGATCTGGAACTGTAAATGTTGGTGTTCATTTACTTTTATTTTCCTTTTTATTTTATACACGTTTCTAAGTAATAAAAATAAAAATTGTCACTAGTTATATGACTGATATGTTGGATATATACCAATTTTCTGATTTGTTAAATCTTTAATTCTATACTGATATAGATTTTAGAGCATTCTCAAATCTAAAAAAATCTATTCAGAGAAATAGATGCTAATTTGGGTGCTATTTAGATGTGGATATAGACTTTAGAGAACTTCAAAGCTCTATTCAGGGAAGTAGAGACAGATTTTGGAACATATTCAGATTGATTTCTTTTTCCAATAGAAGAAAATACAAGAAAGATCATATCACATCTAGTGGGAGCATAGATAAGAAAACAGTGTTCTAGTCTCTAACCTGGTCAAATGCCACAGTTTTGGGTGGTTTTTTTACAAAAATCATGTTTGGAGATAAGTAATCTTGAATTTGGAGCAGCCCCAAAACTTGGGGGAGTGGGGACCTCTGTAGGGGTGGTGGTGTACAGAGCAGTGTAAATGCAACTGCTAAGTGTTAAAACCTCTGGAATGAGCCCACATTTGGATAATTTCTGGAAGGTAGCTAGCTTCTGCTGACAACTAAACAACAGTTTCCTGGCATGATATCCTTGTAGAACTGCTGGCCAATTTGTAATGGAAGATTCCTATTTTATCCCTTTCTCTTCCCTCTTCTCCTTTAAAAGACAATTTAAAAACAGTGCAAAAAAAAAAACAAATAAGAAAACAAAAAGGAACAAAATCTTCTCCAGTTTCTAATATCTCATGGAAGAACAGGAAACTCAGGAATTTAGAATATTTCCAAAGGCAACGCATTTGGTGTGTGCCGATAAAAGGTTTTCATGCTGTATTTGGGCCTACAGTTCGCATCAAAGCCATTTGTTTATGCTTTGATAAGACGGGAATAACAGACTTTGATATAATTTTAAAAAAATATTTTCAGGACTTCCCTGGTGGTCCAGTAGTTAAGACTTTGCCTTCCAACGCAGGGGTTGCAGATTTGATCCCTGGTCAGGGAGCTAAGATCCCATGTGCCTCGCAGCCAAAAAACCAAAACATAAAACAGAAGCAATATTGTGACAAATTCAATAAAGACTTTAAAAAAAATGGTCCACGTCAAAAAAAAAAAAACTTAAAAAAAAGTATTTTCAAAGAAAGAGGGATTTCTATTTTCTTCTATTCTTGTAGGAAAATGCTTCAAAATCTTTGAGAGGAAAGTCATAGCTCTTTCTTTACTCCTGTTCTACCCCAAAGGCTAGTGATATTAGCTGTGTCTTTTAAAGATAAAGAATTCACAAAGCTTTCCCGCTATGGCTGGTAACTATTTTCCTTGATTGCTGTGGATGTGGATATTTTTTAAAAATCTACTTGAACTTTTTTTCTGTCCAAATCAGAAAGTAAAAAATGTGAGAAAGCAACAACAAATATGTTTACAGAGGTCTACTAATCATTTCAACTAGGCTACTGGCTACCAGCTGGGTTAGCTTGGGTAGGTCAATGAATTCAGTGAGCTTCACTTTACTCATCTATAGAATGGCTGCAGGGAAGAATATGTGATATTACAGCTCTGAAAGTTTCTTGAAAGCAGTGAAGCCCCATGTGGCTGCAATGTATTATTGTAATCAAAGCCCAAAGTCTGTTTGTTCGTTAAAGATTCTATTTCCACATTTCTGTGAATAGATGCATCACTCACTCACCAGTCATCATGAACTGATAGGCGTTGTCAGAGACGGAGAAGATGTGGGGCGGGGCCTCCTGGCGCTTTTTGCCTCGGTAGGCAGCCACCACCTCGGGGTTGTACACCGGCAACCACTTGTAGGGGTTGACGGTGATACAGAAGAGGCCTGAGTAGGTCTGAGAAAATCAGAATATTCAACATGTGGGATTTGTTTTTACTTGGAGAGATAGGTGGAATAAAGAGATGTTGAAGGGCGCTCACATAGATCATCCAGGCTGCGTAACGCTCTTTGAGGTTGTACAGCACTGCTGGCTCGTGCAGGTGGGTCATCACGACCATGTCCTCAACCTTGTCATATTTGGGAGGGTTCATGGGGAAGACTTGGTCTTCTCTGACAGTTAGAGTCTGGCAAGTAAAGTAAGAGACAAGTTTGTATTAATGGTTGGAAGTAGGATTTATGTTTATCTGCTTTAATTATAAGACTACAGTTGTGGACACTTTCCATTATATTATTCGGTGTCTTTTAAATAAAGGCATGAAAATACATTCATCTTAGCGTTTGATGGTAAGAAAATCTGTTTCCTCTGATGAGCTAGAATACGTACTACTCTTTAAAAAATACTTTTTTCCTCCCACATTTCCTTGTCCCAGGTTTATTTATCAGTTTATATCATTTTACTTAAATGGGTTTAATTTTCCATTTTTCCTGGCCATTTATTACAAGAAAGTTCAATTTGGGGTGAAGTAATGGGGATATTAATACATTGTTTATCTAAGTAGATAGTAATTGTTTTGATAGGAGAAGCTAGTTTTTGTTTCTCCCAAGTTTGGGGATTTTGACTGGGAAGTGAGAAATTGAAGGGAAATGCTGGAGGCCAAGCCTAGTGGCTTTAAAGTCCTTTGGGTAGTTGGGAAAGGGAGAAATGAGGTTACTGCTGAGAATTTCTTTTACCTTCCAAATCTGATGTCTGTTAATGGACCAGAAGGGTTTCTGTATTGGCAGTAGGCTTAGAGATTCTGAGCAATGAAGGCTTCAACTTGAAGCGAGGAGGTGGAGGAATAAAGCGGGGAGTATTTTCTCCTTATGTTTTTACTTACTGCTCCACGTTCTGTCTTTACAGTTACTTTCCCTCCTTCTTTGCTTTGTATGATGCTCTTCACATAGGATTCCTTGGGCTCCGCCACAAAGACTGATGATTTAGCATTGAAGGGCCTGTTTTGGGCTTCAATCCGCTCCTTTTCCGATTTTCGAAGGTAGGGAGCAGCTTCACCAAAAGCAGCCATCTCACCGTCCAAACTCGCACTCATGGCTGCGATTTATTTAGAGAGAATTTTGCCTTGGGGAAAAAATGAGGGAGAGGAGAAATAGAAACCGGAAGTTATACATGTGAGCTAGGATTTGAAATGAAAGAAATGTTGAGGCTCCATCGCCTGCCTGGGCTGTAACTATTCTTCCAAGCTGTTGCTGACCAGTGTTCTCATACAGTAACCCTAGCACAGGGCTGGTTTGGAATGAGACTGCAGTTTGAGGCTTCATTTTTAGGGCTTTGAAAATTTCCTTCCCAGATGGCGTATCTTGATCTTCAGGGCTAGGGCATCTACAACTGAGTGAGAACGGAATCCTTGCATGTTTTATTCTCTAAACTGTAACAATATCTATAGCTAAGACTGTTGTTGATGGATTGTTTTATAGCAACTGTCATTCTTTAATCCCCACTTTTCCTTCTGCATAATGTTTGCATCTGCCATTTGCTAGGGCAGTCATAGAGTTAGGAGGGAAAGTTTGTTTTGTGCAAATGGAGATTGATATCTTCCAAGCTATCGAAAACATCTTTGCCTTTTAGGTGGCCATTTTTTCTCTCACAAGCCAAATAATTATTTTTAATGTCTACTTAATGTTAATATTTGGTGTTATATCTCTTGGTGGGTCATTAAAAAAACCCATAATAAATTCTTATCATTCTAGGTTTTTTGTTTTTTTTGTCATTTGGCTTGTTACCAAGAGACTTAGCATGGCCTTAATTCCAAAATCTCTTTTAACATTCTCCTTTTGGCATGAGAGATTTCAACTGTCAGTTAACAGATCTAACCATAGAGAAATGAGAGCTTCAGCACGAAGAAGTTTCTTCATCCCACATAAATTCCACAGGCTTCTTTTCTTTCCGTCCAGAAAAAGAAAAGAGACAAAAATTTAAGAGTTCGTCGCAGGTATGTGAGCCACTGTCCTCCGTCGACAGGTGTGTCTCTCAGTGTTGGTGTGTTACTTTGGTTGGGTCTTTCCTTTGCTCTCAGGCAGTGAATGACTTGGGGGGAGGGCCAGGATCTCTTCTAAATTAGGTACGATATTTAGCCCTCTGTGGGTGTAATACTTGTGATTTTTTAAACGAACAATAACAAACCTTTCTAAAAACTACAGTGAATCATGAAAAAGTAGCTAAAATACTATGGTTTTAACAAGATGTTTGTTTTTGTTTACATTTTTAGATTAAGAATTTTTCTGGGTATTTAAAAATTATTGGTAAAATGTATAAGTATTCAATGCTTGTCAGGAGGGGGAGGTTGGCATGGAATAGTCCATTGCCCCTGGACAGTTCTAAGTGCAGCTGAACTAAATGGTCCTTTAATCCTGGAATTCAGGTGAGGGTGGTCTCTGAGAATAAGACATTCTGAAAAAATGATTTCCCAGCATTTATAAGCAGACATTTGGAAGCACAGTCTATTTACATAACTGCAAAAATATGGAAATGGTGTACAGTGAAGAGCTGCCCCCAGCTTCGTTAGCCTAAATGAATCCCCTCTGTCATCAATGAATGAATAAAGCAGAGTCTTACCTCTGGCTTCCAAATGAAGATGCAGGTTCAGAAGCGTCTAACACTGTAAAACAACAAGTTTCTTATTAGTGAAGCTCTGAGATTCCAGTAAGATAGTTACAGAATTAAAATATTTCCCTGGTCTGAAACTTGGCTGTATGAAAATAAAAGTCAAAGTTGGGAGGAACAGTCTCATGCTCAGAGATGGGCCACGGGGTAAGCTGTTTCTGCCCCCGGAGTCCTTCAGGTCCCAAGGCCCCCATCACTTACCTCTGGGTTCTTGGTGGAGATGAAGCAGGAGGGCTCCTTCGTGCTTATATAGGGGCTGATGTGCTGATGCTGCAGCTACCTCCTCTTTGTTAGAGCAAGACATTCGGCAGCATGAACCCTCAGAATAACTTGTACTGACGTTTGTCATATTTGGATATAATTAGAAGTATTCATATTACTTTGAGTATGTGAACCAATCTCCTATAAATAATTTGACAGCGACCAATTTGCTGGCAGAGAATGCTTTCTAGTGTGCTGGGAAGGTAATCTTTGACAGTGCCTGGTGGGGCCTCCTAAGAGCTATATTCATTTTGGCAAACTCTCTCGCACATGCCTGTGGTGACCCAGTGATCACATACTCAGCGACACATTGCTTTCAGGGCCCTATAACCACTTTTCCTTCTTTGGTACCACAGGAACCCCCACCTCCTCCACACCCTTGGGCTGCTGCCAAGGCTCCCCCTTGGAGTCTGGGCTCGGGCAGCAGGGCCAAGGTGAGAGGAGATGCTATCCTGAGTCTCTACCGTCGGGTCAGTGCCCATCCACCCAACACTGAAAAAAATGATTATTTATTACAAAATTATATGTATTCATTGTAGGAAAAAATACAGATAAGCAAAGAGAAAAAATGTCTATAATCCCAATATGCAGAGATAAGATATAGACATATAAGTACATATATGTCTTATAACCTACTTTAAAAATTATATCACAGGTAATTTTCATACCACTAATGAAATTTACACCCTTATTCTTTCTTTTTTAAATTAATTAATTAATTAATTAATTAATTAATTAATTAATTAATTAATTAATTAATTAATTTTGGCTGCGTTGGGTCTTCGTTGCTGCGCGCAGGCTTTCTCTAGTTGCGGCGAGTGGGGGCTACTCTTCGTTGCGTAGCACGGGCTCTAGGTGCGCGGGCCTCACTAGCTGTGGCATGTGGGCTCAGTAGCTGTGGCTCGCGGGCTGTAGAGCGCAGGCTCTGTAGCTGTGGTGCACAGGCTTAGCTGCTCCGTGGCTTGTGAGATCTTCCCGGACCAGGGCTCGAACCTGTGTGCCCTGCATTAGCAGGCGTACTCTTAACCACTGCGCCACCAGGGAAGTCCCTACACCCTTATTCTTTAAACAAATTATATTATGATCATTCTTTTAAAATTAGAATCTTTTCTTTTTTTAATGGCTAGGGATATTGAGGTATAATTTATATACAGCAAAATTGACTCTTTTTAGCTGACGGTTATATGAAAGTTTTTCTGCTGCTATTTAAAAAAATTTTTTAATTTACAATAAAATTCACTTCTGTTGTTTTATAGTTCTATGAGTTTTTGCATATGCACTCTTTCTTGTAACCACTGGCATAGACAGGATGCAGAACTTCATTTCTGTGAGTTTCGATAAACATGTGCTGTTGTGTAACCTCTTACGTTCTATTTATATGAAAAATTAAAGCCTTGTAGATTAGACTAAAATTAATTGGATTGCATCTAATGTCTCATCAAATATGATATTTGATGTATACTTTATATCTGGTTTTCTAATAATTGTAATCATAAATGTGAATTAAACTGTTCCATTCGTAGATATAAGGCCAAGGGAATTGAAAGCATACGCTTATACAAAGACTTGCACATAAATGTTCATAACAGCATTATCCATAATAGCTAAGTGGAAACAACCCACATGTCCATCAACAGACAAATGGATAAATAAAATGTGGTATATCCATACAGTGGTATATTATTCAGCCATGAAAAGGAATGAAGTACTGATACATGATACAACATGGATGAACCTTGAAAACACTAATGCTAAGTAAACGAAGCTGGATGCAATGTGTTCATATTTGAATAACAAGAACAGGCAAATCCACAGAGACAAAAAGTAGATTAGTGGTTGCCAGACAATGGTCTGGAGAGGAGAGATTGGGGAATGACCGCTAATGGGGTTTCTTTTTGAGGTGATGAAAATGTTCTGGAATTAGATAGTGGTTATGGTTGCATAACTTTGTGAATCTACTAAAACCACTGAATTGTTCATTCAAATGGTGAATTTTATAGTATGTGAATTATATCTAAAAAAATGCATTAGATTTTACCAGTGTTTTTTCTGTATCGAAATTATATTTTTTTCTCCTCTCACTTGTTAATATAATGAACTGTGTTAGATTTCCTCACTTTTACTGTTCTGCAATTCATGAAATAAAACCTATTGATGTAATGTTTAATTTCCTGCTGTTTTAGGTTTACGCATTTTTTTTAAAATGTGGGATTTCTGCATCTGAGTTCATGTGGGACTAGGCCATAGTTGTCTTGTCTTGTGCTATCCTTTTCTGGTTTTGATATAGGATCGTGCTAGTTTTGTAAAATGAGTGCCTCCCATTTGTTTCTATTTTCTTCAACAGTGTGTTTAGGATGTGAATAATCTGTTCCATGAAGGCTTGGAACAGTTCCTTCAGGAAACTCTTTCTGCCTGTAGCCTCTTTGGAGGAGAAATCTTTCACTCTAATTTAAGGTTTTTCATGACTATTGATTAGTTTGTTCAGAGTTTCTACCTTTTTTTTTTTTTTTTTTTTTGCCCATTTGGAGAATTTATATTTTCCTAGAAAATTGCCCATTTCATGTGGGTTTTTAGATTTTTTTGTGCCTATCTTTTTATAGTTAAAAAAACTCCTGTGTAGGCATCTATTCCTTTTAATTTTTTTAACATATTTTAATTTTGTTCTTTTTATTTTAAACCGTATTTGCCAAAGTTTTGTCTTTTGTGTTGGTCTTTTTAATTTAGATTTACCAAATAAGGTTTTTTCTATTTTATTATTTTCTGCTTTTAATCTTATTCATTCCTTTATTTCTTAGGTTTATTATATTGGTCTTTAATCTGGCATGTTGAACTGAAAGCTAACTTCATTTATTTTCATTCTTTCTTATGATCTTGCATGTTTATTTATGGTTATAAATTTTTCTTTGGTTACTACTTTGGCTAAATCCCATGGGTTGATATGTAGTACCCTTGTATGATTGTCCTTCAATTATAATTATTTTAAAGCTTCTATTTCCATTTCAACTCCCAAATTATCTAAAGTTTTTTTGTTTTTTTTTTTTAATTTCCAGATGTATAAATTTGGGCTTTGGGGAGAGGATTCTCTTTTAGCTGATAGTTCTTTTTATCGTATGTGTGTGTGTGTGTGGGCGCGCGCATGCATGTGCAGTTTATTTCCTAGTAGGTCCAATAGGAATGAGGGATCTCATGTGTTTATTTTTGTGCATGTAAGTAATACAATAATTCAGATAGCATCCAGATCAGAATATTATCAGCACCCCATAAACCTCTCTTGATCCTCCTCATTATAACTCTTATTTCCCTCCCCTAAAGGTAACTATGATTTTTACTTTATTTTTTATTAAAAAATTTTTTTAACATCTTTATTGGAGTATAATTGCTTTACATTGTTGTGTTAGTTTCTGCTGTATAACAAAGTGAATCAGCTATATGTATACATATATCCCCATATCCCCTCCCTTTTGCATCTCCCTGCCACACTCGTTATCCCACCCCTCTAGGTGGTCACAAAGTACCGAGCTGATCTCCCTGTGCTATGCGGCTGCTTCCCACTAGCTATCTATTTTACATGTGGTAGTGTATATATGTCAATGCCACTCTCTCACTTCGTCCCAGCTTACCCTTCCCGCTCCCCGTGTCCTCAAGTCCGTTCTCTACATCTGCATCTTTATTCCTGTCATGCCCCTAGGTTCTTCAGAACCATTTTTTTTTTTAGATTCCATATATATGTGTTAGCATATGGTATTTGTTTTTCTCTTTCTGACTTACTTCACACTGTATGGCAGACTCTAGATCCATCCACCTCACTACAAATCACTCAATTTCGTTTCTTTTTATGGCTGAGTAATATTCCATTGTATATATGTGCCACATCTTCTTTATCCATTCATCTGTCGATGGACGCTTAGGTTGCTTCCATGTCCTGGCTATTGTAAATAGAGCTGCAGTGAACATTGTGGTACATGACTCTTTTTGAATTATGGTTTTCTCAGGGTATATGCCCAGTAGTGGGATTGCTGAGTTGTATGGTAGTTCTATTTTTAAATTTTAAGGAACCTCCATACTGTTCTCCATAGTGGCTGTATCAATTTACATTCCCACCAACAGTGCAAGAGGGTTCCCTTTTCTCCACACCCTCTCCAGCATTTATTGTTTGTAGATTTTTTGATGATGGCCATTCTGACTGGTGTGAGGTGATACCTCATTGTAGTTTTGATGTGCATTTCTCTAATGATTAGTGATGTTGAGCATCCTTTCATATGTTTGTTGGCAATCTGTATATCTTCTTTGGAGAAATGTCTCTTTAGGTCTTCTGCCCATTTTTGGATTGGGTTGTTTGTTTTTTTTTTTGGTATTGAGCTGCCATGAGCTGCTTGTATATTTTGGAGATTAATCCTTTGTCAGTTGCTTCGTTTGCAAATATTTTCTCCCATTCTGAGGGTTGTCTTTTTGTCTTGCTTATGGTTTCCTTTGCTGTGCAAAAGCTTTTAAGTTTCATTAGGTCCGATTTGTTTATTTTTGTCTTGATTTCCATGTCTGTAGGAGGTGGGTCAAAAAGGATCTTGCTGTGATTTATGTCATAGAGTGTTCTGCCTAAGTTTTCCTCTAAGAGTTTTATAGTGTCTGACCTTACATTTAGGTCTTTAATCCATTTTGAGTTTATTCTTGTTTATGGTGTTAGGGAGTGTTCTAATTTCATTCTTTTACGTGTAGCTGTCCAGTTTTCCCAGCACCATTTATTGAAGAGGCTGTCTTTTCTCCATTGTATATTCTTGCCTGCTTCATCAAAGATAAGGTGACCATATGTGCATGGGTTTATCTCTGGGCTTTCTATCCTGTTCCATTGATCTATATTTCTGTTTTTGTGCGAATAACATACTGTCTTGATTACTGTAGCTTTATAGTATAGTTTGAAGTCAGGGAGACTGATTCCTCCATCTCCGTTTTTCTTTCTCAAGAATGCTTTGGCTATTCGGGGTCTTTTGTGTTTCCATACAAATTGTGCAACTTTTTGTTCTAGTTCTCTGAAAAATGCCATTGGTAGTTTCATAGGGATTGCATTGAATCTATAGATTGCTTCGTGTAGTATAGTCATTTTCATAATGTTGATTCTTCCAATCCAAGAACATGGTATATCTCTCCATCTGTTTGTATCATCTTTAATTTCTTTCATCAGTGTCTTACTGTTTTCTGCATACAGGTCTTTTGTCTCCTTAGGTAGGTTTATCCCTAGGTATTTTATTCTTTTTGTTGCAGTGGTAAATGGCAGTGTTTCCTTAATTTCTCTTTCAGATTTTTCATCATTAGTGTATAGGAATGCAAGAGATTTCTGTGCATTAATTTTGTATCCTCTTACTTTACCAAATTCATTGATTAGCTCTAGTAGTTTTCTGGTAGCATCTTTAGGATTCTCTATGTGTAGTATCATGTCATCTGCAAACAGTGACAGTTTTACTTCTTCTTTTCCGATTTGGATTCCTTTTATTTCTTTTTCATCTCTGACTGCTGTGGCTAAAACTTCCAGAGCTGTGTTGCATAATAGTGGTGACAGTCGGCAACGTTGTCTTGTTCCTGATCTTAGTGGAAATGGTTTCAGTTTTACACCATTGAGAACAGTGTTGGCTGTGGGTTTGTCATATATGGCTTTTATTATGTTGAGGTAAGTTCCCTCTATGCCTACTTTCTGGAGAGTTTTTATCATAAATGGGTGTTGAATTTTGTTGAAAGCTTTTTCTGCATCTGTTGAGACTATCATATGATTTTTATCCTTCAGTTTATTAGTATGGTGTATCACACTGATTGATTTGCGTATACTGAAGAATCCTTGCATTCCTGGGATAAACCCCACTTGATCATGGTGTATGATCCTTTTAATGTGCTGCTGGATTCTGTTTGCTAGTATTTTGTTGAGGATTTTTGCATCTATGTTCATCAGTGATATTGGCCTGTAGTTTTCTTTTTTTGTGACATCTTTGTCTGGTTTTGGTATCAGGGTGATGGTGGCCTCGTAGAATGAGTTTGGGAGTGTTCCTCCCTCTGCTATATTTTGGAAGAGTTTGAGAAGGATAGGTGTTAGCGCTTCTCTAAATGTTTGATAGAATTTGCCTGTGAGTCCATCTGGTCCTGGGCTTTTGTTTGTTGGAAGATTTTTAATCACAGTTTCAATTTCAGTGCTTGTGGTTGGTCTGTTTATATTTTCTATTTCTTCCTGGTTCCATCTCGGAAGGTTGTGCTTTTCTTAGAATTTGTCCATTTCTTCCAGGTTCTCCATTTTATTGGCATATAGTTGTTTGTAGTAATCTCTCATGATCCTTTGTACTTTTGCAGTGTCAGTTGTTACTTCTTCTTTTTCATTTCTAATTCTGTTGATTTGAGTCTTCTCCCTTTTTTTCTTGATGAGTCTGGCTAATGGTTTATCAATTTTGTTTATCTTCTCAAAGAACCAGCTTTTAGTTTTATTGATCTTTGCTATTGTTTCCTTCATTTCTTTTTCATTTATTTCTGATCTGATCTTTATGATTTCTTTCCTTCTGCTAACTTTGGGGTTTTTTTGTTCTTCTTTCTCTGATTGCTTTAGGTGTAAGATTAGGTTGTTTATTTGAGATTTTTCTTGTTTCTTGAGGTAGGCTTGTATTGCTATAAACTTCCCTTTTAGAACTGCTTTCGCTGCATCCCATAGGTTTTGGACCGTCGTGTTTTCATTGTCATTTGTTTCTAGATATTTTTTGATTTCCTCTTTGATTTCTTCAGTGATCCCTTGGTTATTTAGTAGCATATTGTTTAGCCTCCATGTGTTTGTATTTTTTACAGTTTTTTTTCCTGTAATTGCTATCTAGTCTCATGGTGGTGTTGTCGGAAAAGATACTTGATATGATTTCAGTTTTCTTAAATTTACCAAGACTTGATTTGGAACCCAAGATATGGTCTATCCTGGAGAATGTGTCATGAGCATTTGAGAAGAAAGTGTATTCTGTTGTTTCTGGATGGAATGTCCTATAAATATCAATTAAGTCCATCTTGTTTAATGTGTCATTTAAAGCTTGTGTTTCCTTATTTATTTTCATTTTGGATGATCAGTCCATTGGTGAAAGTGGGGTGTTAAAGTCCCCTACTATTATTGTGTTATTGTCGATTTCCCCTTTTATGGCTGTTAGCATTTGCCTTATGTATTGAGGTGCTCCTATGTTGGGTGCATAAATATTTAGAATTGTTATATCTTCTTCTTGGATTGAACCCGTGATCATTATGTAGTGTCCTTCTTTGTCTCTTGTAATAGTCTTTATTTTAAAGTCTATTTTGTCTGATATGAAAATTGCTACTCCAGCTTTCTTTTGATTTCCATTTGCATGGAATATCTTTTTCCATCCCCTCACTTTCAGTCTGTATGTGTCTCTAGGTCTGAAGTGGGTCTCTTGTAGACAGCATATGTGCGGGTCTTGTTTCTGTATCCATTCAGCCAGTCTATGTCTTTTGGTTGGAGCATTTAATCCATTTAAGTTTAAGGTAATTATTGATATGTATGTTCCTGTTACCATTTTCTTAATTGTTTTGGGTTTGTTTTTGTAGGTCTTTTCCATCTCTTGTGTTTTCCTTCATAGAGAAGTTCCTTTAGCACTTGTTGTAAAGTTGGTTTGGTGGTGCTGAATTCTCTTAACTTTTGCTTATCTTTAAAGGTTTTAATTTCTCCATCGGATCTGAATGAGATCCTTGCTGGGTAGAGTAATCTTGGTTGTAGGTTTTTCCCTTTCATCACTTTAAATATGTCCTGCCACTCCCTTCTGGCTTGCAGAGTTTCTGCTGAAAGATCAGCTGTTAACCTTATGGGGATTCCCTTGTATGTTATTTGTTGTTTTCCCTTGCGGTTTTTAATATTTTTTCTTTGTATTTAATTTTTAATAGTTTGATTAAGATGTGTCTTGGCGTCTTTCTCCTTGGATTTATCCTGTATGGGACTCTCTGCACTTCCTGGACTTGATCGATGACTTCCTTTCCCATGTTAGGGAAGTTTTCAACCATAATCTCTTCAGATATTTTCTCAGTCCCTTTCTTTTTCTCTTCTTCTTCTGGGACCCCTATAATGCGAATGTTGGTGCGTTTAATGTTGTCCCAGAGGTCTCTGAGACTGCCCTCAATTCTTTTCATTCTTTTTTCTTTATTCTGCTCTGCTATAGTTATTTCCACTATTTTATCTTCCAGGTCACTTATCCGTTCTTCTGCCTCAGTTATTCTGCTCTTGATTCCTTCTAGAGAATTTTTAATTTCATTTATTGTGCTGTACATCACTGTTTGTTTACTCTTTAGTTCTTCTAGATCCTTATTAAACGTTTCTTGTATTTTGTCCATTCTATTTCCAAGATTTTGGATCATCTTTATTATCATTACTCTGAATTCTTTTTCAGGTAGACTGCCTATATCCTCTTCATTTGTTTGGTCTTATGGGTTTTTACCTTGCTCCTTCATCTGCTGCGTATTTCTCTTCTTCTCATTTTGCTTAACTTACTGCGTTTGGGGTCTCCTTTTTGCAGGCTGCAGGTTCGTAGTTCTCGTTGTTTTTGGTGTCTGCCCCCAGTGGGTAAGGTTTGTTCAGTGGGTTGTGTAGGCTTCCTGGTGGAAGGTACTGGTACCTGTGTTCTGTTGGATGAGGCTGGATCTTGTCTTTCTGGTGGGCAGGACCGCATCCAGTGGTGTGTTTTGGGGTGTCTGTGAACTTATTATGATTTTAGGCAGCCTCTCTGCTGATGGGTGGGGTTGTGTTCCTGTCTTGCTAGTTGTTTGGCATGGGGTGTCCAGCACTGGAGCTTGCTGGTCGTTGAATGGAGCTGGGTCTTAGCGTTGAGATGGAGATCTCCGGGAGAGCTCTCACCAATTGATGTTACTTGGGGCCACGAGGTCTCTGGTGGTCCAATGTCCTGAACGCGGCTCTCCCACCTCAGAGGTTCAGGCCTGACACCTGGCCGGAGCACCAAGACCCTGTCAGCCACATGGCTCAGATGAAAAGGGAGAAGAAAAAGAAAGAAAGAAAAATAAGATAAAATAAAATAAAATAAATAAAGTTATTAGAATAAAAAATTTTAAAAATATTATTAAAAAAAAGAAAAAAGAAAGAGCAACCAAACCAATAAACAAATCTGCCAGTGATAACAATCACTAAAAACTAAACTAAGATAAACATATAAATCAGAAAGTAGTCAGTCGCATACAGCAAACCCCAAGTCTGCGGTTGCTCCCAAAGTCCACCACCTCAGTTTTGGGATGATTTGTTGTCTATTCAGGTATTCCACAGATGCAGGGTACATCAAGTTGACTGTGGAGATTTAATCCGCTGCTCCTGAGGCTGCACGGAGAAATTTCCCTTTCTCTTCTTTGTTCGCACAGCTCCTGGGGTTCAGCTTTGGATTTGGACCCGCCTCTGCATGTAGGTCGCCCTCTGGTGTCTGTTCTTTGCCCAGACAAGAGGGGGTTAAAGGAGCGGCTGATTAGGGGCCTCTGGCTCACTCAGGCCAGGGGGAGGGAAGGGTACGGAATGTGGGGCGAGCCTGCGGCGGCAGAGGCCAGCGTGACGTTGCACCAGCCTGACACGCACCGTGTGTTCTCCCAGGGAAGTTGTCCCTGGATCACAGGACCCTGGCAGTGGCGGGCTGCACAGGCTCCTGGGGGCAGGGATATGGATAGTGACCTGTGCTTGCACACAGGATTCTTGGTGGCTGCAGCAGCCGTGTTAGCATTTCATACCTGTCTCTGGTGTCCACGCTGATAGTCGCGGCTCGCTCCTGTCTCTGAAGCTCGTTTAGGCGGTGCTCTGAATCCCTTCTCCTCATGCACCCTGAAGCAATGGTCTCTTGACTCTTAGGCAGTTCCAGACTTTTTCCTGGACTCCCTCCTGACTAGCTGTGGCGTACTAGCCCCCTTCAGGCTGTGTTCACGCAGCCAACCCCAGTCCTCTCCCTGTGATCCGACCGAAGCCCGAGCCTCAGCTCCCAGCCCCCACCCACCCTGGCAGGTGAGCAGACAAGCCTCTCAGGCTGGTGAGTGCTGGTCGGCACCGATCCTCTGTGCGGGAATCTCTCCACTTTGCCCTCTGCACCCCTGTGGCTGTGCTCTCCTCCATGGCTCCAAAGCTTCCCCCCACCCCCTGCCCACCCCCCATCTCTGCCAGTGAAGGGGCTTCCTAGTGTGTGGAAACTTTTCCTCCTTCACAGCTCCCTCCCAGAGGTGCAGGGCCTGTCCCTATTCTTTTGTCTCTGTTTTTTCTTTTTTCTTTTCCCCTACCCAGGTTCATGGGGAGTTTCTTGCGTTTGGGGAAGTCTTGAGGTCTTCTGCCAGTGTTCAGTAGGTGTTCTGTAGGAGGTGTTCCACATGTAGATGTATTTGTGATGTATTTGTGGGGAGGAAGGTGATCTCCACATCTTACTCCTCCACCATCTTGAAGTTCTTCCCAATTTTTACTTTTATGATAATAGTTTCTCTGCTTTTCTTTATAGTTTATTATTTCTGTATGCTTCCATAAACAATGCATATACATTTTCCTTGCCCCCACCCCATGCATATACATTTTTTACCTGTTTTTAAGCTTCATATGAAGACAACTTTATTTATTCTTTAGTGTCTTGCTTCTTTTGCCCAACATTATTGTGAGATTTTTTTCCATGAAGTTACATGTAACTGTATTTTATTTTCATTACTGTACAGTATTACATTGTGTGATAATATAATTTATTTATTCATTCTACTGTAGACAAAATTTGGGGTTGTTCCCAGTTTTTTCTATAGTTTAAATTTTATTTATATTTTGCAAGATGAATAGTGACCGTCATGTCTGTGATATCTTGTTCTAGAAATAGTTGATACTTCTTTTGTGGCTTTGTACATGGGTCAGGTGTTGTTCCTCCCCTTCCTCCTTCTCCTCCTCTTCTTCTTTTAACAGGTTCATTCAGGTAGAATTTTATATACCTTAAAAGTCATTCATTTTAAGTATATAGTTCAGTGAGTTTTAATAAATTTATGCAGATGTGCAGCCATAACCACAATCCAGTTTTATAACACTCTCATCAACTGAAAAAGTTCCCTTTGCCCATTTGTAATCACATTCCAGCCCAGACTCCAGGCAACAACTGATATGCTTTCTGTCTCTATAGTTCTGCCTTTTCTAGAAATTTCATATAAATGGAATCCTACCGTGTGTAGTCTTTCCTGTCTGACTTCTTTCCCTTAGCATGCTTTTTGAGTTCATCCATGTTGTTGCATGTATCAGTAGTTCATTCATTTTTGTTGCTAAGTGGTAGTCTATTGTATAGATGTGCCACATTTTCTTTATCCATTCAAGTTGATGGACATTTGAATTATTTCTAGTTTTGGCTATCATGCATAATGCTAATGATAATATTCCATACAAGTCATTGTATGGACATTTGTTTTCATTTCTCTTGGGTAGATAACTAGGAGTTGAATTGCTAGATTGTATATGGCTAATTTCTTAAGAAACTGCCAAATTCTTTCCCACCGTGGCTGGACCATTTTACATTTCCACCAATAATATGAGGCTTCCAGTTTTTTTACATTTTCACCTACACTTGTATTGTCCTTCCTTTTGGTTATAGCCATTCTAGTGAGTGTAAAGTGGTATCTTACTGTGGTTTTAATTTGTATTTCCTTAATGAATAATGATTTTGATTACTTTTCATGTGTTTATTTGCCATTCATGTATTTTCTTTAGGTGAAGAGTCTATACAAATCTTTAGCCCATTTAAAAAAATTGGATCATTTTCGTATTTACTTATTAGAGGTCTTTATGCATACATACATATATAGATATATGTTTTGATATAAGTCCTTTATCAGATATATGATTAACAAATATTTTATTTCAGTCTGTGGCTTGTCTTTTCTTTTTCTTTTTCTATTTATTTATTTATTTATTTGCATCTGGTCTTAGTTGCGGCAGGCGGGCTCCTTAGTTGTGGCATGTGAAGTCTTAGTTGCGGCATGCATGTGGGATCTAGTTCTCTGACCAGGGATCGAACCTGGGCCCCCTGCATTGGGAGCGCAGTCTTATCCACTGTGCCACCAGGGAAGTCCCTTCATTTTCTTAAGGGTGCCTTTTGAAGAGCAAAAGTTTTAAATTTTGATGAAGTCCAATTTATCAATATTTTCTCTTATAGATCATGCTTTTTGTGTCATATCTTACAAATATTTCCTAATGCAGAGTCACAATATTTTTCTTGTATGTTCTTTTGTATGTATTTTATATTAATAGCTCTTACATTTAGGTTTATATACCATTTCAAGTTAATTTTTGGGTCTGGTGTGAAGTAAGGGTCTAGGTTCATTTACTTTTATGTATAGATGTCCAGTTGTTTTAGTACCATTTGATGAAAGACTATCCTTTCCTTACTAAATTACCTTAGTCTCTTTGCTAAAAATACTTAATGACTTTTCTTGTTTTAAAATTGAAACTATTTAGTATGAGAAAGCAACTGAGTTTTCCTTCCCAGAGTCAACAACAGTTATCAGATTCTTGTGTGCCCTTAAGAGGTATTTTATGCATGTATAAGCAAATATAGTTATATTCTTTTTCTCCCCCTACATGACTCAATTTTTGTGAATGTTTTAGATCAGTGTTTTTAACCTTTTTTTTCATAACTGCCCTCTGAAGAGAAAAATTAAATTAAATTTATTAAGTTTAATTTCTCTTTAAGAAATGAATACTAAGTAATAAGATTTTAATAAAATGGATTTAAATTTAAACTTTAATTTCTCCATAACAAAAGAGATTAAGCAGTAAGGTTTTTTTCAGATAGGGTTGAGCTTTTTTCCTGGGGGAGAGGAGCGGCACAGACTATTATAATACTAAGACATTTTTGCTCCCTTAAGTACTAATTTTTACTTCCAAGGAGTGATGTCACCTCCATTGAGAATGTGTACATTAGATGTTCGAAAAGCATTTATGTTCCCTCATTGTTGGCTACAAAATTTTATTTATCTTTACAATTCAGCTTATTATTTGTTTTTCAAATCATCTATATTTTAGTTTTGTCTGCTTGATCTGTGATTTTTCTAATAGGTGTAAGTTAAAATACTCCACTCTGATTATTCTCAGATTGTTCAGATTTTTGTTTGTGTAATTCAAAGATACTTGCCAACTCCAGAGAAATTTACAATAATTTTATCTTTCTGGTAGATTGTACCTTTTAAAAATGAAATATGAACTATCCCTGCTGCTTTTAGTATTATTTTGCTTTGAGTTGTGTCTTTGCTAATACTTCGCTATACTGTGTTGCTTTTACTTTTGGGTAGCATATATATGGATTATCTTTTCCCATACCTTTATTTTCAGCCTTTCTGAGTACTTTATTTTATGTCTAACTTTAAAAAATCAAGTAGCTACTTTAAAAATTCATTATGCAAACTTCTTTTAATAGGTAAGTTTTAGAGGCAGCAAACTGGCTGGTGTGCATTTTATGGTGTGCACAGTGTTTTAAATATCCATGTAACTAGCCAGACGTTATTTTTGTATGATTTTAGGCAAGTCACCTAACCTCTGTAAGTTTCAGTTTGTTCATCTGTTAAAGGAAAATTATAATAATTTCCCACCACCTCACAGGATTAATGAGAAATATAATTAATCCTCACAGGATCAGTGAGAAATACATGTAAAGCATCTAACATAGTATCTGGCGTTGTAGAAAGTATTTGATAAATATTGGCTATTACCACTCTATTTAAAACCATGTAAAAGATAGGGCTCTATCACCATGGGTCATGGGATACCACTGGAGTCTTTTAAACAAGGAACTGATGTTATAAGACTTGCATTTTAAACACAATTATGGTAGCATCATGGAAGATGGATTAGAGGAGTGAAACAGAGATAAGGAACCTCTGCAGTTGTTGTACTATTTTAGGAAAGAGCTAAGAACCTAAACTAAGCCAGTAGCTCTTGGAAAAGAAAAGAGGTGGGGAGTGGGGAATTGTAGACTTGACTGTGCTTGCTGCTGGTGAAATAGAAATAATTTTAGATGTTTAGGAATCCTTTAAATTTATCCTACCCCAAGACAACGAAAACTAAACTGAATTTCCTGAGATTAGGGTAATGTTTCTCAGTGGAAAGGGAACAGACTTGGAAGTAATAGGCGAAGGATAGAGCTATAATTCAATGGCAAATTGCAATATTAGAGTTTGTAGTAAAAGAACGAAAGTTTCCAGGAATAATAAACTTTTACCAGACGATGAAGTAGCAAGCCACCCTACCTGACATCAAACATATTTTAGAAATGTGGTGATGAAAACAGTGTGAAGTTAGTGTAGGTGAAGACAAGTGGATCAGTAGAACATAATATAGTCCAAAAATGGGTTCTTGCATGTATAGAAATTTAGTATATGAAAAGGTGGCATTTCAAATCACTTGGAGGGAAAGAAAGGACTATTCAATAAATGGCATTGAAACTTTAAAAAAAACTTAAATTAGGTCCTTGCCTGACACCGTTTATAAAAATAAGTTCTAAATGAATTGAAGTCTTAAGCATGGAAACAAAGCAAAACCATAAAAATCAAGATGAAAGGGAGAGACAAGCAAATAGAAAAAATAGCCAAAAGATACAAATAGATAATTAATGGAAGAGGCAATACAAGTGGTCAATAAACTTGAAAATATTCAACCTCAGGGGGTGTAAGACCAAATAACAGCTGGTATATTTCACCTATCAGGTTGAACAAAACCAAAACCAAAAACTGTTAACCAAAATTTCGGAAATGGAAACTTGATTGAAATAAGGAGGCATTATCTTGGGGTTTACTAGGGCTGTAGCCCGGGAGACACAAATCCAAGAAGCACTTGAACTGTGTTCCGCTGGACTACACAATGGGGCAGGCGTGTAGGCAAAAGCCCCACAAGGTCGCATAAATTGTTTGTCAGGAAGTAGGATTGGAGAGGTAAGAAGTAAGGTGCTTGTTAAGCAAGGATTGGTTGGGGTCTGAAATGATTACATGGTGGGGAGAGTACTTTGAGACTCTAAGGTTGTAGCTAGTAGCTGCCAGCAGGTATTGTTTTGAAAATGCCTGTTGGTGTCCTTGAGTTTGATACAGTTCAGAGAAAATTCAGGTTCTTTTGTAGGAATGTGTCTGAAACCACATCCACAATGTCTACCTGGCTCCATTTTGGATGCCTTAACCATGGTTACTCCATTTTGATTTTTCAATGATCTTAAATATGTCATCAAAATTGATAGTAGCAAATGATGGTGTGGGGGAGTGGATGCTGTCATATCCTGTGGATAAGGGTGTAAAATTCCAGGGCGATTTGTTACATCTTTTGAAATTTAAAATTGCAATAATTTCCCTCTTACTCTCTTTCCTATGGAAGCACAGGGGGACAAGAGGTATGCCAAGGTTATGCATTTAGCATTTCTTCTAATAGCAAAACTTTAGAAACAACTTAAATGTCCTTTCAGTTACTTTGTAATAAATTAAGTGGCCACCTGTTGAGTGGTGGTGCTCTGGTTCTGTGGTGAGTGGTTGAAACCTAACACTTTAATCTGAGATTTGGATCAACATAATGTATTTTCCACTTGTTTTCTTTGAGATACAGCCCTGAAAATGGAAAACCTTATTTAAAATGACAAACAATGAAGTAAAGAGTTTTAATGGGCAATATATAAGAAAACTAAACTATGAGCTATATTTTGCTAAAGCTTATTTATTGGTATATTCCAATCTTTCTCCAATGCAGATCTCTCTCTTTTTTAAAAAAATTTATTCATTTATTTATTTATTTTTGGCTGCGTTGGGTCTTTGTTGCTGCGTGTGGGCTTTCTCTAGTTGCGGCAAGCGGGGGCTACTCTTGGTTGCGGTGCGCAGGCTTCCCATTGCGGTGGCTTCTCTCGTTGCGCCGCATGGGCTCAGCTGCTCCACAGCGTGTGGGATCCTCCCGGACCGAGGCTTGAACCCGTGTCCCCTCCACTGGCAGGCGGATTCCTAACCACTGCGCCACCAGGGAAGTCCGCAGATATCTCTTGTATAATTCTTGTGGGACAAGTCATTTCTTTTAACTTAGAGCAAAAGCTCTTCCCGGGTCTGGCTTCTATCCCTTGTCCTTGCTCTTCCCGCTGGTCTGTGCTTACAGTCAAGCCCAGAGTCAGCGTTAGGTCACTGTATCCAATGAGCCTTCTGCTCTGAGAGCCCTTGCCAAAGATTAGTTTACAATTCCCAAGACTCTCTTTGCGCTAAGGATTTCTCTAGCTTTCTCTTGAGTGAGGAAAAGCAGAGGAATTATAGCCACTTAAGGCATCTCTACCTTTCTGATATGAGACTGTAGTTATCTCATCTTCAGCCAAAGGAAACAACTACTCTCTTTCCATGCCTCATGCCAAAGAGGAATGTTGTTTAGATACATCTGTGTTCTTCCATGTAGTTCATTTCTATTTATTGGTGAGTAGTTTTCCATCGTGAGGATTTACCATATTTTTTTCATCTATTCTCTTGCCAATGAATATTCTTTCTTTCTGTGGACATATCTTTTATTTCATTTGGTTAAATCCAAGGAGTGAAATAGCTATATCAAAAGGTGTAAAAGTATGTATTTAATTTAAAAGAAATGGCCAAACAATTAAAAAATACTTGAACCATTTTACATCCTCACTGGCAATATATGAGAAATGTAGTTGCTCAGCATTCTTGTCAACATTTATCATTGTCAGTCTTTATAATTTTAGCCATTCTTATGGACGTGTAGTGGAAGCTCCTTGTGGTTTTAATCTGTATCCTCTAGACCAGTGATACTGAGCATCTTTTAATTTGGTTATTGGACCTTCACATATCTTTTTTTTGAAAGTGTCTGTGAAAGTCTTTTGCCCATTTTTATTGGACTTTTTGCTTTTTTATTGGTTTATAACATTATATAACTTTTATGTGTACAGTATTACATTTCAACTTCTGTATGCACTATGGTGTGCTCACCACCAAAGATTTAGTTTCTATCTAGTCACAATATAGTTGACCTCCTTTACCCATTTTTCCCTCCCCCAACCCCCTTCTCCTCTGGTAACCACTACTCTACTCTGTTCTCTGTATCTGTGTTTGCTTTTGTTTATTTTGTTTTGTTTTGTTTGTTTAGTCCACATATTAGTGAAATCATACAGTATTTGTCTTTTTCCATCTGATTTATTTCATTTAGCATAATACCCTCAAGGTCCATCCATGTTGTTGTATATGACAATAGTTCACCTTTTTTATGGCTGAGTAGTATTCTATATATACCACGTCTTCTTTATCCATTCATCCATCAGTGGACACTTAGGTCGTTTTCATATCTTGGCTGTTGTAAATAATGCTGTGATGAACATAGGAGTGCATATATCTTTTTTAATTAATGTCTTCATAATCTCTGAATAAATACCCAGAAGTGGGATAGCTGGATCATATGGTAGTTCTATTCTTAACTTTTTGAGGAATCTCCATGCTGTTTTCCATAGTGGCTACACCAATTTACATTCCCATCAGCAGTGCATGAGGGTTCCCTTTTCTTTACATCTTCACCAACACTTGTTACTTCTTGCCTTTTTGATAATAGCCATTCTAACAGGCTTAAGGTGATGTCTCATTGTCGTTTTGATTTGCATTTCCCTGATAATTAGTGATGCTGAAAATCTTTTCATGTGCCTGTTGGCCATCTGTATATCATCTTTGGAAAAAATGTCTAGTTAACTCCTCTGCCTATTTTTTAATCAGGTTGTTTATTTTTTGGTTGTTGAGTTGTATGAATTCTTTATGTATTTTGGATATTAACCCATTAATGGACATATGATTTGCAAATATCTTCTTTCATTTGGTAGGTTGTCTTTTTCTCTCTCCTCTCTTTCTGGTACTCCCATTACACATATACTGGTGTGTTTAATGGTTTTTCATGTTTCTCTGAGGTTCTCTGTTTTTTTTTTTTCCCCATTTTTTTCTCCTCTGTTCTTTGGTTTGCATAGTCTCTATCACTCTGCCTTCAAGCTTGCTTATTCTTTCTTTCTGTTCAAATATACTGTTAAGCCCCTCTAATGAATTTTTATTTGTTATTGTGCTTTTCAATTCCAGAATTCTATTTGGTTCCTTTAAAATAATTTCTATCTTTTAAAAAAAAAAATTATTTATTTATTTATATTTTGACTGCACCGGGTTTTTTATTTTTAATTAATTTATTTTATTTATTTATTTTTGGCTGTGTTGGGTCTTTGTTGCTGTGCGCGGGCTTTCTCTAGTTGCAGTGAGCGAGGGCTACTCTTTGTTGCAGTGTGCGGGCTACTCTTTGTTGCGGTGCGCGGGCTTCTCACTGCGGTGGCTTCTCTTGTTGCAGAGCACGGGCTCTAGGCGCCCGGGCTTAAGGAGCTGTGGCTCGCAAGTTCTGGAGCACAGGCTCAGTAGTTGTGGCGCACGGGCTTAGTTGCTCCACGGCATGTGGGATCTTCCTGGACCAGGGCTTGAACCCATGTCCCCTGCATTGGCAGGAGGATTCTTAACCACTGCGCCACAAGGGAAACCCCTGGGTTTTAGTTGCAGCATGCAAGCTTCTTAGTTGCAGCATGTGGACTATTAGTTGAAGCAAGGGGATCTTAGTTGCGGCATGCATGTGGGATCTAGTTCCCAGACCAGGGATCGAACCTGGGCCCCCTGCATTGAGAACGTGGAGTCTTATCCACTGGACCACCAGGGAAGTCCCAATAATGTCTATCTTTTTATCGATAGTTTCTATTTGATGGGAAATTGTCATCATGCCTTCCTTTACTTCCTTTTATCATGATTTCTTTTATCTCTGTGAACATGTTTATAATTGCTCTTTTCATGTCTTTTATGTTAAATCCAACATCTGGTTACTGTCACTGGCAGTTCGTGTCGCCTTCTTTTTTCAGTGTACAGGTCATAATTGTTTCTTTGTATGCCTCATAATTTTTTGTTGGAAACTAGACATTTTAGATAATATGTTGTAGCAACTCTGGGTACTGCCACCATTCTCAGGGCGTGTTAGTTTTATTTGCTTATTTATTTGTTTTTAACTGGCTGGCTTATTTTAATGAAGTTTATTTCCTACCCACAGGCGATGTTGCCCCCCTTAGAAGTGCAGTTTTGGTATGCCTACAGTCACCTTAGGATGGCAGTGGTTTTGATAAAGCTCTTTTTCTCTCTTTTCCTGACCACATCTGGCTGTTAAACTCCACTGATTTCTGGCTGATTACTTTATTGTTTTTAATAATGCCCTTGGGCGTAGATTGTTCTACAGATTAATCCAATAAAACCCTGGCTCCTTTAAAAAAACAGCTTCTGGGGTCAGTGTTTGATATTTGTTCTTACACCTGTAGGACTCCTCCTAACTATAGTATTCCATAGTTTCTCCTGAATGCTAGCTGGCCTATAGGTTAACCTGTATCATGCATCTTTCCCAATTTCCTTTCACAACTTCTGCTGTCCTTGAGAGTGAAGTTAGGCTTGAACTTCTCTTCCCTCTTTTGCAAATGAAATCAGTTCCTTTGGATAAATATTAGGAGCTCTCTGTTTAATGACCTGCTTCTCCCCTCAGGCAAAGTCTCTGAGCCAAGGCTTTGGAGCTGGTGGTAGGCACAACTGTAAACTTCTCTCCTAGTGACACTCCTACTCTAGGAGCTGAGCACTTGCTGGTACCTGAGGTCCTCTTGGTTTATCCCTCTTGGAGTGGAACCAGCACCTTAGAAAGCAGATGTAGGTTTAATCAGGGCCTCAGTGCTCTAAGCACACTGGATCCATGAAAGAGCCTTTATTCCATGAGGGATGGCTGGGAAGGAGAGAGCCCCCACCTCATGACTGCACTTTCCAAGGACTTAGCCTCAGAAACAGGTAGCTGGAGGGAGAATGAGAAATACTGATGTCTTGTCCTTCCTGGGAAGAAAGTGCTCTGTCTGGGAGCAGCCTGTGTTCTTGGCTTTAGTAATTGGGAGTGGAGTCCCTGTTTCTCTGAGCTGGGAGGGTGGAAGAGAGGAAGTGATCTTGATTCAAATATCGCAGACCCTTAGGGACTTCCCTGGTGGTCCAGTGGTTAAGATTCCACACCTCCAATGCAGGGGTCAGGGAACTAAGATCCCACATGCCGCACGGCAAAAAAAAAAAATCACAGACCCTTACCTTTCTTACAGAATTTTTATAGATTTCCTTGATAGACATTTCTTCATTTGCTGTTTTCCCTTAGGACCATTTCCGAAGGCTTTCAGTATTGTTGTTTTTAAAGTAATTTTCACCAGTTTCACTGGGCGAAGGGTCAGTGGGACTCCTCAGGCTGTCTTGCCAGAAATTGGTCCTTCCTATAGTATTTGTGTGTGTGTGTGTCTGTGTGTGAGTGTAGGTGTGTATTTCTTTGCATGTCATTTTTGTAGTTGCTTTAGGTATGTATATAGAAAACTTACCATTGTCTTCTTTTGTTGTCATGTTATCAGTTCAAGTGAAATATAGAAACTTTACCTCCCTATAAGTTCCTTTACTCTCCCCTATTTATTGATACAATTGTCTTAAATATTTCCTCTTACATACATTTATAGCCACATCAGACAGTGATATAATTTTTGCTTCAATCATTAGACATAACTTAGAAAACTTAAGAAGGGAAAGCCTGTTGTATCTACTACTATTTTTGATTCCTGTGTTCTTTCCTTTTTGATGTTCCAGGGTTTCTTCCTTTATTGTTTCCTTTCTATTTAGAGGACTTTCTTTAGCCATTCTTTTAGGGTAGGTATGCTGATGACAGTTTTCTTAGTTTTCACTCATCTGAGAATGCCTTGATTTTCCTTTCATTCCTGAAGCATATTTTTTTTCCTGGGCACAAAATTCTGAGTTGACAGTTCTTTTCTTTCAGCACCTGAAAAATATCCTATCACTTCTTTCTGGCCTCCCCGGTTTCTGGTGAGAAATTCTCGATTATTTGAATAAATTCTATCTCTGGCTGCTTCCAAGATATTTTTCTTTGCTTTTAGTATTCAGAAGTTTATGATATGTCTTGCTGTGGATTCTCTGAGTTTATCGTATTTAGATAAACTCCTTATTAAATCTGTAAGTTACGTCTCTTGCCAAATTTAGAACTTTTCAGCCATTATTTCTTTGAGTACTTTTTCACTCTCTTCCTTCTCTTTATCTAGGACTCTGATAACATGAATGTTATATTTTTTTGTTATGGAGCCACAGAGCCCTTAGGCTCTGTACATTTTTCCTATCCATTTTCTTTCAGTTGTTTAGATTGGGTTATTTCTGCTCTATATTGCAGTTCACTGATTCTTTCCTCTGTCCCCTCCATTTTTCCATTGAGCCCATTTATTGAGTTTTAAAAATTTGTTATTTATTTTTCATTTCTAAAATTTCCATTTGTTATTTTTAGATCTTCTGTTTCTTTGCTGAGACTTTATATTTTTACATTTGTTTAAAGCAGGTTCATAATTGCTCCTTGAAGCATTTTTATTGTAGATGCTTTTTAAAATCTTTGTCAGATAATTCTGATATCTCTATCATCTTGATTTTGGCTTTTTCCATTCAGTTATCCTTTTTCATTCAGTGCGAGATCTTCTTGAATGGTGAGTGATCTTCAACTGAAGCCTGGACATTTTTGTATTACGTTCTGAGATTTTGGATCCTATTTAAACCTTTTATCTGGTTTCCTGTGACATTGTTCTGTCAAGGTAAGGGGGGTGGTGGCACTTCAGTACTTCCAGGTACAAGTCCAGGTTTCCTTCTGTTGACACCTGAGAGGGAAGTCTCCTTATTATTCCTGGGTGGGGATGGGTGGCTCCCATGTGTTCTCCTCTGACCCCACAGTTGGAAGGTGGTG
Organism: Eubalaena glacialis; assembly: GCF_028564815.1. Lineage (NCBI taxonomy): Eukaryota > Metazoa > Chordata > Mammalia > Artiodactyla > Balaenidae > Eubalaena > Eubalaena glacialis. The sequence continues at coordinate 7,779,910 of NC_083734.1, read as the reverse complement.
GCCTCATTACCACTGGGCAATGGTGAAAATGCTGACTTTCTACTAGGCCTCCTCTGACAGTGAGAAGGACAAGAGGTGCCTTGTTGTTGCCTGGTGGTTGAGAGTCAGGGATCCCCATGTCATTTTTTTTTTTTTTTAATTTTGAAAAATATTTAGTAGCATGGATACATGTTTACAACACAGTCTTAACTGAAAAACACAGCATATAACATTCTTTATTTATTTTCTTTTTTCTTTCTACTATAATGCATGCTCGCTGTAGTAAGTCACATCACATGTTGTAGTAAGTCAGATAGTATCACCCCATGACCCAATTAATATAGTCAGTGTTAACAATTTGGTCAGTTTCCTTCACACCTTACTTCATGCTTATATAAACATATACACAATTACATACATATATACAATATGTTTTTTTTTAATTAATTAATTTATTTATTTATTATTTTTGGCTGTGTTGGGTCTTCGTTTCTGTGCGAGGGCTTTCTCCAGTTGCGGCAAGCGAGGGCCACTCTTCATCGCGGTGCGCGGGCCTCTCACTATCGCGGCCTCTCTTGTTGCCGAGCACAGGCTCCAGACGCGCAAGCTCAGTAGTTGTGGCTCACGGGCTCAGTTGCTCCGCGGCATGTGGGATCTTCCCAGACCAGGGCTCGAACCCGTGTCCCCTGCCTTGGCAGGCAGATTCTCAACCACTGCGCCACCAGGGAAGCCCTACAATATGTTTTTAATTTTATAAATCTATTTATAGATTTTAAAAGTACTGGGTGGAATCCAGTACTGTATGGAATCCAGTACTTTTAAAATCTATAAGTAACTTGGATGGAATCCAAGTTATTTCTGAGAAATTGGATTAGGAAATATTTTTTTATTTTTCTGTATTTTCCAAATTATCTATATAGAACATTAAAAAAAACACTGAGTGAAGCCATACCTGAGTTAACCAGGTATTTTTGTTTTTTGTTTTTTGTTTTTTTCACATCTTTATTAGAGTATAATTGCTTTACAATGGTGTGTCAGTTTCTGCTTTATAACAAAGTGAATCAGTTATACGTATACATATGTCCCCATATCTCTTCCCTCTTGCATCTCCCTCCCTCCCACCCTCCCTATCCCACCCCTCTAAGTGGTCACAAAGCACTGAGCCGATCTCCCTGTGCTATGCGGCTGCTTCCCACTAGCTATCTATTTTACGTTTGGTAGTGTATATATGTCCATGCCACTGTCTCACTTTGTCCCAGCTTACCCTTCCCCCTCCCCGTATCCTCAAGTCCATTCTCTAGTAGGTCTGCATCTTTATTCCCGTCTTGCCCCTAGGTTCTCCTGACCATTTTCTTTTCTTTTTTTTTTTTTTTAGATTCCATATATATGTGTTAGCGTACAGTATTTGTTTTTCTCTTCCCCATGTCATCTTTACTGGCACCATTTGTGGGGTCCCATTACTGGCTGGCAAGCATGAAAGTCTCATCTTCCTTGAATGCTGTGAAACTGTCTAACTTCCTCAGTGCTCTTCTGGGCCTTTCTTTATACCACTGTTGGAAGCCTGCTTTCATTCTGTGTTCTTATTAATTTCTGTCATTGTCATCTCTAATGTGGGGCTATAGTACATCATATGTAATTCCTTTGTGAAATACTTGGTCATAATATAGAGCTGTGGTTTTCAGAATGTAGTCCCTGGACCAGCAGCATCAGCATCACCTGGAACTTGTTAGAAATGCAAATTCTTGGGCCCCAACATAGACCGACTGAATTAGGAACTCTGGAAGTGGGACCCAAAAATCTGTGTTTTAACAAGTCCTCCAGATGATTCTGATGCATGCTAGCTACATTTGAACACCACTGATGTGGAGGTTCGCATAATCCCTTGGCTCATGAGGAAGGAATGCTGGAAGTCTTAATGCTCTGAGTCACCTCTCAGCAAAATTGTTAATAAATGGCCTTTGTGGACATATTTTCTTATCTCCCCCTTGCCCTCCCTCAGGGTTGCCTTCCTTCAGGCACATCTCAAGAGACCTCTTTCTTTAGATACTTTCTTAGTTGATTAGCCAATAATTCTAGCTAGGGTATTAGCTGAAATTAGTATATTTTCAATTTAATAAGAGATTAAAGTGAACATCCTCCAAGATGCCAAGTATTCAGTCTCTAATAGGAAGCTATTTAGATATAAGATTGATAGAAGGGGAGGTAATGTTTTGGAGTAATGTTCGGAGGTAATGTTTTGAGATTTCTTCTGTTCTTGGTATCTCTTGGTTATGTGAACAGTTATGAATTGAGTCGAGGGAAGAAGATTCATGGTGTTTCCAAGTATCAGTATGTCAGTGGTCCCAGAGTTTGCTTTTAGTGACCATGGCTTTTAAGGCCTCAGAACATAGAGTGGTAAAGAAACTGGCCTTAGTATAAATTCTTAGGAGATTTTATTAGTTTAATGATACCTGGCTGGATACCAAAAGCACTAGGGCATGGTCGTCTCTGCCTAGTTCCGTATGTGTATATTTTAAATAGGTTCATCTGTAAGTTAGGGAAAATGTCCCTTGCCCTTTGTAACTTTTCACAGTCTTCTCCCAGTCTCAATTTCTTTCCAATACAGTTAGTCTAAGTGCTGCTTATCAGGGAGGAATCAGACTTAACCTACCTCTGTATTTCCTGATTTAAATTTGGTTTTGGAGACAGCCTCCTGCTCTCTCCTTGCTTGTATCCTGTTTAGATTCTCTTATCCAGTATCAATAGTTTAGAAACAGTTCCCAAATCTCAATGATCCCTCATATCAATTTAAGAAAATACAAAGAGTGTTATAAGTATTTATAGATGATCATGTGTGGTTTTCTTGTAAGATATAAGGAAATAGGTCTATGAATCACTTAATCTGTGAGGAAGATGAAGAAGAATATTAACTAGCATAGTTGTGACTCTGAATCCTTGCTGCTTTAATCAGGGACCCCAGAGTAATTGACCCCTAGATAATGAAATCCACTCTCAACTCTCTACATAAGCAATTATTTAAATAGTTAGGAGACAGAATAATAAAGCAGTTGCCCATTGCTTTTGAGGTCAATAGGTTAACTCTACAGAGTTTAATTAAAATTTGATAATAAATGCCTACTCTAGGCAGGATATTTCATTAGTCTTCATCGTGGCCTAGGTAAAATATTCCTTATAATTATTTTCTACCCCTTTTAAATTGTCTTCTCATGAAGCAGGCTTCTTATTGCTAATTAGGATTCTCACACCAGGGAAAGAGATTCCCCAAAGCCGCCTCCTCATTAGAAAGGGCTATCCATCACTGTAAAAGAATAAATTGATATTCAGCGATCTTATTTTTAAAACGTCTACACAATGAAGCCAAATTGTAAGCTTTAAACAAGTATCACTGCTCCCCATCCCCCACTTCGGCAATAGCTATGATAAAATTTCAGTCACATTCTTTTTGATACTAAGAAATTATTTTTCTGGTTCCTGCTTAAAATATGTATGGTACTGAGAAAATTCAGGTTCCTTGGTAAGCAGAATTGTATGTAGAAATTAGGTCAACAGGAAGATTTATCTAAAAAGTTCTGTCCTTTTTCTTGGAGAGGTGTGTGGTTCAGAGGAAAAAAATTTCCCCCCAGACGGAAATAAAAATCTATAACCACAAAGTAAGTGGGAATGCTGTCAAACTGTCTAACCTCCCCAGTGCTCTCCTGGGCCTTTCTTTATACCAGTGTTGGAACCCTGCTTTCATTCTGCGTTCTTGTTCATTTCTGTCACTGTCATCTCTAGTGTATCTCATTTAAAAAGCCTCCGTAGTATTTCCAGGCTCTGGTCTTTCCTATCCTCCTTCATCCTCCACACTACTGCCAGAATTGCGTCAACTCTCCTCCTTGTGAAATTTGACCAGTTAGATACGTGTCCTAATTCCTTAGCCCTGCGTGTGAGGCTGAACCCCTCATGGTCAGGTCTCAGCTTCCATCTTGGCCTTCTCGGATGCCCTTTGCTCATGGAGCCTCTGCTTCAACTACTCCGAAATCTCATGCTTGTTTTCTCTTCTTAGAATGACCATGTCCTTTTCTCTTTCACATGATAACTATTTACTCATCTTTTAGGAGCTAATTCCATCTCCCTTGAGAAACCTTTCTGGATTCCACAGGTTCACATCTCACTCTATGTTATTACCACACTTTGTTTTCATGCTTCTCTCAGAGTATGCACATTGTACCAGCATCTGTTTGAATTGCTATCACTTGCTGGCTTGAGCTCTTCAAAAGCAGGGATGGTTGTCATATCCTTGGTGCCAATTTCTGTACAGACACATTCTTGATACTCAATAAAATTGGTTGAATGGAATTGAGGATCCATTAACCACCATTGCATCCTCTTAGAGCACTTCATTTCATTTGCCTTCTATTAAAGTTGGTTCCCTGACCACATTTGTTTTTTGTCATTGTCTCTGACTGCACACAGTAGGAGCATAACAAATGTTGAATAAATGAATTAGTTCTAATAGCACTATTGAGCTTGTAATTAAGAGACACATGGGGCCTCCCTGGTGGCGCAGTGGTTGAGAATCTGCCTGCCAATGCAGGGGACACGGGTTCGAGCCCTGGTCTGGGAAGATCCCACATGCCACGGAGCAACTGGGCCCGTGAGCCACAATTACTGAGCCTGCGCGTCTGGAGCCTGTGCTCCGCAACAAGAGAGGCCGCGACGGTGAGAGGCCCGCGCACCGCGATGAAGAGTGGCCCCCGCTTGCCACAACTAGAGAAAGCCCTCGCACAGAAACGAAGACCCAACACAGCCATAAATAAATTAAAAAAAAGATTAAAAAAAAAAAAAAAGTCTCTTTAAAAAAAAAAAAAAAAAAGAGACACATGTATTTTTAGATTGCAAAATTCTCTGCAGATTTATTTCCTTGACATTACAATGACATATGACAGTGACAAAGAACTTCACATTTTGTGCCTTTCTTTGGTCACCTTTCAGCATTTGGATGAATTACTCTTCACTTATGACTTTTGTGTGAACCTCCCGGCTCTTCACCCGCCGCTTGTTGACCTGCGACTCGGCAATGTCAGCCCGTTCCTCGGCCTCTTCCAGCTCGTGCTGGATCTTGTGGAATTTGGCAAGGTTGACATTGGCTTGTTCCTCCTGAGAAAAGAAATGCATTTGAGAGAACAAGAAAATTTGACATTTTCTGATTCTTACTGCCTTTGTTACTAAAAGCAGCTATAGGATTTGCTTCATGAGTGAGAAAGCAAAAGGTTCTGTTCTTTGGTGATGTACCTATTTGGGGCAGGGCATCCCACATATTCACCTCTGTATTGGTGGGCTTACAACCCCCTGTTCATTCTCTCTCACTTGACTCTCTTCCTGACAAACTTAAGATGCTACAGTGACAACAGGGATATCAAAGTAGCAGGAATTTGAATCAACCTTGTTTCTGTGAAACAAACTTTAAAAAGTAGGCACAGTGGTAGTATTGGGTGTGGAGAACCATAAGGAAGGTTTTAGAATTAACAGGATGAGAAAGATAACTGCAGCCAAATGGAAAAGAAATGTTCTGAGGTGGATTCATCATGAACTTAAATAAGGCTTAGATTCAGAGTGCTCGTTGGCACAGCCCCTGTGGGTGCTGGAAATTGCTGGGAGTAGAGTGCTCTAGTTAGGGAGGGAGGTGGGTTGTAACCAAGAAGCATTTCTACACTACCTTGTCTGGAAAACTGCTAGAGGTCTCAGAAGAAATGAACCTGAATCTCTAAGGCTCCAATAATTAGTGGTAATATTTTTTTCATTCTAAATAAATACTCATTTTCAAACCTAATTTTGTATTCCCAATTTTGTGTTCTTTGCCTTAACGAAAGCCTCTTAAATTCTATGAGCTTTAGTCTCCACATATCCTGGCCCTGCTCCTGAACCTTTCTCTCTCACTGGGGAGGTACTTACAGCCTCTTCAGCTTGTCTCTTATAAGCTTTAACTTTGGTTTGTAATTTGTTCACCAAGTCCTGTAGCCTGAGGACATTCTTGCGGTCCTCCTCAGTCTGGAATGAAAGAGGTAGCAAATAGTGTCATTGTTTGAAAACACCTCATTTTTATTTTCTTGAAAGCAGTAGGCTTGAATTATATGGAAAGGCTGGTCACCTAGTAAGTAAGTTCCTTCACTCTTCTCTCGTGTTTCCGAAGACCCTTGACAGCCTCAACATTGCGCTTCTGTTCATTTTCAACCTCATTTTCAAGCTCCCTCACCTGGAAGAGGACAAAGGTGTTTAGCCACTTGGCTGTAACTAGCAGCATGAACACGTTGGGAAGTGAACAGGCTGCGAGACCCACCCTGGCCTCCAGCTTCTGGATGTGCTTCTTGCCGCCCTTCAGGGCCAGCTGCTCAGCCTCGTCCAGGCGGCGCTGCAGGTCCTTCACCGTCTGCTCCAGGTTCTTCTTCATCCGCTCCAGGTGGGCGCTGGTGTCCTGCCCCTTCTTCAGCTCCTCGGCCATCGTGGCCGCCTAATTAGCAGTAAAACAAAACCAGTAGAGAGAGCTGAGACAGCCCATCAAGATTCTAGCTTGACCACCCCCGTGTGGCCCTCTGCTCACGTCAGTGATGGCCTTCTTGGCCTTCTCTTCTGCGTTGCGAGCTTCCTGGATAATGTCCTCCATCTCTCCCTGGATTTGGGAGATGTCTGTCTCCAGCTGCTTTTTCGTGTTGATCAGGCTGGTGTTCTGGTTAAAATATCAAATTTAGAAATACTAAGTACATGAGAGCAAAATTACAATGTCCAATGTTCTAATGAACCCACAAACTAATTAATTAAGGTAACTAATTAGTATCCTTTCTTGTTCCATAAATTATCTGAGTTGACAATATACTTTTAGAAGACAGTCAACTCTGAATGTCACAGTTCATATAAACAAAAATATTGTTAATCCAGAGATATTACATATTTTAAACTGTAACCTCCGTAAAACGTTATGAATACATTTTTAGATAGTACTAATATTTGAGCAAGAATATCATTTTCAGTCCACTTTATTTTTTACTTTTATGTTATACTCACTTGGGTGTGCAGGAGCTGGACGTGCTCGCTGGCGTCCAGGAGCTCCTGCTCTGCCATCTTCCTGCTCCTCTCCGTCTGCTCCAGGGTGGCCCGCAGCTCCTCGATCTCGGCCTGCAGCAGGTTGGCTCTGCGCTCCACGATCGCCAGCTGCTCCTTCAGGTCCTCTTGGCCCCGGAGAGCATCATCCAGGTGGAGCTGGGTATCCTGTGGAATGAACGATCATTGAGACACCTTGTTCTCAGGGCTGCAGTCACCCCAACTGCCCTGGGACCATCTCCTGAGCCCATTTACCTTGAGGATGGCTTGGGTGTTCCTGTAGTTCTTCAGGGCCTCAGCAGCCGTGCGGTTGGCGTGGTTCAGCTGGATTTCCATTTCGTTGAGGTCTCCCTCCATCTTCTTCTTGAGCCTGATGGCATCATTTCTGCTCCGGATCTCAGCATCCAGCATGCTCTGCATGGACTCCACGATTCTAACGTGGTTCCTCTTCAGCTGGTCAATTTCCTCATCCTTTTCAGCGATTTTCCTGTCAACTTCAGACTTGACTTGGTTCAACTCCAGCTGGATGCGCAGGATCTTTCCCTCCTCATGTTCAAGAGATGCCTTAATGACAGCAAGGGGTGACATTAGCAGGGAATGGAAGCATTCAGAAGTTTTTCTGCACATGTTCCTTCCACTAAATTTGTGCTGTTTCTTTTTCTGTCCAATATATGTGGCTAGTCCTAATTTTTTTTTTGAATCTGTTTACAATGCACATTTTTGACTTGTACCTCTGCTTCTTCTAAAGCAGCCTGAATTTCAGACTTTTCTTGTTCCACTTGTTTCTTTATTTTCTCCAGTTCATGCATACGTTTCCCTCCTTCTGCAATCTGCTCAGTGAGGTCAGAAATCTCCTCTGTTCGTGAAAAATAAAAATTTAAAAATGCATTCAGTGAGGGAGAACATTCTTTCAAAGCTTTTGTTGAAGAAAAGGTAAAATGTACTCACGTTGCAAACTCTTGTTTTCCCGCTTCAAGGTTTCAAGTTGGTCTAAGGATTCCTCATAAGCATTCTTAACCTTGAACAGCTCTGTGCTGAGGGCGCGGGACTCCTTCTGGGAAGCTTCAAGTTCAGCACGAGTTTCTTCATACTTCTGTTTCCATTCTGATAGGACCTGAGGGCAAGGAATGGTCAAGACATTGGGTGGAGAAAGTTTGATGGGATGAAAACCATTTATTCTGACAACTTTCAAACAGAGTTGCGATGATCGGGGACTGAAAACTAATTATGAATGAGAAGAGTAGAAACCACAGGAGTCCCCCCTCCTCCCCACCTACTCATGGAGCCGGAGCTGCTGAGAAGAGCCCTCGGATGGTTTGAATAGGCACATGGAAGGTGGGAGGCTATCCTTAATCACATGTTGAATGCTGAGACAGAAACTGGTGCAGAAATTACCTTATCGAAGTTCCTTTGCTTTTTGTCCAGGGCTGCACAGGCGGCATTTGTCCTCTCCACATCAATCATGAGGTCCTCGACCTCATTCTGGAGCTGCTGCTTGGTCTTCTCAAGGGAAGCGCATTTGGCATTCACAGCTTCTACGTATTCCTCGGCATCTTTCAGACGCTGGGCCAGCTGCTTCCTAAAAAGTGAAATAAGGACAATAGAAGTGAATGGTCACTCAGGAACTCTTCTAAGGCATCCACCAAAACATTATAATTCCTATCTGGCTCTACATTATTCACAGAATAAATGACTAGATCTTTCCTTAAACTTTCTCTTGAATGAGCAGGTCCCTTCCTTAAACTTGCTGTTGAATAAGAGTCTCCCTCTTAAGTTCAGTCTTGAACTTTTGATTGCATTGAATATTTAGACCTTTAATAACAATATGTGTTATTTCTTATTACAGAGCTTAATGTCTACTTTTTAGTCTTTAACACTGTATTCTTTTTTCCTCTACAAATAACCATGTTTTTACATCTCAAAAGGGGGAGCTGTGCTTTTAAGTCTGATTATTTTTCTCTTACATATCTGTCACCCTGGACCGATTTTTCCATTAATGGCTAAGAGGGCGGAGCAGCACGGGAGGGTATAATTGACTCTTATTCTACCTACACCTGTATGGATAGGATGATGTCAGAAGTTCCCCTTTTAAAAAATAATCATTCAGCTTCCTCTTGCCTTATGTCCTTTTTCCTTCTACCTTCTGACTTAATTTCTTTCCCTAGACCACCTAGAGTATTTGTTTTTCTTGCTTAGGTTTATGTCATGCATGATTTTTCCTAGGTTTTTATTTGGGGAGCAATGGACATTTGCCCATGTGGTATTTAATATCAGGTGCACTTTGATTGTTAACAGAGCTGTTTTCATTTTAGGTAATTCTAGAACATACTTGGCCTCCTCCAACTCCTCTGTGCGCTGGATGGCATCCATCTCGTATTTGATCCTCCACCGGGCCACCTCGCTGTTGGCCTTGGACATTGACCTCTGCAGCTCAGCCTTGGCTTCCTGCTCCTCCTCATACTGTTCCCGCAGCAGGTCACAGTCGTGGCGGGCTGACTGCAGGGCGTGGGCCAGGGCACTCTTGGCCTGAGAACATAGAGATTGGTGACTTAATTTTATATCTTTAAAGTGATGTTTAGTCCCTAAGCTCCTGTAGGCCACCAGAAGAAAATCTGTAGACGTAAGCAGAAAACAATCTCAAAAGCAAGGATAATGACAAACAACAACAGCAGTGAGTAGGGCTAACCTTTATCTCCTCTTCAAGCTGCCTTTTCAGTTCTTCTGTCTGTTGTGTGAATGCTTGTTTGCCCCTCGAGAGCTGAGAAACTAATGAGTCCTTTTCATCTAGCTGGCGTGAGTATTCCCCTATAAAGATCAAGAACCAGAAAACTCAACCTTACTTTGGAAATTAAAGCTCTAAATTACAAACTGGAGCAGGGAAAGGGAGCTGGGTCTGAAACATGATGGAAAGTGTGGATTTTAGCAAACCACCAATTTCCACTTCAACCCTGGTGAGGACGTCTATGTGAAAATGAGAAGTAGGGAAGACTTTGAGGCAGATTACACACTTCTGAACAACACAGAAGTTTTGGGGAGATATTTCAAACTATTTGATCACAGTACAAGTTGGTGAAGAAATATGTGAAAAAAAATGTAAATCAAACCAACAAAAAACATTCCAGTGTTTTTTGTGTAAGGCAACAGTGTTGTACTAGTTTACCTTTCACTGAAACTTGATTGAAAGCGAATTTATTCTTTGGAAAATAGGAGACTTTGAGCAGTTGCCTCTGAAATGATGTTTGAAGGAAAATCCTGGAAGAATTTTTATATTAAGAAACAATCAAGTGTCTTTCCACCCCAAGAACGAGTTGGTTTGTGGAAACTAATCAGTTCTTAAACTAAGTGGCATTTAAATTTGTCTCCCATTCTTTAAGCACCATAATTCAGAAAATACACTATATAGTTGACCCTCGAACAATCGGGGTTAGGGGTTTCGACCCTCTGCGCGGTTGCAAATCCGCTTATAACTTTACAGTCAGCCCTCGTTTTTCACATCCATGGATTCAACCAACTGTGGATCATCTAGTACTGTAGTGCGTTTTTATAGAAAAAAAAAATCACGGATAAGTGGACCCACACTGTTCAAACCTGTGTTGTTCAAGGGTCAACTGTATTATGTTAAAAAGAGAGAAAACACTTTCAGCACCATTTTTGAACTGGTTACCTGGAAGCCTTATCTCTTTAACATTTAATAAGAATCACAGCTTTCAATTTTTTTTTTCATACCACTAAATTACTAGGAGTAAACATGTAATGAGGAGAAGAAACTACAGGGATCATTCTGATTATTTGCGAATACAGTTTTTCTTTTTCATAAAGTGTACTTATCAACTGTATACCAATAATAAAAGCCTTACTTGAGCTTTGTTCTAGAAAGAACAATATTTGAATGAATATGAAGGAGTACAGTGGTTCTCCAACAATTTGATCTACCTATTACGTTAATGGTCCAAATGACCCACAGAACAATTTCCATCTTGTTACCTCTCACTTGGGGAGGAGAACTTTGGTAGAAAGTTGGACAAGTTGATAGGGGGAGGAGTAAATGCAGAGACCCTCCAGTTTGGATAATCAAAACTCTATGTACCTCACTTGAATGCTCCTGGCTGGATTGTGGTCCTGAATATTTCCCTACTTAACTGTGGTGCTACCGGCAATTGGCAAGACTTCAGGGAAAAGACTGGAGTAAGCGTTCTTGGACAGGTCATTTCATCACTACCATAATCCGACATCTTTAAAATGGGGATAACATTACACAGACTAATGAGGGTAAAAAGGTAATTAACTTGTGGAAGCACTTTGAAAAGCAAAAGTAAATACTGTCAGGATACACTTTTTTATTAGATGACTTTTAGATTAGAGGGAAATCTGCTTTAAAGTGTTAAAAAACGAAAGAGCCTGGGTCTCTATTTAAAAGAAAACAAACCCAAAACCAAAAAGACAGAAAGGAAGAAAGTAGTCCATGCTGGTGGTCAATAAGGTGTTCATATGAGCAGCACCTCCCAGGGAGGTCATATGTGAGCTCAGGTAACTCAATGTAGAGTTTTTCAGCAACTGGATAGCCAAGATAAATGTATCATTCAAGGTCAACACTGGTAGATGGCCCACCTGATTCCGTCTGCAGGCGTGCTCTCTGAGCCGTCAGGTCATTGATCAGCCGCTGCTGCTCTTCCTCCTTTGCCTTAAGTTCACTCACTTGGTCTTCTAGAGCACGGCACGTCTTTTCAAGGTTTCCCTGCATTCAAGAAGTGGTAAACGGCATCTTAAGCAAGTATTTGGACCATAGAAATTTGCAGTAATCTAAGCATTCCATAGGAGCTGCAGTACTCATTTATTTTGAGAATAAACTAGCTTTACCAAAAAAAAAAAACAACTGAGGCCTTAGTTTGTGATGGAAAGAGTAACAAGACACATAGTCTAAACCTACTGCCACGAAATTGCTTTGTGAAACTAAGCCTTTACTCAGTTGGCTTATCTGTGATATGAGAATAGTGATACTCGATGACTCAGCTCATGAAACTTCTTTGAGAAGCAGATTATGTATTTGTGCTTAAGGGAAAAACAAAAAGCCTAATCAAGGTGAGGCGTTTTAAAAATTTCGAAATACATCATTGAATTGTATTTTTCATTGGAAAGAACTTGAGTTTTCAGGATGCATATTCTTTGGGGACAGCTCTTCTCCTGTAAAGAGGGAGCACGTGGCCCCATCACATGGGAGTTGCCCTTCCTGCGACCAGCCTCCTGCCATAGTCTCCTCCTGCCAGGTACTAGTGATTCTTGAAACGCTCACTCACACCTGTCCTCCAGAAATCTCTTTAAGACTTAAATCATGATTGTACCTTGGCTTTGGAGACAGTCTCCATGTTGCTAGCAAGGTCATCAGTCTCCATCTTCAGCTCACTCTTCTCCTTCTCCAGCTTCTGCTTGACCCTGTGTAGGTTGTCAGTCTGCTCCCCCAGCTCGGCCACACTGTCCGCGTGCTTCTTCCTCAGCGTGGCCGCCGTGGCCTCGTGCTGCAGGGTGGCCTCCTCCAGGTCCCGGCGCATTTTCTGGAGCTCGGCCTCCCGCTTCTTGTTCATCTCAATCTGGGCCGAAGTGGCCCCGCCGGCCTCTTCCAGCCGCTCGCTGATCTCCTCCAGCTTCCAGGAGAGGTCCGAGCGGGGCTTCTCTGCTTTGGCGCGGGAGGCCTGCTCTGCCTTGATCTCCTCCTCCAGCTCCTCGATGCGGGCCTGGCAGTGGGGAAGAGCTCAACGTTAGCTCCTTTATGTTAGTGTTTTGTCATGTTGAATGAGACTGATGGAAATCGTGGACTTACCTGTAACTGCTTGATCTTCTTCTGCAGTTGAATGCCAAGTGCTTGTTCATCTTCGATCTTGCTTTGCAGACGGCTCATTTCAAACTCTTTCTTGTTAGGAGAGCAACACATTAGCTCATACTCTGTCCTCTTGCCAGTCTTCTTGTCTATGTGTAACTGAACGTTTTTGTACTGCTGGTGTTGAGGAAGTGCTAAGTGCATGTTTTACAAGTCAGTACTGTACCATTTTCATTAAATACAAAAGTTAAAGATGTCATTATTTGTTTTTTTCTGTGTGCTGTGAAGTAATATTTTTGAGATCCAGACAACGAGCAGGTTACAGTTGAATTCTCTCATACTCACTTTCTGAGTTTTTCATCAAGTTGCTGCTTATCATTTTCTATATCCATTGTGGATTCTTGGGCCAATTTTAGGTCACCTTCCAGCTTCCTCTTGGCCCTCTGTAAGTCCATGCGCAGTTTCTTTTCTTGTTCCAGAGATCCTTCAAGCTAAATATAAATAATGTTGAGTCATAAGGATTGCTTAGCTTCCCTTTGAAGAAAATAATTTCCTTGATAATCCTAGACTTGCATCATGCACTTGCTGCTGTAGCTTGGCTTTAGCTTTGGTCAGGGTGTTCACTTTGTTCTCTTCTGCCTGCAGGTCATCCAGGGTCTGCTGGTGGGCCTCCTGGAGGGCCTTCTTTTCCCTGGTCAGCTTAGCTATGACTTCGTCCAGGCCTGCCATCTCTTCTGTGAGGATTTTCACCTAGAAAGGTTAAGGAAGAGATGATCTCTGCTCTAAAGCAGCTTAGTTAGATGGCAGAGTCTCTATATGCTGTATACAAATATATTTCGTACCTTGTTCTCTGCGGCATGTTTCTCCTTCTCAACCTTGACCAGTGTCACCTGAAGGTCATCTATGTCTTTCTTCAGTTCTGAACATTCGTCCTCCAGTTTCCTCTTCCTGGCCGTCAGCTCAGCATCGATCTCTTCCTCATTCTCAGCTCTCTCAGTCACTTCCTTGATCTTTGCCTCAAGCTGGATTTTGATTTTGATCAGCTGGTTACATCTATCTTCTGCATGAGCCAATCTATCTGCTTCCTGAGAAGGGACAGTAGACACTTTTAGATCTTGTTCTGTGGACATTTTCAGATTTTATTAAGATTTTGAAACCAAACAAATAAATTGTGCTTTAAAGCTTTAGGTTAATTTTTATTAGCTTTCCATCATTTAGGAAATATTTATTGGGCACTCCACTTATGACACTGGAGATATTTAAAAAAGGAATTGGTCATAATTCCTGATGAATTTATAATAAAATTATACTTATTAATGATGGGGTTCAGGATACACTATCCCAAAGTATGGTACCTTGGCATAATGAATATCTTAAGCTAGAGGAGTTTGAGAAAAGAGCAGAAATAGGAAGCCCACCCTGACCCATTCCCCTCACCCTTCTTCCCTGAAACAGGTCATAAAACTTCCATGTGGAAGGTCCCCTCCCTGTACTGGGAGGAAAGAAGACATTCTTATCACAAGAGGTGGGGAATTTAGGACTGAGAAGGCTGTATAAACAAAGCTTGTTAAACTAACCCTTATCTTCCTAGTTATTTCTTCATCACTTACTATCCCAGTCCAGACCCCTTTGTCTTGTCAATTCTTCACATATTTATCATTTCTTTGTCTAAAGGGTATAAAAGCTCCATGCTCTGGTCACTTCTTTAGGTCTTTATTCTCTTGTGAAGGCTCCCTTGTACACATAAAAATTAAATTAAATTTGTTTGTTTTTCTCCTGTCAATCTATCTTTGTCAGTTTAATTTTCAGACCCAGCCAAGGAACCCTAAGAGGGTCAAGGAAATTTTTTTACTCCCCTGCATGATGACCTGTGTTTAATGTGTTGGTATATAATTTCAGTTAGTTTTCTTTATTTAATATTATTTTCCAGAAAAGTTTAGTATATGGAAAGCAAAGAAAATGGTTGGGTATTTAGCAGAAAAGTGAATTAAAGGGAAGACACATGCTACAGTGACAGAGTGGGTGGAATTAATGGGAGCACGCGGAAGAACTAAGGGGAACGGAACATTTTAGAGGTGGTGTTAGAGAAGTAGCAAGCGTGTTTCTCAGGAGAAGAAATAGGAGTTGGAATATAAATCCTCTGAGGGCAGGGACTATGTCTCTTGCTCAAAGTTGTATCCCTAATGCTTGGAACTTCATGAAATATTTATTAAATGGGTAGTTGATAGAGTAATGTTGAAAAGAAGTCATATTATACTGAGAGGAGTATACTTAGATCAGTTATACTGATTATACTTGGATCATATTATACTGAGAGAAATTAACTTCCATACAATTATCTCTTGATTCTTGAAGGTGTGATGAACCCCTCCTCAATTTGGAAAACCTTTGTCTCCATAAACCACAAGGGAAGTCACAGTGCCAGCCTAGGTATTTATAATTCATTTTTCTTTAATTTTTCTAGTTATGTGTCTAAAACCTGTGCGCCCACTGGAACCAGTGCAGATTCCCTTCTGAATTCAGAGAACTAGAGAGTAGCTTTTAATGTTTCTGTTGTTGATTTCAGTGGTGGCAGCTGAAATTTTCTTGTCATTTGGGTCACAGAAATGGGTTAGGCAGTGGTGTTGATCAAATATTTCTTCTCAAGCCTCTGGATATTTCTTGGGACGTCAAGACAAGAACATCAGTACTATTTCTCATGCTTTGCCTAATTGACACTATTTATAGAAAGCATTGCCATTATCTTTGCAATGATCTTATTCTTTCAGGTCCTAGAGACTTTCTAAAGATATAGTTGAGAGGGAAATTGCCAGGGGACCATAGATTTTAAAATTCAGAATATGGGTTTCGAGTTGATACGTTCTCATCATAAAGTCTCCTCGCTCTTCACTGTCAACATTGTTCTTTCTTCACTGCTCTTATTTGCATTTTTCAGCAGGGAGACTCTTAGGGAACAAAGATCACTTTATTTACTGCCCATATTGTGCTAGGAGAAACAACAGGGGGAAAGGAAAAATGCTTTTATTTTCCCCTTGTCAACAAAAAGGAATCCTACCACAGAGCTTTTTAGTAATATTGTATATGAAATTTTACGGAACATTCTGAGGAGTTGTGAATTAAGAAAGATTGATAATCAGTCCCTTAATAAGGTGGAATTTAGACTCTCCCCTAGCAACTGCTGAATCGAAATTCTAGCATCAGATTGCAAGCAATGGCTTCTGATACTCACAGATTGAACCTGGAGCTGCAGGTCATTTTTCTCTTGCATCAGAATTTCAATTTTCTCTTCAAGTTCTTTCAGTTTTGCGCTTGACTGATCCGGCTTTTCTTTGGTCTCCTCATCACCTTTCGGGGTGGGCGTCTCCTCTGTCTTTGCACTCTTGAGGAGGACCTTGATTTTGAAATACAGCTTCATCCAGGGCCAATCTTTCACATTCATGAAAACACGAATATTGTACTGGATACAGAAGATGGACTGTCTCTGATAGGAACAGAAATGTTCAAAGGCAGGTATAACAGGAAACAGAATGAAAAGGCCTTGGCTGATGGGGTTTAGTAACGTTTCCTATTTTACCTCTGCTCCTCCATCCTCTGGTACTCCACTCTTGCCAAGAACCCTCTGCACCTGGCCTGGGTTTGAATAACCAGCTGGGCCACCTTGTTCTCTCGCATCTCCTCTAGTACCCCCAGAAAGCCAGCTTTGAAAAAGACCTGTGCATGGGCAGAGTTGCAGATCAGAAACTTTACATAGACTCCAAAGGGACAGGCATAGTGTCTGGTGGGCCTTAGAGACTATTACCTTGGTTAGACCACATTTGTACTTGGTGTGGTCAATGTCGAGGGACCCAAGGAGCTTCTCAGAAGCATCCTTGCCGTCAGTGAATTGTCCTTCAGGGATTGCACTTGCATTTAATATCTTGTATCTGTTTGAGCCAAACAAGTAAATGATACAGCTGTTGTCGCCAACAAGAAATCTTCCTGCCTCATTATAGAAACAACTTAACTGTTGGGTAGTCTAACACAGATAAACAAGCAATCATATCTATCTCTTTATCTAGTCTTTGTGTATTCAAAGGGTGTCAAACTTTTGGTATATCGATACGGAGTCTTTTAAATTTGTTGCTCTTCAATTTTAATAGAAGTTATAAAGGACAGGATTATTTCATTGAAAAATGAAATAACAAGAACCTTGTAAAATAATTCCCAGTGAGAAAGTCTGACCCGTATATGAAGTCTGCATGCAGGATTCTGCTTGGGAGCCCCTTACTGAAGACGCGGATGCCTGCCAGCACACCGTTACACCTCAGCTGGTTCAGGACAAGCTCATTATCCAAGAACCCTAAAAAGAGACACATTTTCCATATACTAGTCTAATGAGCAGTCACACTAGAGCTTGTCTGGATGTCAGAAGTGTCTTACCAGGGGTTTTGGTTACATTGGGGACGATGCACCGTACAAAGTGGGGGTGAGTGCTCCTCAGGCTGGTCGTCAGCTTACCCACATTCTCCTGTGGAACCATATGAATATTTGGTTAAAAATGCACTGTTTTTGTACATTCATATTTATAGACATAATTATCATGATCCATGATACTGTTTTAATTTCAATGATTAGTAGCCAGATTGAATTTGCAGAGGGTTATCTCTGGAAATATCTCTATTTTCCCTATCTTTGTGCCTTATAAACTCGCTGTTGAAGTGGTTATTCATTCCTGTTGAATTTCCTAGCGTATGTTCTAAAGTTATGGCATTTTAACGTATGGAAATACTCTGTCCATAATCTTTTGCCTAGATAATGTGGTCCGATTTACAAAAAACTCAAAATCTCCTTCCAGCTCTCCCATTTCTTTCTTTACCCAGCTTTCAATTGTATCTGCTTCTCTAGCACATGCTTATTCCTTATAATTACATAGCTGTGTCTTCCTGCTGGTTTCATAGCAAGGGGCCTTTTAATGCCTTGTTCTGGGAATTGGCAGAAAACGGACAGCCATATTGCCAATGTGAGAGGTTTTCCACCCTATGGAAATCCTGATTTTTCAGAATAACTAGAACTTCAGTTATTACAGATAGGATTGTCAACAGATAAGTACATTTTCCTTAAAAAGCTATTTCTTATCACACCTGATTTCTTATTTTCTTCTTTAGATCAGCCTCCAAATCCTACCACGATTTTTCTGTCCTCACCTTTCAGAATCTACTCATTTCAGTTTTATGCCAGTATACACCTAAGCACCTACCCCATTTGGATGCTCCCAAAGGAAATCTCATGTTTTGCTTCATCTTCTCCCAGAAGAAGCTTTTAAGTGTCAGAAGACCTTATTTCCCGGCCCCATTATTGAATTTTACCATCTCATACTGACTCTGACCTCCTGGCACCTGTGTCTCCTATATACTGAGCTATCTCCTCCAAGCTACCCCACACCTTCCTGCGAGAGTCAATGCTACCAGTACCTGCTGACCTGTCTCCTGGAGCCACATTTAGCTCTAGAATCCTTGCAAGATTATTTACCCTTCCCCACATAGTAAAGTAAAATTTAACTTCCTGAACCTAGTTAGAGAGAGAAAGTGAAGTTTGTACCCTGAAGACAGCTGACACGGTCTGGAAAGAAGAACCCTTCTTCTTGCCGCCTTTCTTTGCACCGCCACCCTCTAAGGGGAAGAGAAATCACAAGCACTCATAGTACAGGCTTTCTCTGCCTCAGTTTTATACATTAAGTAAAAGATTAATTCTGTTGATAATTACCTGCTTCAGATGTTTGCTCAGAGAAAAAGAAAGCCAGAATCTTCACTGTGGAATTCTGGTACAGCCCGACCACCGACTCGTTCAGGGGGTCCCTGTTCTTGTGCAGCAAGCCAGTGATGTTGTAGTCCGCGGTGCCGGCGTGGTGCACCAGGGAGGAGTGGGCCTCAGCCCTGCCTTTAACCGCCTTGGGCTTCAGGAAGCAGGGAGACTTTCCAAGATGCTGTTCATACAGCTTGTTCTTGAAGGAGGTGTCTGTGGCCTTGGGGAACATGCACTCCTCTTCCAGGATGGAGAAGACGCCCATAGGCTGAGAGAATGAAAAGAAACATGACACTTGAATTTTGTCTGCCTGTAGAAATAATGTGGAACACAATGATCCTATTTGAGTAAATTCGTCATTTCATTCTTTACAGTTAGTGAGAACTCATTTCTTTGGTCAGAAGTTGTTAAATCACAAATATTTATCAGGTACCTATCAAGATCCGGGTGTGGTGTTGGGCTCTGGGATATGATGGAGAGTAAGATAAACAAGGAAGGAGCTCTGGTGGAGTTTGTGTCTTTGCCCCAAAGGCCTTAGAGCAATATTTCTCCAGGTGTGACTTGCAGATGGGTTGTGTCAGAAGCAGTTGGTAAAAATGCAGATATTCCAAGGCTCCACCCCACACTTACCCAAAAGTATTTCTAGGAGTGAGATTAGGGAAATGTGCAGTTTTACTAAAAGTAATAGTGGCAAGTCTTTGACACAACTGAGAGCCTCTTCTTTAAAGCACTAGAAATTCCAATTTCAAATGCCAGCAGTGATGACTCCAAGGCTGACAAAGAAATAAGAAGTAAAACGTGCTCTCCTCAGAGCTCTTTTATGAGGAAAGATGGCTTAAGTATCAGGCTTGCATTGCACACTGTGGGGAAATGTAGAGTTCTGGACTCTCTAGAAAAGATTCAGTCTCCTTTTACCAGAATAGCTACCTTGGAGTTGGCAAAGGAATTTTCCTGATTTTAGTTACAAGTAGAAATCTCTTACCAGAGTATACAGCGAGTGTTACGATTTTCTTTTAAATACGGGTCAGCAGTGTGATCTGTGATCTGAGAAAGGGAAGTGAACCCTCTCGAGGATGTCAACGCAGGCGTCCATGTCGTTCCCAACGTCGATGAACGTCCACTCGATGCCCTCCTTCTTGTACTCCTCCTGCTCCAGCACGAACACGTGGTGGTTGAAAAACTGTTGCAGTTTCTCGTTGGTGAAGTTGATGCACAGCTGCTCCAGGCTGTTGAACTGGGTATTTCGAATACCAAAGAGTTTGAGTGAGTTTGGAAAATCCAGTGGAGACTCAGCAAAGCAGACACAAAGCGGAAGGGTGCTTTGAGGCTTGTCATTGATGCAAACAACTCACATCAAAGATCTCAAAGCCAGCGATGTCCAAGACCCCGATGAAGAACTGCCTGGGCTGCTTGGTGTCCAGCTGCTGGTTGATGCGGGCGACCATCCACAGGAACATCTTCTCGTAGACGGCTTTGGCCAGGGCTCCCACTGCATTGTACACCTTCATAGACAGAGTAATGATCGTTGCTGTTATTAAAGACGTGTCCTGAAGGCCTGGGAAGTGTGAGATTCACAGAGGTTGTGCCATTACCTGCTGCACACTCTGGCCTTTGGTGACATACTCATTGCCGACCTTGACCTTGGGGTAGCAGAGGGCTTGGAGCAGGTCAGCAGAGTTCAGACCTTGGAGAGAGGCAGCCTTTTCAGCAACTGCAGAGACACAATTCAGACATCCAACGTGACCTACTATGACCCCACAGCTCCTCGGGGCAGAGTAAGGAATGAATCATTCCTGTGTGGGGTTAAATTTGTATGTGGCCATCAGATGCTCAGGTGCAAAGGAGACATGGGTTTGGAGTGGGCTTATTTGCCTATATTCTCTCATTTAACCCAGTTGGAGGTTCATTTGGTACCTTCAGTGCCATCTGGCTCTGCTTGCTCCTCACGCTGCTTTTGCTTGAATTTCATGTTCCCGTAATGCGTTACTGCCCCCGTGAGCTTGAAGATGGACACTTTTTCCTCAGAAGAGAAGCCCACGATGTCAGTGGCGCTCTACCAGGAGAGATGAGAGGGCAGAATTAGGGCACAAGACACTAACTTATTTAGAAGAACTTATACTGTGTCCTTATTCACACCTACAGCAGGTTGTCGTCGTCATTTCCATACACAATGACTTACTTTTAAAAAACTGCATGTGTAACTTACGTCTGTGGCCAACAGCTCTTCTGCGTCATTAATGCTAGCGACTGTGATCTCCCCTTGACTGACGAAGGCATAGTCATATGGGTTGGTGGTGATCATGAGCATTTCTGGGTACATAGAATTCAGGGTGTATGTTTTACATTAGAAGGTGTGCTAATAAAAACATTGGCTTCTAACTTAATAAATTTAAGCTCTTTCATACCAACTAGTTCTGGCTTCTTGTTAGACCTGAGCTGATAAAATATATGGTAGCTTCTTTCTGCCTTTCGCTGGAAAGTGACTCTAGACTTCTCCAGAAGATCTGCAATGGAAAGTAGACATTGGATTAGAGGGAAAAATGATAAAGTGCCTGGAATGATTTTGGAACTTGGGGTCATAAGCTAAATCTCACTGGCCCCATGAGATTTCAGCTGAATGGTCCCGTGAGGTATCACATATTACGTCTCTACCGCTGCGGTTGCTCTTGCCACCTCTAGAAGGAAACTGAAGTTGCCTGGCTCAAGACATGTTCATTTCTCATACAGAAGATTCTTGACATTTCAAATATAATTGATTCTTGATAACCTGTTCCTCCTCAGGGTCTCTTCTCGCTTTATAACAGAGGGGTTACTAAGGGCACCATTTATCAAGGCTCACACTAGGAAGAAATCACATACACTAAACCCAAGTTATATACCCCCAGTCTTAGTTTTTTCTTAGAAAAATTTGAAATTTCTTCTGAGGCTGGCATCCTTCAGATAAGCCCAGCAACTCCTGGCAGTTTCTAGAGGACCGTTGGCTCCTGACTGAAGTGGGTGAAGCACACTGTGGGCTCTGGTTAAGCCTGGCATTACCCACAGGCATGTTTGGCAGTGACTGGTGTTTCACAGGCTCCAGGCTCAGCAGGAGCTGTACGATGTTCCTCCCAACCGTCATTTGTCATTCTTGGATTCTATTTAGGAGGTCCTGTTACTCACATGTTTCAATATCAGCAGAAGCCAGTCTCCCCGTGCTAAGGAAGTGGATCCTGATGCATTCACCCTTGCAAGTGAAAAAGATGATGTTATATACAACACTGTTAGCACACGAGTAACAAGAGATAGAATTAGTAACTCAGACAGCCTTCTCTGGCATTTGAGAGGACACCTGAGAAAACCCTTCTGTGAGCCACAGACTTACAAAGCAAGAGGAGTTGTCATTCTTCACGGTCTTGGCGTTGCCATAGGCCTCCAGCGGGGGGTTGGCATTCATGATTTGATCTTCCAGACTCCCCTGCAAAGGCAAGAGCAGTCCTCACATGTGGGGCTCGGGAGTTTCTTACTTGACAGCTTGGATTCTGACGTGGCAATCAGACCCACCTGCATTTTGCCAGGAGTAGGTTCCTCCTCCTTCTTCTCCCCAGTGACTGCAATTGTTGCAAAGTACTGGATGACACGCTTCGTGTTCACGGTCTTCCCAGCCCCAGATTCTCCGCTGTCAAGCAGTGATCAAATATGTGTGAGAAATTAAGCTCTGTGACAAAGGAAACTACTTCCTCCATTAGCATTTACTGTCTTATGCGCCTGTCTTTATATGTCTTTGTCAGAGTGCCCTAGATCTTTCTCTTCAGGCCACGTTTAGCCCATATTATTTCTGTTGCTTTGCACTGATAAGCATCTGAGACAGTCGATCATTAATCATGTAGCACTTATTTCTTGAGTGCTTAAAATGTGTCAGGCTCTCTTCTAGGTGCTGAGGCCGGGCTTCAGGGGTCCAAGAAGCAGCTCCTCAAGCACTATGTAGTAAATGAAACAATTAGTAAGAAACTCTCTGAAGCAATGCATGTGTTCTTCAGCTTCCTTAGACTAAAGATATTCCCAAGTTAGGTCTTTGAAGGAATAGACAGTCCTCAAGTAGGCCTTGGAAATGACCCACTGGTAACATCCGCAAAGTGCCCAGACTTCAGAAGGGGTGTGCTCACTCTCCAGTACTGGGCTCTGGCCGTGTGTGGACATGGTGTTTTGTATCTCCCAATCCCTGGAAAGCTCTGGAACTTTTAAGACTGGACTAGCAAACGATGTAATTTGGGACATTGTTATTTTATATTTGGATGCAATCTGAGCCCTATAATAAGTGATAGCAATGTTTAGTTCCAGGCTGATTATGCCATTGCTTTAGTATGGGGCGTGAACTAATTTCTTCTTTTGCATTGTGATTTTCCCAGTGAAAATAAAATAGGAATAAGTCTCAGAATAATAATACATACGTGATTAAGATAGACTGATTCTCTCCATCTAGAAGAAAGACAGTGGACAATCAGCATATCTACTAGTTACACAGACAAAACTTTCTATAGGGAAACACTGAGGGCATTGAGTGTAAGTGTCACATTCAGTGGAGTTTTTCCGTATGTTACTGTAAAGTTACACGTGGTGTTGTTATTATGTCTCTTAAGTTGGGGAAGAGAAACATGAAAATGTGTCATATTTTAAACTCCTTACGCCCCACAGGAAGTGTGCCCTTCTGGTTTAAAAGAAAGAGCAATCCTTTCCAGAGACACGTTCCCTAGTTGTCATCTGTAGGTTCCAGCGGCCTGCTCTTTGCTGATGAATGCATATAACTGAAAAATGCACAATATGCTAAGGATTTGGACTGTATTTCATAGTTCCAAATAGTGTTAATCAGGCCAAGATTGAGATTTAGTTTCTAAATGGATCAGTTACACACACACAAACACGCACACGCGCGCGCACACACACACATCTCTCTCTCAAGGTCCCAGACTGCAACCCTAATTCTGATCAGCCTCCCAAAAGCATGCTATTGGGTCAAAGAAAGATCAGGTAAGAGAGGGCGCCTCAATCAGAATAAAGTTCTTTTAAGGGGGACAGTGACAACTTCCTTTTGAATGCAGTGTCCCCGAATACCATTTTCATTCAGAGAGAGGCTATTATCTCTGAAATGGGTTCTGATGACTTTAAAGACGTAACAATACTTCTTAAAGTATCTAATTCAAAATCAACAGGAAACTTAGGTACTAAAATGATTGAGCATATGTTTTTCATTTCTATTCAGACAATACTATTCAGCTGTTAATTTAACCTTTTTTGTTACTTAAATATATAAAATCATGTATGTCTAAGCAAGGAGACTGTAAACAAACTTATTAGGGTTGGAGTAGTAGCATAGTCTGGTAAAATCGTGGAGGTAGAATCAGGAGAACTGAGTTTTAATCCCCACTTGACAACGTGTACCTCTCTTGTGCTTTAGTCACCTCTTGTGTGCAACTAGGGGGTTGGATTTGAGTATTTCTAAAGGTCTTTTTAACTTTTCCATTTTGTGATTATAGGTGGTGAAATAATTTGTATGAAAAACAGTCAAGCCACTCACCAGTCAGCATGAACTGATAGGCATTGTCAGAGGTGGCGAAGATGTGGGGTGGGGCCTCCTGGCGCTTTTTGCCTCTGTAGGCAGCCACCACCTCTGGGTTGTACACTGGCAGCCACTTGTAGGGATTGACGGTGACACAGAAGAGGCCTGAGTAGGACTGCACCGTAAAGGAAAAGAAGGAATATAATTATTTCACGGGGACCTTCATAACATACTGTTTTTCAATATATTAACCGCCTGCATGAGCAGAGGCCGTGAGAACAAACTCACGTAGATCATCCAGGCTGCGAAACGCTCTTTGAGGTTGTACAGCACTGCTGGCTCGTGCAGGTGGGTCATCATGACCATGTCCTCGATCTTGTCAAATTTGGGAGGGTTCATGGGGAAGACTTGGTCTTCTTTCACAGTTACTGTCTGTCAAGTCAAGTAAGAGAAGCCAGGTCGACAAAGGAGTGTCAGCTCCCCTAACTGGCAATGGGGCCCAGTCTAATCCCCTCCAGATGTTTTACTCACAGCTCCAGCTTCGGTCTTGGCTGTCACCTTCCCTCCTTCTCTACTCTGCACGTTTGCTTTCACATAGGACTCCTTAGGGTCTACCACGAAGATTGAGGACTTGGCGTCAAAAGGCCTATTCTGGGCCTCCATGTGCTGCTTTTCAGGCATTCAGAGGTAAGGAGCAGCCTCCCCAAAAATGGCCATCTCAGCGTCAGAACTCATGGCTGTGGGTTATTGATGGCAGCAGGGCACCGGATACCTAGATGTAGAGACAGAGCTGAACAGTGAGCCAGGGTGTGGGTGGACCTTGTACCGTTGTTTTTTGGTCAGTGTGCTTCAGTGGCCATGCTTATTTCTCACCCTGACTTGAGGGATCACTCGCATGTACTATGCCAGTGTGGTGATAGAGCAGATCATTAATTTGAAAATCTTATCTTGGTAGCTTAATATTTGTGATATTTAAGCCTCCATTCTATCCTCTATATTGTCAGCCTTAGTTGACAAATGTGGAGGAATTGATGTTTCAACCGGCAACATCCCAAATGTGTTCAGAATCTTTTCTCCTTCTGGTTGCTTTTTTTACTTTCCTTTTTCCAACCTCCTGCCTTTCCTTTTTTTTGACATTGTGGTTATAAAAGAAATGGAAAATAACTATTTCCAATGCCTTTACAATCTAAATGAACCTATTTTTAAAACTCAACTATTTAGGCAAATTTTCCTCCTGCCTCAAATTATTAAAATTGGGTTTATTAATTGGATGTAAACATTATTAAAATTGGATTATAAAAAGGTAAATCTGGGTCTTTTTTGGACAAAATTCCAGGTTGAAAACACCTGAGAAGCACAAATATCCTCATTAACTAATGCTATTAGGTAAGTAAAGGGAAAAGTACAGTGAAAGCTGAAAATGCAACAAATGATTTTGTCCTAAGTCAAAAAAAGTCTTTTTTTTAATCAGTTCTTAAAATTTGTGAAAGTCAGTGGTTTATCTAAACAAAAGATAACTTTAAAAGGTTCTTGGAGAAATACAACATCTGAATTCTTAATAAAATTTCATAGTGATTGTATATCTTTGGTCTACAATTTTTCTTAAGCTAGATTTCAGCATACCAGTTGTTTTTATCTGATTCTTATTATTTTAGGTATATAGTATAAAAAAAATATATATATATCTTCCCCTTTCTCTTTCTTTTTTTTTTTTTTTTTTCTGAGATATACATTTTAAAGTAATAACTAGGATTATGACTTATAACATTATACTCTCTTTCTTTTTAAAAACATACCAGTCCTCTAAATATCTTTTCTGAAATGGGTAGCTAGTATAAAGTTTCAAGGCAAAATGAACTTTTTTTCCCCACTGACAAATTAATTATGAGAAGATAAGTCCTCTTGCCCAGATAAGTGACCGGAGTTAAAGAAGGTGGAAAGCCGTGTCTTGGTTGCCAATGGCAACAACAGTAAACAGCCTCAACATTTTGTAGGCTTTCTAGAAGGAGTCTTGGTCTTTAGTCATCAGGATTAAACTTCCCCTTGACTTAGAATGTTAGGGAGTTTGCCACATACTCTATCTCTGAAATCTATCTAGTTTGTACCTCTAATAGTCTCTTGACAATACTGAAATTTAGACATATTTTCAGGTACTGGAACGTTTAATGTTAGGGCTTTTTCTTGCAAGGAGAAAGGCTATATTTTGTTTCTGTGTTTGCTTTTACACCAGGCAATTTTGAATTAACAACATACCATTTTGTATAGATTGCTATGATATAGTGTATCCCCAGAACACAGAAAGGATGCTACCTTTCCCATCTCAGGTCTGAGATCAGTCATTTCCCAATGTGTAGGTCACAAACCCCCAAGGATCCTCAGGGTCCTTGAATCCACCTCCACAGTGATACTGGTCTCAAGTTCGAACAAGCAATATTCCCAAACTATGTTTTCTCTTCTTTTAATGAATATAGCTAATATAGCTGCTGTATTAAATATAAACTCATTCAAAATAACTATTAAATGTGTAGTAGGTTTTCATCATTATGTATATTCCTAACATAGTAGTAAAAGTACAGGTACCGACACCTGGAGTTGGGGGAGATCCATTAAATGTTTCAATTCCATGGAGGAGTCCTTGGAAACCACTGACTTACATCATAGATTACAAGAGCTGCAGGAACCTTAGTAGTGAACTAGAATTCAGCTTCCTCATTTTACTGGTGAGGAAACTGAGGCCCAGAAAGGTGAAGGGTCATACAGTGTTACAAAGCTGTAAGTGGTGGTGTTGAGACATGAGCCCTGCTGTCTGAAGTCCAGATTCAGTGCTAGTTCCACTGTAACACGCTGTATTTCAAGATACATAAAAGCCACCTGGCTTGACCCAGGCAACTAGAGTTGGTGAAAAGCCTGGATTGGCACCTGGAAACTTTGACTTCCATATCTACACATTGTTGGTTTTATCATTCCATCTCCCTGATATATCCTTACTGGTTAAGTTGCAGTAAATAGTTCATATTAAATATTAGATGTGATCCTTGCATTCTTTCTGAAGTTCTCACAACATGTGAAAGAGAAGAGTCATTAAATTTTGTGTGGTTAAGTGGTCTGAAAAGCCAAAATTTTATGAGAAGCCATTTTTTAAAAATTAATTAATTAATTAATTTTTTGGCTGCGTTGGGTCTTCGTTGCTGCGCGCGGGCTTCTTCTAGTTGCGGCGAGCGGGGGCTACTCTTTGTTGCGGTGTGCAGACTTCTCATTGCAGTGACTTCTCTTTGTTGCGGGGCACAGGCTCTAGGCACGTGGGCTGCAGTAGTTGTGGCACGCGGGCTCAGTAGTTGTGGCTTGCGGGCTCTAGAGTGCAGGCTCAATTGTTGTGGTGCACGGGCTTTGTTGCTCCGCGGCATGTGGGATCTTCCCGGACCAGGGCTCGAACCCGTGTCCCCTGCATTGGCAGGCGGATTCTTAACCACTGTGCCACCAGGGAAGTCCCTGAGCAGCTATTTTTAAAGAAGAACTGCTCCTTGTACCCTATTC
Organism: Eubalaena glacialis; assembly: GCF_028564815.1. Taxonomy (NCBI): domain Eukaryota; kingdom Metazoa; phylum Chordata; class Mammalia; order Artiodactyla; family Balaenidae; genus Eubalaena; species Eubalaena glacialis. The sequence goes on along the minus strand of NC_083734.1, from coordinate 7,752,194 downwards.
CCAATAGTAAACTAGGAAATAAAATGGTAGCTCTTTAAGATGTAGCAATATAGAAATCTCATTGTTCTTTAGAGGGTAATAATAAATTACTCTTACCTCTTGTGTTACCAGATGAAGAAGGTGGCAGGCTCAAAGCAGACAACTAGTGTTGAAAGAAAAAACAAGCAAGAGAATGCGTATTATTTTATTTTTTTTCCATTTAATCACAAAATACTAGTAACTGTGTTGTGTATGATGTCATCCTTAGGACTATTGGAGAGAAAAATTAAAATTTGGGAAACAGTAGCCATCTCCCTCAAGTGAATAATCATTTTCATCAGGAATGTAAAACTAGCCAAGTGTTCTTCCACATATATATATACCTTAAAGGATTTTGAGGGAGGACAGGGCACAGGCATCTCAGCTCCACTTTTATGGAGACCGTTTGGCAAACACAGCAGCCACCTCAGCTGTCCCAGCTGGGAACCTACTTGGCCAAACCTTTTCTGGCAGTCTCTTTGCACAGTATGCACTGACTGTGGCTGTGAATGGATATAATTAGAAATATTCCTTGACACCTATAAATAATTTGACAGAGGATGATCTAGGGTTCTTCATAGGCATTTGATAGGGATGGGGATTCAGGGCTTCTAAGGCTATTTCTCCAGCTTTGCTGTTGCATCATTCATCACAGCTATCAAAGCCAGGTTCCCATTTATTCTCCTGCCTATAAAATTGGTCCAACAGAATGAGCCTGATGTGAGGAGTTTAGAACTAATTGATTTGTTAGCTCTTAGAGCCATTAAGGAGCTGGGATGAATTTTAGATCTGACACTGTGATTGGAAGTAGTGAGTGATGATGTTAAAGCAGAAAATTCCTAGCCCGGGTCTGGATTTTAGAAATATTTGTGATGGATTCTTTTGAAGTCTGAAAACCTAAACATGACGAAGAAAGTTGAGGCAGATTCTCGGATTAGGCAGTGGTGACAGACCAGTGGGGGAGTCATATAGGATTTAGAATGGATATAAACGCTTCTGTTCCTTTTCTGGAGGACTGGGCATGGCTATCTTCAGCTCACATGTTTTCACTGAGGGGACAACAGGATGCCATGTGATATTCCTTGCATGTTTCCACTGCATAATGGAAGGAGACATAAATACGCATTCCTAGTTCACGGGCGAATCCTCATGACTAGCTGTAGCTTTAATGAGGTGGCTAATACATATTTTTATTGACGGTGGGAGGAAAGACATGGTATCCATAAGACTCTCTTTGTGGACTGAGAAAGTGAGTGGGCTATCATATATGCCGATGATACTTGTAAATTGGGTTTTGGTGGTTTTGCCACAGACACAGCTGTTGCTGAATATGACAGGAAATCTATCTAAGTGTGTCACTAAGATCTGATGGGATATTTTTGGCTATCATCTGCTAGCTTAAGTTACTGATTAATGTGATCACTGTTTGTAAACATCCTATTGACTTAGAATTTCTCTTTCATACACTCGCAGATTGAATCTTTTATACTTTTTATTTCTTTTGATACAGTACTGTGGAGTAGGTGGTTAGGCTTTTTTATTTTTCCCCAGTCTTCATGGAAGTGATTCACAGCAGTCTAGTGACTTACCCAAAATGTTAGGCTCTAAGCCAAAAAGAAGAGACATGTGATTTTTCTCTAATTTAAGATTTTCACAACTCATTTATTTTTACTTATTTTGGAACTTAATATCTAAATGATAGACATAAATATCATCAAACACATGTACTAGTTTTGGAACTGAAAGATAAAAGAAGAAGCGATTGATGAGACCAAGACACATAGGCTGAATTATACAGGTATAGCTAACGAGGATTCTCTACCTAAAAGTTAGAGCTTTGCCCAGTTGTAGACGGATGGATCATTCAGTTCTTAAAAGCTCTAAAACGAGACAGTGATATTCTAGTGGAGACTGGCAAGGACCACCAGGAGTGGGTCAGAGAACCTTGCAGAGCTCTGGTAAGGAGAGAGGAGAAGCAGTGCTGAATGAGGGGGAGAGATTTCCCTTACACTTGCTTCTCTAAGTATCGTCTAAATAAAAAATACAGGAAGTTAATACCAAACCTATTTGTGTTGTTCTTTATGATTAGATATGGGTGGGAAGGATGGCTTCAGTCTAAATTAGGAGAGTGATTTTGGATGCTATATTTAAGCAGTATGGATAAAATTTTCCATCTAGCATTTCCCCTCCATTGTCCTCAAAGAATTGGAAATATTTTAGACTCCTGTGATTTTGTGCTTCTTTATCTATTAAAACATAAATCTGTTGGAAACCTAATATTTCCCTCACCTTATAGGCTTGTATGAATTAATTAGATTTTATAAGTAATCTATAGTATGTAATATTTATATAAGTAATGTATATTACAGATTATTATATTACTATATCATAAATGGAGGTTGTATGTATCTTATATATAATCGCGTGTAATGTGTGCAGATATACTCACATACATATCCTACATATATATGTGAAATGTTTAGAACAGTGTCACCAGGGGCTGCTGAAACAGCCATTTCTCAGTTAGAGGTGACGGTCACAATGACATGCGAATACTTCTCCCAAATATCCCCAGGGAGTTGAAGCAGTAGTAAGAGAAGTGGTGGTTAGGAAATGTCAGTGAACAAGATTATTTTTGTTATGTGTTTTATGTTGTTATGTTTGTTGTTGTTATGTTTTTCTTATATAAATTTTGTTCAAAAAAGTACAGTTAGGAACTAGGCTCGAGACATTTATGTCCTAGCTTCTGTGGTATCTGGCATGGCAGCATCATCTCAATAAAACCCCTTGAGATTCAGTAAGTTGGATTGTTGTTTGTCTTCTTTTAAATCTCTCTGGGACTCCAACGGGTCATCACTATTGAAAAGAAGTTGTATATTCATTTTTAAGTCAACTGTTTATTATACTCTATAGAGCGTAATATTATACGTACTACGAAAACTGGCAAAGCCCATGTCCTCATGGCAATTTCAGTCAACGAGGTGTGGACATACACAAGCAAATAAACAAGTCAATTTATAGCATGCCAGATGGTATTAAGTGCTAAAAAGAACAATAAAGCAGATTAAGGGGGAAAGGAGATATTGCACAAAGGTGGGTGATCTGGCAAAGCTTCTATAGTAAGGTGACATTTGAGTAGAAGTTTGAAGGAAGTGAAGGAGCAAGCAATATGTATATCTACAAGAAAATTATTTCAGACAGAGGGAACAGAAAGTGCAAAGGCTCTGAGGCAGGTGTACACCTAAAGTATTCAAGGAGCAACAAAGAAGCCTGTAATGGGGAGGGTGGCAGGAGATGAGGTAGGGGGCGTCAGATAATGTAAGGCTTTGGGGGACAATGTAGGGGTTTTGGTTTTTAATCTGAATGAGGTGGAGAGCCAGAGGAGAATTTTAGGAAGTGGAGCAGTGTAATCTGACTGAAGATTTAGAAGAACCACTATGGTTCCTGTATTGAACGTGGATTGTTGGCAGCAAGGGGAGGCCAGGGGGAGGCAGCAGGCCATTGCAACAATGTAGATGGAATGTAATGATGGCTTTGACTGTGTTCCAGTTACTGTAGCTGCATAACAGTTTACCCCAAACATAATGTCTTAAAACAACCATTTTATTATGCTCATGTATTCTGTGGGTCAGGAATCTGGAATCTGAAAGAGACACAGCAGTCTCTGTTCTGCAATATTGAGGGCCTCTGAGAACCCACAGCCTGGAGGTGATTCAACAATTAGGGACAAGTATTATGTCTCATAATAAAGGTTAGAGAAAAAAAAGGATTATGAGAAGGGTAGGTAATAAATGAAGTATCTGAAGGCAAACTTGGAGTCAAGAGAAAGTTTGTTAAACAAAGGGGAGACTGAGCACATTAGTGTTGATGGGAAGGATCCTGTAGAGTTAGACAAATTGATGATGCAGGAGAGGGAGAGATTAATTGTGGGAAATAAGGCAAGAGGTTCTAGAATCCAGAGGCCAAATGGAAGGAAGGTTTGGGCTCTGATGGGAGCAGGAATGGCTCATGTTTTTGGAGGGAAGATGGCAAGTGAGGGCAAGATGCAGGTTAGTTGGTAGATTTGGTGGTAGGAAGATGAGGACATTCCTGTTTGCTTGCTTCTGTTTTCTCAGTGAAATGTGAGGTGAGGTCTTTGGCTGAGAGTCAGGGCAGTGGAGGAGATGTAGTAGGTATACAGGGACAAGTGTCTATTTTGGAGTGTGAGAGTTGTCCGAGGCTTGCCCAGATGTATCGTATTACAATCATGAAGTTAAGAGAGACCAGTTGAGCAGATCTGTATGTTTTTCTCCAGCAACTTCAGTTGCTTGGATGTGGCCACAGTTGGATTTAACATGGTGAGACTTTGTCAGGCAAGTGAAATACAGGGAGAGGGAGCAAAGGAGTTAAGACTCTTTTCAAGTAAGTGATTATAATAGTAGACCATGAAATTTAAGTTTGATTAGGGAAGGAAGTGAGAATATGAGGGGACATGTCATAACAGTGAGAGAGTGGTGGGAGTCAATGGAGAGGAGGTGTTGATGATGTCAAAGAGTTGCAGGGGTGGAGTATCTAGAGTAGGCGAGCTGGAATAGGGGAGGTACCGCGTAGGGATTGATTGGAATAAATCCCACTTGGCTGTAGTGTGTAATTCTTTTTATACACTGTTGCATTCAGTCTGCTAGCATTTTGTTGGGGACTTTTGTATCTATGTTCATGAGAGACATTGATCTGTAGTTTCCCTTTCTTGTAATACCTTTATCTGGTTTTGGTATTAGCGTCATACTGGTCTCATAGAATGGGTTAGAAAATGTTCCCTCTGCTTCTGTTTTCTTGAAGACATTGTGGAGAATTGGTATCATTTCTCCTTAGATGTTTAGAATTCACCAGTGAAACCATCTGGGCCTGGTAGTTTCTTTTTTATAAAGTTAATACTTTTTAATTTAATTTCCTTAATAGATATAGGCCTATTCTGATGATCTATTTCTTCTTATGTGTTTTGGTAATTTGTTCAGAGACTGAATGAAATGCTTGAAATTGAGATTTTTGTGAAGGTATAGATATTGATAATGACAAGGTCGATGTTTATAACCTCAACTACTTCAAACTACTCTTCAGAGATAATTTGCTATATATAAAGACATATTTCTATGCACACATATATAGTACATATTTATACAAATGGGATCATATTATACCAGTGGTCTACAGCTTGGTTTTTCCATCATAATGATGTATTTTGAGCTTCTTTTGATGCTAGTATTAGTTCATTTAATTGGTATTTATTGAGCAAACATGCAATGAGAGCAAACATACAATCTTTAGAAAGCAAAGTCTCTGCTTTCATGGAATTGACATTGTGATGAGAGGGGGGTAGTGGAGGCAATAAACTCATAAAAAATACTTAAAGAAGAATTTCTTATCCTTAGTGCTATGGAAAGTATAAATTGTGGTGATGAGGTAGAGGTTAATGAGGGCCGGGGCCACATTTTGTATGGCAGACAGGGGTAGGCTTCTTTGAGCTGTGACATGAAAAATGTGAAAGAATAACCCATTCAGAAATCTGAATGAAGAGCATTCTAGATAGGGAAAGTTGTGGGGAAGTGAGAGAAAAATAGATCCATACTGTGAATGTCTGCTGTGTGCTATGTGCATATTCTAAGCATTTGATGTCGCTTGCTTCATTTTATCCTCATGCAAACCTGAAGAGTAGAAAGTGTTATTATTGCCATATAGTGAAAAGGAATCGAGTCACACAGTCTGGTTAATTAAATAAATTGTGCAGGACCACATAGCTGGTGTGTGGGAGAGCCAAGACTCAGCTCAGGCGAGGTTACCCCAGAGACCATTACCTGGCCACTAGCTGTACAGCCTCTAATGTCCCTTTCAATTCAAAGATTCTGCTACAATAAAAGCTATGCTACAATGATTTTACTGTTACAATAAAAGCTATGCCAAAAGTAAAAGGCTAACAGAATAATGAGACCTCTCATCAAATTAGTTACACTTTATGAAAACGTTCATTTACAAGAACTTCGTGTGGTGTTATGGTGTTCTGTTGTTGAATGTGCCAGAGCGCTTACCCTCCAGAAGCTGGGTTATTCGAAATCAGGATGCCACACACTACTCCCACGACACCCAGAACTATGGAAGGTACATAATGCTGAAAAGAGAGAGATATGTAGTGGCTTCTGTTTCCTGTGCTACAGAATGTCAGTAGAGCCTTGAAGGTGTTTTTCAGGAATTCTTTCCGGGTGGCTTATCCATCATTTGGCCCCACACGTGTAGTTTGTCCCCTCACTGCTTTCCTCTTCTGTTGTTTACACCTTTCCTCTTGCTGGACTAAAGTGAATAGAGAGGCACCTGCTAGATGTTATAATTGACACAGAGGCACGTAGATTCCTGGGAGAGCAAGTCCGAATGGGAAAAGAGTGGGGAGACAGAATCATTCAACTCTTCCTATTTATTCTATCGCATTTAGGGACTCTCTGATTTCTAAGGGTTAGTATTTATCTGTATGGTTTACTCTTATTTTCCTCTCTAGTTATTATCTGACATTTCTACTGTAAAGTGTGAGAAATCATGCGCCGTCCCCACTACGAATGCAGCAGTAAATTAATATTTGAGAATCTGATTTCCCATGTATTGATGAACTGTACTAAAAATAAATCAGCAGACAAATTTAATTTTAACTTAAATTACCTTGAATGCTCTCTTTTTTCTTAGTTCCAGTTAGACAGCAAGATACATTTGGGCATCTTACTCCAGGAGGAGGACTTTTATGCTAAAAGTCATGTTTACTTTGAGGATTTTTTTTTTCCTGTTCAAATTTTGGTATGGTGCTAAAAGAAAAAGAAAAGAAGTACCAGGAGATTGATATCAATAAGAGATAATTGCGAAGAAATATGAGGCAGTTGTGTTGGGAAAATGTAGTAAATATTTTAGTTTTCATGTACTAACTGTGAATATTTTGGATTTCTAGAAATTTTACCATGTAAACAGTTGCCTATTGGTTTGGAAGGTGTTGAAACCAAGAGAAAGACTTTAAAAACTATTTGTTTTCTTAAGCAATATGTCGCAGTTAGGGAAAATTCAGAAGTAAAATGTGAATAAATACAACTATTTTTCTTTAAAAGAGTAAAACAAACTTAATCTAAAATCTGGACTTGCTTTGAATAACAGAAGAGATAAGACAGGGTGCACCAACTGATCAGAAGACATAAGACAGGATGCAACAACTGACCTGAAAGGTACGACAGGATGAAATAACAACAGAAGGGATAAGACAAGACGCAGTAATTGAAGAGGACAGATTCTTGTCTCTTTCTTATGGATATCTTTCTTAAGGATGTAGTGAATGAGATGGAGAGAGAAAGAGAAGACAGGATGTAATAACTGAACAGGAGAGATAAGACAGGATAGAATAACTGAATGGGAGAGATAAGACAGGAGAGAACTGAAAAAGAGAGATAAGAAAGGATGTGATAAATGAGAGGGAGAGATGAGATGGGATACAATAAATGGGAGAGTGTGAGGGCGAGGGAGGGAGGGAAGGAGGAAGAGAGGAAGAGAGAGAGAAGGCAGGATGCAATGAATGAACATGAGAGATAAGACAGGAAGGAATAACTGAGCTGCAGAGATAAGACAGGATACAGTGAACGAGCAGGCAAGATAATACAGGGTGCAAAAATGAATGAGAGAGACAAAACAGGATAGAATAACAGAGAGATGAGACAGGATGCAGTAAATGAGGAAGAGAGATAAGACAGGATGCAATAAATGAGCAGGAGAGATAAGACAAGATGCAATAAATGAAAGGGAGGGATAAGACAGGGTGGAATAACTGGACAGAAGAGATAGGGCAGGATGCAACAAATGAAACAGAGATAACATAGGATACAATAAACGTGCAGGAGACATAAGAAAAGATGCAATAACTGGACGGGAGAGTTAAGACAAGATACAGTAACTGAGCAGGAGACATAGACAGGATGTAATAACTGAACGTGAGCAATAAGACAAGATGGAATAATTCAATGGCAGAGATAAAACAGAAAAGTGATTATTGAACAGGAGAAAGTATTAAGTAATTGTTCTGGAGAGTTTTCCTTCCAATAAGGGAAGGCTTCTTAGAGCCAGTGCCCTTGAAGCATGAGTAGGGTGGACTTACAAAGAGGAGGAAGGAACATTATGGTCTGAGGCAACAGGAGCAAGAAGAATATGACAGAGATAATAAAATATGGGGAAGGAACATTCTTTGGGTATCGCGGAACGTGTCAGAGTGGATGCTTTGACTCCTAGAAGAAGGCATTAAAGGGAGTAACGTTTAAGCTGAGACTTAAGGAATGGGTAACATTTACCAAATGGACAAGAGTTGGAGGGCATGCAGGCAGCAAATTCAAAGGTATGGAAACATTCATTCATTCATGCTTTCAAAATGTAATTATTTCCACAGTATAAGCTGAGAGAGTCCCTGGAATCAGAATGACCTGGATTCAAATTCACATTCTACCACCCTTTCCTAGCTATGTAATATTAGGACAGTTTTAAAATCTATACCTTGGTTCTTTCATTGGAAAAATCAGAGCAATAACAGTACCTACTACAAAGTTTTGTGAGGAATAAAGGATATAATGCACTCACTGTCAATTCAAGCAAATAATAGGCCATGTACATAGAAATCTCTTGACAAATATTAGTTTAAAAAATAGTCTACCTGGGGGCTTCCCTGGTGGCGCAGTGGTTGAGAATCTGCCTGCTAGTGCAGGGGACACGGGTTCGAGCCCTGGTCTGGGAGGATCCCACATGCTGCGGACCAACTGGGCCCGTGAGCCACAATTACTGAGCCTGTGCGTCTGGAGCCTGTGCTCCGCGACAAGAGAGGCCGCGATAGTGAGAGGCCCGCGCACCGCGATGAAGAGTGGCCCCCACTTGCCACAACTGGAGAAAGCCCTCGCACAGAAACGAAGACCCAACACAGCCATAAATTAAAAAAAAAAAAAAATAGTCTACTTGGGACTCCCCTGGCGGTCCAGTGGTTAAGGCTTTGCCTTCCAATACAGGGGGTGTGGGTTCGATCCCTGGTTGGGGAGCTAAGATCCCACATGCCTCGTGGCCAAAAAACCAAAAGAGAATCAATATTGTAACAGATTCAATAAAGACTTTAAAGATGGTACACATCAAAAAAGAAAAACTAAAAAAAAAAAAATAAACCCAACAAATTATTTTTTTTAAAAAGTAGTCTACTTGAATGAAGCTGACCTTTGCATGTGGTCAGTGCGTAGGAACCCAAATTGCCAAGTCATTCCAAAAAATACTCTACATTTTGGAATCAGTTGAGTTCACAACCCCACAATCTGATGGTCCAACCAGTTTTATTTAGTTTGGGACCAGACTTCCAGGGAAATTATCTGTATGGGGTATGTCTAATCAGGTATACTTTAGAATAGGTTCAAATCTCTAAAGCCAATATTTAAATAGACCAGTTTCCCAGAATATGTAGTAAAGGGCAGGAGGAAATAAGCACATGCCTCTTGACCTTATGTTCTGTTCTCATTTATTGTCTCGTGTTCATATTAAGCTTATTACAGAGAAAACTGTGTTTATTGACATCAGTTTTACCTACTGCTTGTCTTCCCAATTAATACAATCTTCTTGAGTGAGTAAAATGTGAAAAAAATGTAATTATTGAAATGTGCTCTAATCAAGCACAGTGCCAAGTGGAAGAATACAGGAATGAAAAAGTAAGAACCTAAATCATACGCATGTAGCTTACATTTTAATGAGGGAGGAAGACATTATTTATTCATAGTTTAGTAAGTGATAAGTGAAGCGAACATACAAAAGGGAAATGTGACCTAATCTGGAGGGTCTAGGGAGGTTTTCTTAAAGAAGTGAAATTTAAGCTGACATTTAGAGGATGAGTAGTCCTTAGCTAGTTGAAGTATGGAGGTGGGAGGAGAGAAAGGGTCCCTGAAGCTGAGGGAACAACATGTACTAAGTCCCTGCTCTGAGCAGGCTCTAAGTACATTCACGGAACTGAGAGGAGGTCAGGTGCAGCTGAGACATAAAGAGGGAGGAGAATATCCCAAGGTGAAGCTTGTGGGCAGGGGCCACCTTCAGGATTCTAGTCTTTATGCTAAGAACAAAGGGATGGTTTTAAGATAGAGAGCAGTGTGATCAGATTATTGTTTTTAAATAGATTTCTCTGGCTACAGTCTAAATTCTGCCAGAATGGTTTAGACTTGGGAAGGAAGAAGAGATGTGTAGGAGACCAGGCAGTAGATGATGGTAGTTTGGATGAGGAATATGGCAGAAAATACAGAGAAAAGTTGATGGTCTTGAAAGATATTTAGTGGGTAAAAAACATGATGATTTGATTAGATATGAGTGAGTGAAGGACAGGTAGATTTCAAGAATGATTCGTAAATATTTAGCTTGAGCAACTGAGTGATTTTAGTTGCCATCCACTGTGATGGGGAACAGTATAGTAATGCAAGAGAGGTTTAAGGAGAGGAAGGGGAGGTCATGAATTCATTTTGACTGTGTTGAGTCTGAAGTGCCTATTAGTAGAGATATCAAGTCTGCAGCTCAGAGTAGAGAAGTAGAGATGGGTTGTAAATTTGGAATTGATAGGTTATGGATGGTAATAGAAGCCAAGGGAGCAGATGAGATCATCCAGGGAGAAAATGTGAAGTGAGAAGAGAGGGGACCTACAGTGGAACCTGAGACACATCCCATGGAATTCTCAAAAACATTTGCAGATTAGTCAGAGGAAGATGAGCTGATGAGGAGAGAGGAGAGGCTGGAGAGCTAGAGCTGTGAAGAAAACCAGGGTAGGGAAGAGTTCTGGAAATCAAGGGAGGAGAACGTTTCCCATATGAGAGAATGGTCAGATGTATAATACACAGTTGGAAGGTTGAGTTAATTTTAAGGTTTGAGGAGTGTCCATTTGACTTAGCAATGAAGAAGTCACTAAGGATCACAGTGAAATTCATTTAGGTGGAGTGGAGGGAGCAAAAGCCAGATTGAAGTGAGATGAGGAGTAGGTGGGAGGTGAGGAAATAGAGACAGTTTGTATATATAACACTTTTGAGAATCTTTGTTGTAAAGGAAAGCAGAGAAATGAGACAATAGCTGGAGAAAAAATAGGGTCAAGGGGAGTTTAAGAAAGGATACAGTAGAGTGGGAGAGATTGGAAATAAAACTGAAAGAAAAGGATAGTTCAGTGTATAAATATTCTAAGGAGGGAGGGGATGAGATTCAGAGCCAGGCAGAGGAGGTGACCCTGAATGGGTGGAGAGACCTCCACATCAGAAGGCTGAAGCTGGTTTTGCAGTAAAAATGTGAGGCCATTTCCATCTGATGGCATCTATTTTTTTCTTTTAAGCAGGATATGAGATCATTTTCTTGGGCCAAAGGGGGAAATGGAACTTTGAGGAGAGTGGGAAGATTTGAAACAGAGAGAAACAGAGTGAGCAAGTTGACTACATAACTCCAGCACTGAAGGCTCACTGGGGTTAGTGATTGGGAATTTACAGTGGCACCATTTTCTCTGAAGTGTGGAGTAATGAATTGTTGGATTCATTCAGGTTTAGTGTCTTTACACTCAAGTGTGACAGGGGATAGGAGATGGCAAGGACGTTTAGGACGTTTTCAATAGAATAGGCAAAAAGCTAGATTATGAATTTTTGCTTAGTTGGGGGAGAAATAAAGATAAAATGAGGCTGATGTATATGGAAGAAGTAAAAGGTCAGAATACTGGAGGTGCCAGTGAGGTTGAAGAATTGTTATGTTGGGGATAGTCCAACAAGCAAGCTAGAAAATCAAGACAGAGATGGTTGATTTGGTGACTTAGAAGGTTGGGCGTTTCCTAGAGTGAGGCTGTGGAAGAGATGGAGTGGAGGAGAAGGAAGTGGAGGGTGGGAGTCAGTGTACTGGATGAATCATTTGGGTGGACATTGAAGACTCCCAGGAATGTAGTGAGAATTGGGTGGAGAGAGAAGTGGTGCCCAAATCTTCAATGAATGAAAAGTCAGTAGATGACAGCAGTAGGTATGATGAATAGCAGAATAGCATGAATCTCAAAGAAGCAAGAGCTTTCTGTAAGAGGATAAATAGCAGTGGGGGTCGAGGGGGTTATCATTTCTAGGTCAGGACTAAGGTATTCTTAAAACATGAGAGAATAATGGTCAACTTTTACAAAAGCTTCCAGGGAAGCATTGTTCTCAGGGTGGGGGGGCGGGGGGAGATTTCAGTTCAAGCCAAGAGGTGGGGAATGTTACAAGGGGCATAAGAAATCTCATGTTTTCCAGGAGAGTCAGTATTAAGTGAGGTCCAACCAGAGCCTACCTTTCTTTCCTGCTTCTTTGCGTAACATTTGTCCATTTATCTATTCATTTTTCTCATTAAGTCAATAGCCAAATGAAATGGCAATGTGGGATTGGAATATTAGGTTGTAACCATTGGCAGAAAATTGGATAATATGTTAAGGACTGCTTTATAAATTATTTTAAAGTGCAACTCAAGATGTAGCATTAGAGTAAACAGTTGTCTCTAATGATCGATAGAAAATAGAGGGTGGTATGTAACATCCTGGAGGGAATCTTCCCCAGGAGCTGAGGTCCAGAGGGTGCAGTTGGATAATTTAACCTACTAGATAATAAAATCAAAAACATTTAATTGTGTATTGTTCCTTTTAAATAAGTGTGTAATGTTCTTGTAAGACCTTTGTTGTACGCATTCCTAATAGACAAGATGCTTGCTATTTTACCTGCTCCCTGCCTGTTAAAAATGAGATAAGTAGAAGGCCCATGCTAGCCTCAGCACATGTAAATCTGTAGTAGTAATACCAATTAGAGTAATGATGATAGTAATTGCCATACACTATAGAAAGGCACAAAGATAAAATAATGAGAGTAGGGAACTGACTTTTTAAAAATATTAATTAACCTTCTATTGCCAGCAGAAGTACTGGGAGAAAGCCTTGTTAAAGGTACAGAAGTTTCCAAAGAGATAGAACAAATACTGAAAATATATCCATTCGTAATTCCTGTTTACCATGCTAATGTACTCACAAGCGAGGAGGCTCAGTGAAACAAACAACAGAACATCTGTAGGTAACAAAAAAACTAAAAATTCCGGAAAATCTATAGAACATATTTCCCTCTCAAGGGGTCTGAATCCCAACTTAGTGGAAAGTTTGCATTTCAAATATTTTTGAGTGTCTATTCCAATTCTTTTAAACTTTTTCTTTTCTTTTATGTAGGTAATTAGTGTTTTAATTTATTTTTACTCAGTCTTAGGATCAAGGATTTCCTATCGTTTTATGAAGAGAGTAACTTCGTTAAGAGAAATCCGTTTTCTGATAAGTAGCTGCTGCTCTGCCAGGTGGAGTTTAGTCTATGCTCTGTATACCCTATATCTTTTATGCCTAAGGTCTGCCTCTAGGCTTCACCTGCTTCCCCATGTATGGTGTTTAGGGTTTTTCCTAACGAGGATTGGCCTGGCTGCTCCTGCCACGTTTTATTCTTGGTGACTAAATCCTTCTCCATAAGGTATAAGTAAAATGTTTGTGTGTTTGTTTGTTTCTTGTTGCCTAAAAAGATAAATTGACGCAGTGTAAAAAAGAGATACAAGTTCTTTGTAGATAAATTTTTTATCTGCAAAAATCATAAGTACAAAACAGAGTGACAAAGATTTTCACATTTTGTGCATTTCTTTGGTCACTTTTTCGCATTTGGATGAATCACTCTTCATTATGATTTTTGGGTGAATCTCCCGGCTCTTCACCCGCAGCTTGTTGACCTGCGACTCGGCAATGTCAGCCCGTTCCTCGACCTCTTCCAGCTCGTGCTGGAGCTTGCGGAATTTGGAGAGATTGACATTGGATTGTTCCTCCTGAGAATAAATGGAAATGCATTATGCGGGGAAAAAGTTCAGAATTTCTAATTTCTTAGATCAATGGGTCTTGAATTTCTTTTTACTTAAAAATGGTTCACTCTAGTCAACCTTTTAAAAAGCCTAGAGAAGTGCTCTTGAATTTTTTTTTTTTAATTAACTGCGCTCATCCTTCTTGAAGTCATGGGTAGCAAGGAAGGACAGGTGACATTTGTCTCCAAGTTGTTCTAAAAGTTCTCCTCTTATAACATCTAAACATCTTAGAGCTACTATTAAATATGCCAGCTTTCCAGCCTCTTTTTTCCCCCCAGAATTCTGAGAATGGAACCAGACCTCTTAAAAATGCAGGTATACAATCTATATTATACCAAACTAGTACCCTTGAATATAAGTTATTGTCACTTGAGTATAAATTATTGCCACTTAATGCAGTTTAGAAATTAAACAAGAAGTTGGTTGTTTGCTAAAATAGTCTATGTGGTCCCTGATTATATTTGAATAAATAGCAGTAAATTTGAGAAGGCCAGTTCTAGTTTAGTCTCTAGTAATCATTCTTTTTAAAAAGGCTCATTAAGAGCCGTCCAAAATATGGCATTCAAATTTAGAACATTTAGAAAACTTTGGGTCACTAAATAATAGAGCTTGAGAAAAACCCCAGATCTTCCTCTTACAGATGAGGAAAATAGGAGCCAGAGAAAGGATGTCTCTCTCTCTCTGTCTCTCTCTCTCAGACCTTAGAGATCAGGGGAAAAAATAAACCCATATATGAACAGAGGAACTAATTTGTGATAGGTAGGTATGTATATCCATACTTCCATACTTAGGAAATTGATATTATTTGATTATCATTTCAGATAAATCACAGGCTGAGGAAATGAGGTGAGGTGGAGTGCCAAGGATCTAGTGGTTTGAACATAACCGAGACCTTCTGACACTTAATATTTAACTGCTTACTTGACACCTTCATTTGTGTATATAATGGTATTTCAAACACTGTTTCCAAAGCAGAATTCCTGTTTCCTTCTTGGCCTGCAAATATGTTCCTCCTTTAGTTCCCCATTTTAGCAAGTATTATGCCATCCACCTGGTTACTCAAATCACAAACCTGATTAATTACCCTTGCTTTCCTTTCTCTGTCCTCCCAAGCAAAACCTATTAGCGTATCTTGTAGCTTCTACCTCCAGAATCTATCTTGAATCTCTCCACATTGTCTCTATCTGCTCCACAAGCCACTGGACCACTTGAAAATCCTCTTAAAATGTCTTCCTGTACCTAACTGTGTTGTCTGACAATCCATTCTCCACGTAGTAGCCAGAATACTCTTTTTTTTTTTTTAAACATCTTTATTGAAGTATAATTGCTTTACAATGGTGTGTTAGCTTCTGCTTTATAACAAAGTGAATCAGTTATACGTATACATATGTTCCCATATCTCTTCCCTCTTGCATCTCCCTCCCTCCCACCCTCCCTATCCCACCCCTCTAGGTGGTCACAAAGCACCGAGCTGATCTCCCTGTGCTATGCGGCTGCTTCCCACTAGCTATCTATTTTACATTTGGTAGTGTATATGTGTCCATGACACTCTCTCACCCTGTCACATCTCACCCCTCCCCCTCCCCATATCCTCAAGTCCATTCTCTAGTAGGTCTGTGTCTTTATTCCCATCTTGCCACTAGGTTCTTCATGACCTTTTTTTCCCCCTTAGATTCCATATATATGTGTTAGCATACTGTATTTCTTTTTCTCTTTCTGACTTACTTCACTCTGTATGACAGACTCTAACTCCATCCACCTCATTACAAACACCTCCATTTCATTTCTTTTTATGGCTGAGTAATATTCCATTGTATATATGTGCCACATCTTCTTTATCCATTCATCCGATGATGGACACCTAGGTTGCTTCCATGTCCTGGCTATTGTAAACAGAGCTGCAATGAATATTTTGGTACATGACTCTTTCTGAATTATGGTTTTCTCAGGGTATATGCCCAGTAGTGGGATTGCTGGGTCGTATGGTAGTTCTATTTTTAGTTTTTTAAGGAACCTCCATACTGTTCTCCATAGTGGCTGTATCAATTTACATTCCCACCAACAGTGCAAGAGTGTTCCCTTTTCTCCACACCCTCTCCAGCATTTATTGTTTCTAGATTTTTTGATGATGGCCATTCTGACCGGTGTGAGATGATACCTCATTGTAGTTTTGATTTGCATTTCTCTAATGATTAATGATGTTGAGCATTCTTTCATGTGTCTGTGGGCCATCTGTATATCTTCTTTGGAGAAATGTCTATTTAGATCTTCTGCCCATTTTTGGATTGGGTTGTTTGTTTTTTTGTTATTGAGCTGCATGAGCTGCTTGTAAATCTTGGAGATTAATCCTTTGTCAGTTGCTTCATTTGCAAATATTTTCTCCCATTCTGAGGGTTGTCTTTTGGTCTTGTTTATGGTTTCCTTTGCTGTGCAAAAGCTTTTAAGTTTCATTAGGTCCCATTTGTTTATTTGTGTTTTTATTTCCATTTCTCTAGGAGCTGGGTCAAAAAGGATCTTGCTGTGATTTATGTCATAGAGTGTTCTGCCTATGTTTTCCTCTAAGAGTTTGATAGTGTCTGGCCTTACACTTAGGTCTTTAATCCATTTTGAGTTTATTTTTGTGTATGGTGTCAGGGAGTGTTCTAATTTCATACTTTTACATGTACCTGTCCAATTTTCCCAGCACCACTTATTGAAGAGGCTGTCTTTTCTCCACTGTATATGCTTGCCTCCTTTATCAAAGATAAGGTGACCATATGTGCGTGGGCTTATCTCTGGGCTTTCTATCCTGTTCCATTGATCTATGTTTCTGTTTTTGTGCCAGTACCAAACTGTCTTGATTACTGTAGGTTTGTAATATAGTCTGAAGTCAGGGAGCCTGATTCCTCCAGCTCCATTTTCGTTCTCAAGATTGCTTTGGCTATTCGGGGTCTTTTGTGTTTCCATACAAATTGTGAAATTTTTTGTTCTAGTTCTGTGAAAAATGCCAGTGGTAGTTTGATAGGGATTGCATTGAATCTGTAGATTGCTTTGGGTAGCAGAGTCATTTTCACAATGTTGATTCTTCCAATCCAAGAACATGGTATATCTCTCCATCTATTTGTATCATCTTTAATTTCTTTCATCAGTGTCCTATAATTTTCGGCATACAGGTCTTTTGTCTCCTTAGGTAGGTTTATTCCTAGATATTTTATTCTTTTTGTTGCAATGGTAAACGGGAGTGTTTTCTTAATTTCACTTTCAGATTTTTCATCATTAGTATACAGGAATGCAAGAGATTTCTGTGCATTAATTTTGTATCCTGCTACTTTACCAAATTCATTGATTAGCTCTAGTAGTTTTCTGGTAGCATCTTTTGGATTCTCTATGTATAGTATCATGTCATCTGCAAACAGTGACAGCTTTACTTCTTCTTTTCCGATTTGGATTCCTTTTATTTCTTTTTCGTCTCTGATTGCTGTGGCTAACACTTCCAAAACTATGTTGAATAATAGTGGTGAGAGTGGGCAACCTTGTCTTGTTCCTGATCTTAGTGGAAATGGTTTCAGTTTTTCACCATTGAGGACAATGTTGGCTGTGGGTTTGTCATATACGGCCTTTATTATGTTGAGGAAAGTTCCCTCTATGCCTACTTTCTGCAGGACTTTTATCATAAATGGGTGTTGAATTTTGTCGAAAGCTTTCTCTGCATCTATTGAGATGATCATGTGGTTTTTCTCCTTCAATTTGTTAATATGATGTATCACGTTGATTGATTTGCATATATTGAAGAATCCTTGCATTCCTGGAATAAACCCCACTTGATCATGGTGTATAATCCTTTTAATGTGCTGTTGGATTCTGTTTGCTAGTATTTTGTTGAGGATTTTTGCATCTATGTTCATCAGTGATATTGGCCTGTAGTTTTCTTTCTTTGTGACATCTTTGTCTGGTTTTGGTATCAGGGTGATGGTGGCCTCGTAGAATGAGTTGGGGAGTGTTCCTCCCTCTGCAGTATTTTGGAAGAGTTTGAGAAGGATAGGTGTTAGCTCTTCTCTAAATGTTTGATAGAATTCGCCTGTGAAGCCATCTGGTCCTGGGCTTTTGTGTGTTGGAAGATTTTTAATCACAGTTTCAATTTCAGTGCTTGTGATTGGTCTGTTCATATTTTCTATTTCTTCCTGGTTCAGTCTCGGCAGGTTGTGCATTTCTAAGAATCTGTCCATTTCTTCCAGGTTGTCCATTTTATTGGCATAGAGTTGCTTGTAGTAATCTCTCATGATCATTTGTACTTCTGCAGTGTCAGTGGTTACTTCTCCTTTTTCATTTCTAATTCTATTGATTTGAGTCTTCTCCCTTTTTCTCTTGATGAGTCTGGCTAATGGTTTATCAATTTTGTTTATCTTCTCAAAGAACCAGCTTTTAGTTTCATTGATTTTTGCTATTGTTTCCTTCATTTCTTTTTCATTTATTTCTGATCTGATCTTTATGATTTCTTTCCTTCTGCTAGCTTTGGGGTTTTTTTGTTCTTCTTTCTCTAATTGCTTTAGGTGCAAGGTTAGGTTGTTTATTCGAGATGTTTCCTGTTTCTTGATGTAGGCTTGTATTGCTATAAACTTCCCTCTTAGAACTGCTTTTGCTGCATCCCATAAGTTTTGGATCGTCGTGTCTCCATTGTCATTTGTTTCTAGGTATTTTTTGATTTCCCCTTTGATTTCTTCAGTGATCACTTCGTTATTAAGTAGTGTATTGTGTAGCCTCCATGTGTTTGTATTTTTTACAGATCTTTTCCTGTAATGGATATCTAGTCTCATAGCGTTGTGGTCGGAAAAGATACTTGATACGATTTCAATTTTCTTAAATTTACCAAGGCTTGATTTGTGACCCAAGATATGATCTATCCTGGAGAATGTTCCATGAGCACTTGAGAAAAATGTGTATTCTGTTGTTTTTGGGTGGAATGTCCTATAAATATCAATTAAGTCCATCTTGTTTAATGTATCATTTAAAGCTTGTGTTTCCTTATTTATTTTCATTTTGGATGATCTGTCCATTGGTGAAAGTGGGGTGTTAAAGTCCCCTACTATGATTGTGTTACTGTCGATTTCCCCTTTTATGGCTGTTAGTATTTGCCTTATGTATTGAGGTGCTCCTATGTTGGGTGCATAAATATTTACAATTGTTATACCTTCCTCTTGGATCGATCCCTTGATCATTATATAGTGTCCTTCTTTGTCTCTTGTAATAGTCTTTATTTTAAAGTCTATTTTGTCTGATATGAGAAGTGCTACTCCAGCTTTCTTTTGATTTCCATTTGCATGGAATATCTTTTTCCATCCCCTCACTTTCAGTCTGTATGTGTCTCTAGGTCTGAAGTGGGTCTCTTGCAGACAGCATATATATGGGTCTTGTTTTTGTATCCATTCAGCCAGTCTGTGTCTTTTGGTGGGAGCATTTAATCCATTTACATTTAAGGTAATTATCGATATGTATGTTCCTATTCCCATTTTCTTAAATGTTTTGGGTTTGTTATTGTAGGTGTTTTCCTTCTCTTGTGTTTCTTGCCTAGAGAAGTTCCTTTAGCATTTGTTGTAAAGCTGGTTTGGTGGTGCTGAACTCTCTCAGCTTTTGCTTGTCTGTAAAGGTTTTCATTTCTCCATCAAATCTGAATGAGATGCTTGCTGGGTAGAGTAATCTTGGTTGTAGGTTTTTCTCCTTCATCACTTTAAGTATATCCTGCCACTCCCTTCTGGCTTGCAGAGTTTCTGCTGAAAGATCAGCTGTTAACCTTATGGGGATGCCCTTGTGTGTTATTTGTTGTTTTTCCCTTGCTGCTTTTAATATGTTTTCTTTATATTTAATTTTTGATAGTTTGATTAATATGTGTCTTGGTGTGTTTCTCCTTGGATTTATCCTGTATGGGACTCTCTGTGCTTCCAGGACTTGATTAACTATTTCCTTTCCCATATTAGGGAAGTTTTCAACTATAATCTCTTCAAATATTTTCTCAGTCCCTTTCTTTTTCTCTTCTTCTTCTGGGACCCCTATAATTCGAATGTTGGTGCATTTAATGTTGTCCCAGAGGTCTCTGAGACTGTCCTCAGTTCTTTTCATTCTTTTTTCTTTATTCTGCTCTGCAGTAGTTATTTCCACCATTTTATCTTCCAGGTCACTTATCCGTTCTTCTGCCTCAGTTATTCTGCTATTGATCCCATCTAGAGTATTTTTAATTTCATTTATTGTGCTTTTCATCGTTGCTTGGTTCCTCTTTAGTTCTTCTACGTCCTTGTTAAATGTTTCTTGCATTTTGTCTATTCTATTTCCAAGATTTTGGATCATCCTTACTATCATTATTCTGAATTCTTTTTCAGGTAGACTACCTATCTCCTCTTCATTTGTTAGGTCTGGTGTGTTTTGACCCTGCTCCTTCATCTACTGTGTGTTTTTCTTTCTTCTCATTTTGCTTATCTTACTGTGTTTGGGGTCTCCTTTTCACAGGCTGCAGGTTCGTAGTTCCCGTTGTTTTTGGTATCTGTCCCCAGTGGCTAAGGTTGGTTCAGTGGGTTGTGTAGGTTTCCTGGTGGAGGGAACTAGTGCCTGTGTTCTGGTGGATGAGGCTGGATGTTGTCTTTCTGGTGGGCTCGTCCACGTCTGGTGGTGTGTTTTGGGGTGTCTGTGGCCTTATTATGATTTTAGGCAGCCTCTCTGTTAATGGATGGGGCTGTGTTCCTCTCTTGCTAGTTGTTTGGCATAGGGTGTCCAGCACTGTAGCTTGCTGGTCGTTGAGTGAAGCTGGGTCTTGATGTTGAGATGGAGATCTCTGAGAGATTTTCGCCGTTTGGTATTACGTGGAGCTGGGAGGTCTCTTGTGGACCAGTGTCCTGCAGTTGGCTCTCCCACCTCAGAGGCACAGCCCTGATGCCTGGCTGGAGCACCAAGAGCCTTTCATCCACACGGCTCAGAATAAAAGGGAGAAAAAATGGAAAGAAAGAAAGAAAGAGGATAAAATAAAATAAAATAAAGCAATTATAATAAAAATAAGAAAAAAAATTATTAAGAATAAATTTATTAAGAAAAAAAATTTTTTTAATTTTTAAAAATAGATTTATTAATTTTTTATACTAAAAATAAGAAAAAATTATTAAGAAAAAAATTTTAATTTTTTAAAATAAAAAATATGAAAAAACTTATTAAAAAATTTTTTTTAAATTTTTTAAAAATAGAAAATAAGGAAAAATTATTAAGAAAACATTTATTAGGGAAAAAAAAATTTTTTTAAGTAAGAAAAAAAACAAAAAAAACGGACGGACCTAACCCTAGGACTAACGGTGAGAGCAAAGTTATACAGACAAAATCTCACACAGAAGCATACACATATACACTCACAAAAAAAGGAAAAGGGGAAAAGTTAATATATCCTGCTCCCAAAGTCCACCTCCTAAATTTGGGATGATTCGTTGTCTATTCAGGTATTCAACAGATGCAGGCACATAAAGTTGTTTGTGGAGCTTTAATCCGCTGCTTCTGAGGCTGCTGGGAGAGATTTCCCTTTCTCTTCTTTGTTCGTACAGCTCCCGGGGTTCAGCTTTGGAT
This sequence comes from Eubalaena glacialis, assembly GCF_028564815.1. Taxonomy (NCBI): domain Eukaryota; kingdom Metazoa; phylum Chordata; class Mammalia; order Artiodactyla; family Balaenidae; genus Eubalaena; species Eubalaena glacialis. The sequence goes on along the minus strand of NC_083734.1, from coordinate 7,730,693 downwards.
TTGGACCCGCCTCTGCATGTAGGTCGCCTGAGGGCGTCTGTTCCCCGCCCAGACAGAACGGGGTTAAAGGAGCAGCTGATTCGGGGGCTCTGGCTCAGTCAGGCTGGGGGGAGGGAGCGGCACAGAGGAGGCGGGGCGAGCCTGCGGCGGCAGAAGCCGGCGTGACGTTGCAGCAGCCTGAGGCGCGCTGTGCGCGCTCCTGGGGAAGTTGTCCCCGGATTACGGGAGCCTGGCCGTGGCGGGCTGCACCGGCTCCCGGGAGGGGCGGTGTGGAGAATGACCTGTGCTCGCCCACAGGCTTTTTGGTGGCGGCAGCAGCAGCCTTAGCGTCTCATGCCCGTCTCTGGGGTCCGCGCTGATAACCGCGGCTCGCGCCCGTCTCTGGAGTTCGTTTAAGTGGCGCTCTGAATCCCCTCTCCTTGCACGCCGCGAAACAAAGAGGCAAGAAAAAGTCTCCTGCCTCTTCAGCAGCTGCAGACTTTTTCTCGGGCACCCTCCCGGCTAGCTGTGGTGCGCCAGCCCCTTCAGGCTGTGTTCACGCAGCCAACCCCAGTCCTCTCCCTGGGATCCGACCGAAGCCCGAACCTCAGCTCCCAGCCCCCGCCCGCCCCGGCGGGTGAGCAGACAAGCCTCTCGGGCTGGTGAGTGCTGCTCGGCGCCAAGCCTCTGTGCGGGAATCTCTCCGTTTTTCCCTCTGCGTCCCTGTTGCTGTGGGATCCGCGCTGATAGCCACTGTTCGCGCCCGTCTCTGCAGCTCGTTTAGGCGGCACTCTGAATCCCCTCTCCTTGCGCGCCGCGAAACAAAGAGGCAAGAAAAAGTCTCTTGCCTCTTCGGCAGCTGCAGTCTTTTTCCCGGACTCCCTCCTGGCTAGCACCGAAGCCCGAGCCTCAGCTCCCAGCCCCCGCCCGCCCCGGTGGCTGAGCAGACAAGCCTCTCGGGCTGGTGAGTGCTGGTCGGCACCGCTCCTCTGTGCGGGAATCTCTCCGCACCACTGTGGCTGCGCTCTCCTCCGTGGCTCCGAAGCTTCCCCCCTCTGCTACCCGCAGTCTCTGCCCACGAAGGGGCTCCTAGTGTGTGGACACCTTTCCTCCTTCACGGCTCCCTCCCACTGGTGCAGGTCCCGTCCCTATTCTTTTGTCTCTGTTATCTCTTTTTTCTTTTGCCCTACCCAAGTACGTGGGGATTTTCTTGCCTTTTGGGAGGTCTGACGTCTTCTGCCAGCGTTCAGTGGGTGTTCTGTAGGAGCAGTTCCACGTGTAGATGTATTTCTGCTGTATCTGTGGGAAGGAAGGTGATCTCCGCGTCTTACTCTTCCGCCATCTTGCCCCTCCCCCCCAGAATACTCTTTTTAAATAAATATAAATCAGGGCTTGACCAACCCAGCTTAAACCCTCCTGTGGCTTCCCCAGTGTTCCATTGTACCTCGAATAAAAACCAGACTTTTTATCATTGCCTAGAAGACCCCCATGACCCACCCCCTCCCTGCCCAGAGCTCCAGCTCCATCTCAGCTGCTGTCTCCCTTGTTCTTCCTGCCTCTTGGACCAGACTCTTTTCCACTCAACAGCTTTGCATTTGCTCTTCCTCCTCCCTAGAACATTCTCCCCTGGCTCATCAAGTGGTTGGTTTCTTCTCATTTCAGATCTTCACTGAATCATTTTTGTTGATCCTTCCTTATTTTACCCTTCTTTCTTTCATCCCTTTAACTAAATTGGCTTGGACATATCTGAGAACAGGAGGCAGGCCCATCACCCCCAAGGGGTTCTGAACTCACCGCTTCCTCAGCTTGTCTCTTGTAAGCTTTCACCTTTGCTTACAGTTTATCCACCAGATCCTGGAGCCTGAGAATGTTCTTGCAGTCCTCCTCAGTCTGGAATATTTTCAAGAGTAAGTTTCTTGAAAGTACATTTCAAGGTGCCATCACATTTTGTTGTACATTTGGTTTTTGATCCCTTGTAGACCAGGGGAAAACTGAGACAGGACGTTTTCCTTATTGGTAAGTAAGATCCTTCACTCTTCTCTCATGTTTGCGTAGACCCTTGACAGTTTCAACATTGCGCTTCTGTTCACTTTCAACTTCTCCTTCGAGTTCACGTACCTGCAGGAAGATGGGCATTTTAGAGATGTTTACTATGATCCATTCACTCAGTGGATTTCTACTTCTTCAGATGACCCATAGCACTTCTTTTACTCTGCCTTATGTGGAGTACTTGATGCCTTAGTCTAATCACCCCTTATACGCTCTTGGACAGCAAGGAATATCTCTTGTTCATCTTCGTATGCCTCACATCATCTAGCAGTGCTAGGTATTAAAAATCGTGCATTGGATTGGAATGAGCTGGGAATAGGCTGATCAGAAGACCCACCCTGGCCTCCGGCTTCTGGATGTGCTTCTTGCTGCCCTTCAGGGCCAGCTGCTCAGCCTCGTCCAGGCGGTGCTGCAGGTCCTTCACCGTCTGCTCCAGGTTCTTCTTCATCCGCTCCAGGTGGGCGCTGGTGTCCTGCCCCTTCTTCAGCTCCTCGGCCATCATGGCCGCCTAATTAGCAGTAAAACAAAACCAGTAGAGAGAGCTGAGACAGCCCATCAAGATTCTAGCTTGACCACCCCCGTGTGGCCCTCTGCTCACGTCAGTGATGGCCTTCTTGGCCTTCTCTTCTGCGTTGCGAGCTTCCTGGATAATGTCCTCCATCTCTCCCTGGATTTGGGAGATGTCTGTCTCCAGCTGCTTTTTCGTGTTGATCAGGCTGGTGTTCTGGTTAAAATATCAAATTTAGAAATACTAAGTACATGAGAGCAAAATTACAATATCCAATGTTCTAATGAACCCACAAACTAATTAATTAAGGTAACTAATTAGTATCCTTTCTTGTTCCATAAATTATCTGAGTTGACAATATACTTTTAGAAGACAGTCAACTCTGAATGTCACAGTTCATATAAACAAAAATATTGTTAATCCAGAGATATTACATATTTTAAACTGTAACCTCCGTAAAACATTATGAATAAATTTTTAGATAGTACTAATATTTGAGCAAGAATATCATTTTCAGTCCACTTTATTTTTTACTTTTATGTTATACTCACCTGGGTGTGCAGGAGCTGGACGCGCTCGCTGGCGTCCAGGAGCTCCTGCTCTGCCATCTTCCTGCTCCTCTCCGTCTGCTCCAGGGTGGCCCGCAGCTCCTCGATCTCGGCCTGCAGCAGGTTGGCTCTGCGCTCCACCATGGCCAGCTGCTCCTTCAGGTCCTCTTGGCCCCGGAGAGCATCATCCAGGTGGAGCTGGGTATCCTGTGGAATGAACGATCATTGAGACACCTTGTTCTCAGGGCTGCAGTCACCCCAACTGCCCTGGGACCATCTCCTGAGCCCATTTACCTTGAGGATGGCTTGGGTGTTCCTGTAGTTCTTCAGGGCCTCAGCAGCCGTGCGGTTGGCGTGGTTCAGCTGGATTTCCATTTCGTTGAGGTCTCCCTCCATCTTCTTCTTGAGCCTGATGGCATCATTTCTGCTCCGGATCTTAGCATCCAGCATGCTCTGCATGGACTCCACGACTCTAATGTGGTTCCTCTTCAGCTGGTCAATTTCCTCATCCTTTTCAGCGATTTTCCTGTCAACTTCAGACTTGACTTGGTTCAACTCCAGCTGGATGCGCAGGATCTTTCCCTCCTCATGTTCAAGAGATGCCGTAATGACAGCGAGGGGTGACATTAGCAGGGAATGGAAGCATTCAGAAGTTTTTCTGCACATGTTCCTTCCACTAATTTTGTGCTGTTTCTTTTTCTGTCCAATATATGTGGCTAGTCCTAATTTTTTTTTTGAATCTGTTTACAATGCACATTTTTGACTTGTACCTCTGCTTCTTCTAAAGCAGCCTGAATTTCAGACTTTTCTTGTTCCACTTGTTTCTTTATTTTCTCCAGTTCACGCATACGTTTCCCTCCTTCTGCAATCTGCTCAGTGAGGTCAGAAATCTCCTCTGTTCGTGAAAAATAAAAATTTAAAAATGCATTCAGTGAGGGAGAACATTCTTTCAAATCTTTTGTTGAAGAAAAGGTAAAATGTACTCACGTTGCAAACTCTTGTTTTCCCGCTTCAAGGTTTCAAGTTGGTCTAAGGATTCCTCATAAGCATTCTTAACCTTGAACAGCTCTGTGCTGAGGGCGCGGGACTCCTTCTGGGAAGCTTCAAGTTCAGCACGAGTTTCTTCATACTTCTGTTTCCATTCTGATAGGACCTGAGGGGCAAGGAATGGTCAAGACATTGGGTGGAGAAAGTTTGATGGGATGAAAACCATTTATTCTGACAACTTTCAAACAGAGTTGCGATGATCGGGGACTGAAAACTAATTATGAATGAGAAGAGTAGAAACCACAGGAGTCCCCCCTCCTCCCCACCTACTCATGGAGCCGGAGCTGCTGAGAAGAGCCCTCGGATGGTTTGAATAGGCACATGGAAGGTGGGAGGCTATCCTTAATCACATGTTGAATGCTGAGACAGAAACTGGTGCAGAAATTACCTTATCGAAGTTCCTTTGCTTTTTGTCCAGGGCTGCACAGGCGGCATTTGTCCTCTCCACATCAATCATGAGGTCCTCGACCTCATTCTGGAGCTGCTGCTTGGTCTTCTCAAGGGAAACGCATTTGGCATTCACAGCTTCTACGTATTCCTCGGCATCTTTCAGACGCTGGGCCAGCTGCTTCCTAAAAAGTGAAATAAGGACAATAGAAGTGAATGGTCACTCAGGAACTCTTCTAAGGCATCCACCAAAACATTATAATTCCTATCTGGCTCTACATTACTCACAGAATAAATGACTAGATCTCTCCTTAAACTTTCTCTTGAATGAGCAGGTCCCTTCCTTAAACTTGCTGTTGAATAAGAGTCTCCCTCTTAAGTTCAGTCTTGAACTTTTGATTGCATTGAATATTTAGACCTTTAATAACAATACGTGTTATTTCTTATTACAGAGCTTAATGTCTACTTTTTAGTCTTTAACACTGTATTCTTTTTTCCTCTACAAATAACCATGTTTTTACATCTCAAAAGGGGGAGCTGTGCTTTTAAGTCTGATTATTTTTCTCTTACATATCTGTCACCCTGGACCGATTTTTCCATTAATGGCTAAGAGGGCGGAGCAGCACGGGAGGGTATAATTGACTCTTATTCTACCTACACCTGTATGGATAGGATGATGTCAGAAGTTCCCCTTTTAAAAAATAATCATTCAGCTTCCTCTTGCCTTATGTCCTTTTTCCTTCTACCCTCTGACTTAATTTCTTTCCCTAGACCACCTAGAGTATTTGTTTTTCTTGCTTAGGTTTATGTCATGCATGATTTTTCCTAGGTTTTTATTTGGGGAGCAATGGACATTTGCCCATGTGGTATTTAATATCAGGTGCACTTTGATTGTTAACAGAGCTGTTTTCATTTTAGGTAATTCTAGAACATACTTGGCCTCCTCCAACTCCTCTGTGCGCTGGATGGCATCCATCTCGTATTTGATCCTCCACCGGGCCACCTCGCTGTTGGCCTTGGACATTGACCTCTGCAGCTCAGCCTTGGCTTCCTGCTCCTCCTCATACTGTTCCCGCAGCAGGTCACAGTCGTGGCGGGCTGACTGCAGGACGTGGGCCAGGGCACTCTTGGCCTGAGAACATAGAGATTGGTGACTTAATTTTATATCTTTAAAGTGATGTTTAGTCCCTAAGCTCCTGTAGGCCACCAGAAGAAAATCTGTAGACGTAAGCAGAAAACAATCTCAAAAGCAAGGATAATGACAAACAACAACAGCAGTGAGTAGGGCTAACCTTTATCTCCTCTTCAAGCTGCCTTTTCAGTTCTTCTGTCTGTTGTGTGAATGCTTGTTTGCCCCTCGAGAGCTGAGAAACTAATGAGTCCTTTTCATCTAGCTGGCGTGAGTATTCCCCTATAAAGATCAAGAACCAGAAAACTCAACTTACTTTGGAAATTAAAGCTCTAACTTACAAACTGGAGCAGGGAAAGGGAGCTGGGTCTGAAACATGATGGAAAGTGTGGATTTTAGCAAACCACCAATTTCCGCTTCAACCCTGGTGAGGACGTCTATGTGAAAATGAGAAGTAGGGAAGACTTTGAGGCAGATTATACACTTCTGAACAACACAGAAGTTTTGGGGAGATATTTCAAACTATTTGATCACAGTACAAGTTGGTGAAGAAATATGTGAAAAAAAATGTAAATCAAACCAACAAAAAACATTCCAGTGTTTTTTGTGTAAGGCAACAGTGTTGTACTAGTTTACCTTTCACTGAAACTTGATTGAAAGCGAATTTATTCTTTGGAAAATAGGAGACTTTGAGCAGTTGCCTCTGAAATGATGTTTGAAGGAAAATCCTGGAAGAATTTTTATATTAAGAAACAATCAAGTGTCTTTCCACCCCAAGAACGAGTTGGTTTGTGGAAACTAATCAGTTCTTAAACTAAGTGGCATTTAAATTTGTCTCCCATTCTTTAAGCACCATAATTCAGAAAATACACTATATAGTTGACCCTCGAACAATCGGGGTTAGGGGTTTCGACCCTCTGCGCGGTTGCAAATCCGCTTATAACTTTACAGTCAGCCCTCGTTTTTCACATCCATGGATTCAACCAACTGTGGATCATCTAGTACTGTAGTGCGTTTTTATAGAAAAAAAAAATCACGGATAAGTGGACCCACACTGTTCAAACCTGTGTTGTTCAAGGGTCAACTGTATTATGTTAAAAAGAGAGAAAACACTTTCAGCACCATTTTTGAACTGGTTACCTGGAAGCCTTATCTCTTTAACATTTAATAAGAATCACAGCTTTCAATTTTTTTTTTCATACCACTAAATTACTAGGAGTAAACATGTAATGAGGAGAAGAAACTACAGGGATCATTCTGATTATTTGCGAATACAGTTTTTCTTTTTCATAAAGTGTACTTATCAACTGTATACCAATAATAAAAGCCTTACTTGAGCTTTGTTCTAGAAAGAACAATATTTGAATGAATATGAAGGAGTACAGTGGTTCTCCAACAATTTGATCTACCTATTACGTTAATGGTCCAAATGACCCACAGAACAATTTCCATCTTGTTACCTCTCACTTGGGGAGGAGAACTTTGGTAGAAAGTTGGACAAGTTGATAGGGGGAGGAGTAAATGCAGAGACCCTCCAGTTTGGATAATCAAAACTCTATGTACCTCACTTGAATGCTCCTGGCTGGATTGTGGTCCTGAATATTTCCCGACTTAACTGTGGTGCTACCGGCAATTGGCAAGACTTCAGGGAAAAGACTGGAGTAAGCGTTCTTGGACAGGTCATTTCATCACTACCATAATCCGACATCTTTAAAATGGGGATAACATTACACAGACTAATGAGGGTAAAAAGGTAATTAACTTGTGGAAGCACTTTGAAAAGCAAAAGTAAATACTGTCAGGATACACTTTTTTATTAGATGACTTTTAGATTAGAGGGAAATCTGCTTTAAAGTGTTAAAAAACGAAAGAGCCTGGGTCTCTATTTAAAAGAAAACAAACCCAAAACCAAAAAGACAGAAAGGAAGAAAGTAGTCCATGCTGGTGGTCAATAAGGTGTTCATATGAGCAGCACCTCCCAGGGAGGTCATATGTGAGCTCAGGTAACTCAATGTAGAGTTTTTCAGCAACTGGATAGCCAAGATAAATGTATCATTCAAGGTCAACACTGGTAGATGGCCCACCTGATTCCGTCTGCAGGCGTGCTCTCTGAGCCGTCAGGTCATTGATCAGCCGCTGCTGCTCTTCCTCCTTTGCCTTAAGTTCACTCACTTGGTCTTCTAGAGCACGGCACGTCTTTTCAAGGTTTCCCTGCATTCAAGAAGTGGTAAACGGCATCTTAAGCAAGTATTTGGACCATAGAAATTTGCAGTAATCTAAGCATTCCATAGGAGCTGCAGTACTCATTTATTTTGAGAATAAACTAGCTTTACCAAAAAAAAAAAACAACTGAGGCCTTAGTTTGTGATGGAAAGAGTAACAAGACACATAGTCTAAACCTACTGCCACGAAATTGCTTTGTGAAACTAAGCCTTTACTCAGTTGGCTTATCTGTGATATGAGAATAGTGATACTCGATGACTCAGCTCATGAAACTTCTTTGAGAAGCAGATTATGTATTTGTGCTTAAGGGAAAAACAAAAAGCCTAATCAAGGTGAGGCGTTTTAAAAATTTCGAAATACATCATTGAATTGTATTTTTCATTGGAAAGAACTTGAGTTTTCAGGATGCATATTCTTTGGGGACAGCTCTTCTCCTGTAAAGAGGGAGCACGAGGCCCCATCACATGGGAGTTGCCCTTCCTGCGACCAGCCTCCTGCCATAGTCTCCTCCTGCCAGGTACTAGTGATTCTTGAAAGGCTCACTCACACCTGTCCTCCAGAAATCTCTTTAAGACTTAAATCATGATTGTACCTTGGCTTTGGAGACAGTCTCCATGTTGCTAGCAAGGTCATCAGTCTCCATCTTCAGCTCACTCTTCTCCTTCTCCAGCTTCTGCTTGACCCTGTGTAGGTTGTCAGTCTGCTCCCCCAGCTCGGCCACACTGTCCGCCTGCTTCTTCCTGAGCGTGGCCGCCGTGGCCTCGTGCTGCAGGGTGGCCTCCTCCAGGTCCCTGCGCATTTTCTGGAACTCGGCCTCCTGCTTCTTATTCATCTCAGTCTGGGCCGAAGTGGCCCCGCCGGCCTCTTCCAGCCGCTCGCTGATCTCCTCCAGCTTCCAGGAGAGGTCCGAGTGGGGCTTCTCTGCTTTGGCACGGGAGGCCCGCTCTGCCTTGATCTCCTCCTCCAGCTCCTCGATGCGGGCCTGGCAGTGGGGAAGAGCTCAACGTTAGCTCCTTTGTGTTAGTGTTTTGTCATGTTGAATGAAACTGATGGACATCATGGGCTTACCTGTAACTGCTTGATCTTCTTCTGCAGTTGAATGCCAAGTGCTTGTTCATCTTCGATCTTGCTTTGCAGACGGCTCATTTCAAACTCTTTCCTGTTAGGAGAGCAACACATTAGCTCATACTCTGTCCTCTTGCCAGTCTTCTTGTCTATGTGTAACTGAACGTTTTTGTACTGCTGGTGTTGAGGAAGTGCTAAGTGCATGTTTTACAAGTCAGTACTGTACCATTTTCATTAAATACAAAAGTTAAAGATGTCATTATTTGTTTTTTTCTGTGTGCTGTGAAGTAATATTTTTGAGATCCAGACAACGAGCAGGTTACAGTTGAATTCTCTCATACTCACTTTCTGAGTTTTTCATCAAGTTGCTGCTTATCATTTTCTATATCCATTGTGGATTCTTGGGCCAATTTTAGGTCACCTTCCAGCTTCCTCTTGGCCCTCTGTAAGTCCATGCGCAGTTTCTTTTCTTGTTCCAGAGATCCTTCAAGCTAAATATAAATAATGTTGAGTCATAAGGATTGCTTAGCTTCCCTTTGAAGAAAATAATTTCCTTGATAATCCTAGACTTGCGTCATGCACTTGCTGCTGTAGCTTGGCTTTAGCTTTGGTCAGGGTGTTCACTTTGTCCTCTTCTGCCTGCAGGTCATCCAGGGTCTGCTGGTAGGCCTCCTGGAGGGCCTTCTTTTCCCTGGTCAGCTTAGCTATGACTTCGTCCAGGCCTGCCATCTCTTCTGTGAGGTTTTTCACCTAGAAAGGTTAAGGAAGAGATGATCTCTGCTCTAAAGCAGCTTAGTTAGATGGCAGAGTCTCTATATGCTGTATACAAATATATTTCGTACCTTGTTCTCTGCGGCATGTTTCTCCTTCTCAACCTTGACCAGTGTCACCTGAAGGTCATCTATGTCTTTCTTCAGTTCTGAACATTCGTCCCCCAGTTTCCTCTTCCTGGCCGTCAGCTCAGCATCGATCTCTTCCTCATTCTCAGCTCTCTCAGTCACTTCGTTGATCTTTGCCTCGAGCTGGATTTTGGTTTTGATCAGCTGGTTACATCTATCTTCTGCATGAGCCAATCTATCTGCTTCCTGAGAAGGGACAGTAGACACTTTTAGATCTTGTTCTGTGGACATTTTCAGATTTTATTAAGATTTTGAAACCAAACAAATAAATTGTGCTTTAAAGCTTTAGGTTAATTTTTATTAGCTTTCCATCATTTAGGAAATATTTATTGGGCACTCCACTTATGGCACTGGAGATTTTTAAAAAAGGAATTGGTCATAATTCCTGATGAATTTATAATAAAATTATACTTATTAATGATGGGGTTCAGGATACACTATCCCAAAGTATGGTACCTTGGCAAAATGAATATCTTAAGCTAGAGGAATTTGAGAAAAGAGCAGAAATAGGAAGCCCACCCTGACCCATTCCCCTCACCCTTCTTCCCTGAAACAGGTCATCATAAAACTTCCATGTGGAAGGTCCCCTCCCTGTACTGGGAGGAAAGAAGACATTCTTATCACAAGAGGTGGGGAATTTAGGACTGAGAAGGCTGTATAAACAAAGCTTGTTAAACTAACCCTTATCTTCCTAGTTATTTCTTCATCACTTACTATCCCAGTCCAGACCCCTTTGTCTTGTCAATTCTTCACATATTTATCATTTCTTTGTCTAAAGGGTATAAAAGCTCCATGCTCTGGTCACTTCTTTAGGTCTTTATTCTCTTGTGAAGGCTCCCTTGTACACATAAAAATTAAATTAAATTTGTTTGTTTTTCTCCTGTCAATCTATCTTTGTCACTTTAATTTTCAGACCCAGCCAAGGAACCCTAAGAGGGTCAAGGAAATTTTTTTACTCCCCTGCATGATGACCTGTGTTTAATGTGTTGGTATATAATTTCAGTTAGTTTTCTTTATTTAATATTATTTTCCAGAAAAGTTTAGTATATGGAAAGCAAAGAAAATGGTTGGGTATTTAGCAGAAAAGTGAATTAAAGGGAAGACACATGCTACAGTGACAGAGTGGGTGGAATTAATGGGAGCACGCGGAAGAACTAAGGGGAACGGAACATTTTAGAAGGTGGTGCTAGAGAAGTAGCAAGCGTGTTTCTCAGGAGAAGAAATAGGAGTTGGAATATAAATCCTCTGAGGGCAGGGACTATGTCTCTTGCTCAAAGTTGTATCCCTAATGCTTGGAACTTCATGAAATATTTATTAAATGGGTAGTTGATAGAGTAATGTTGAAAAGAAGTCATATTATACTGAGAGGAGTATACTTAGATCAGTTATACTGATTATACTTGGATCATATTATACTGAGAGAAATTAACTTCCATACAATTATCTCTTGATTCTTGAAGGTGTGATGAACCCCTCCTCAATTTGGAAAACCTTTGTCTCCATAAACCACAAGGGAAGTCACAGTGCCAGCCTAGGTATTTATAATTCATTTTTCTTTAATTTTTCTAGTTATGTGTCTAAAACCTGTGCACCCACTGGAACCAGTGCAGATTCCCTTCTGAATTCAGAGAACTAGAGAGTAGCTTTTAATGTTTCTGTTGTTGATTTCAGTGGTGGCAGCTGAAATTTTCTTGTCATTTGGGTCACAGAAATGGGTTAGACAGTGGTGTTGATCAAATATTTCTTCTCAAGCCTCTGGATATTTCTTGGGACATCAAGACAAGAACATCAGTGCTATTTCTCATGCTTTGCCTAATTGACACTATTTATAGAAAGCATTGCCATTATCTTTGCAATGATCTTATTCTTTCAGGTCCTAGAGACTTTCTAAAGATATAGTTGAGAGGGAAATTGCCAGGGGACCATAGATTTTAAAATTCAGAATATGGGTTTCGAGTTGATACGTTCTCATCATAAAGTCTCCTCGCTCTTCACTGTCAACACTGTTCTTTCTTCACTGCTCTTATTTGCATTTTTCAGCAGGGAGACTCTTAGGGAACAAAGATCACTTTATTTACTGCCCATATTGTGCTAGGAGAAACAACAGGGGGAAAGGAAAAATGCTTTTATTTTTCCCTTGTCAACAAAAAGGAATCCTACCACAGAGCTTTTTAGTAATATTGTATATGAAATTTTATGGAACATTCTGAGGAGTTGTGAATTAAGAAAGATTGATAATCAGTCCCTTAATAAGGTGGAATTTAGACTCTCCCCCTAGCAACTGCTGAATCGAAATTCTAGCATCAGATTGCAAGCAATGGCTTCTGATACTCACAGATTGAACCTGGAGCTGCAGGTCATTTTTCTCTTGCATCAGAATTTCAATTTTCTCTTCAAGTTCTTTCAATTTTGCGCTTGACTGATCCGGCTTTTCTTTGGTCTCCTCATCACCTTTCGGGGTGGGCGTCTCCTCTGTCTTTGCACTCTTGAGGAGGACCTTGATTTTGAAATACAGCTTCATCCAGGGCCAGTCTTTCACATTCATGAAAACACGAATATTGTACTGGATACAGAAGATGGACTGTCTGTGATAGGAACAGAAATGTTCAAAGGCAGGTATAACAGGAAACAGAATGAAAAGGCCTTGGCTGATGGGGTTTAGTAACGTTTCCTATTTTACCTCTGCTCCTCCATCCTCTGGTACTCCACTCTTGCCAAGAACCCTCTGCACCTGGCCTGGGTTTGAATAACCAGCTGGGCCACCTTGTTCTCTCGCATCTCCTCTAGTACCCCCAGAAAGCCAGCTTTGAAAAAGACCTGTGCATGGGCAGAGTTGCAGATCAGAAACTTTACATAGACTCCAAAGGGACAGGCATAGTGTCTGGTGGGCCTTAGAGACTATTACCTTGGTTAGACCACATTTGTACTTGGTGTGGTCAATGTCGAGGGACCCAAGGAGCTTCTCAGAAGCATCCTTGCCGTCAGTGAATTGTCCTTCAGGGATTGCACTTGCATTTAATATCTTGTATCTGTTTGAGCCAAACAAGTAAATGATACAGCTGTTGTCGCCAACAAGAAATCTTCCTGCCTCATTATAGAAACAACTTAACTGTTGGGTAGTCTAACACAGATAATCAAGCAATCATATCTATCTCCTTATCTAGTCTTTGTATATTCAAAGGGTGTCAAACTTTTGGTATATCGATACGGAGTCTTTTAAATTTGTTGCTCTTCAATTTTAATAGAAGTTATAAAGGACAGGATTATTTCATTGAAAAATGAAATAACAAGAACCTTGTAAAATAATTCCCAGTGAGAAAGTCTGACCCGTATATGAAGTCTGCATGCAGGATTCTGCTTGGGAGCCCCTTACTGAAGACGCGGATGCCTGCCAGCACACCGTTACACCTCAGCTGGTTCAGGACAAGCTCATTATCCAAGAACCCTAAAAAGAGACACATTTTCCATATACTAGTCTAATGAGCAGTCACACTAGAGCTTGTCTGGATGTCAGAAGTGTCTTACCAGGGGTTTTGGTTACATTGGGGACGATGCACCGTACAAAGTGGGGGTGAGTGCTCCTCAGGCTGGTCGTCAGCTTACCCACATTCTCCTGTGGAACCATATGAATATTTGGTTAAAAATGCACTGTTTTTGTACATTCATATTTATAGACATAATTATCATGATCCATGATACTGTTTTAATTTCAATGATTAGTAGCCAGATTGAATTTGCAGAGGGTTATCTCTGGAAATATCTCTATTTTCCCTATCTTTGTGCCTTATAAACTCGCTGTTGAAGTGGTTATTCATTCCTGTTGAATTTCCTAGCGTATGTTCTAAAGTTATGGCATTTTAACGTATGGAAATACTCTGTCCATAATCTTTTGCCTAGATAATGTGGTCCGATTTACAAAAAACTCAAAATCTCCTTCCAGCTCTCCCATTTCTTTCTTTACCCAGCTTTCAATTGTATCTGCTTCTCTAGCACATGCTTATTCCTTATAATTACATAGCTGTGTCTTCCTGCTGGTTTCATAGCAAGGGGCCTTTTAATGCCTTGTTCTGGGAATTGGCAGAAAACGGACAGCCATATTGCCAATGTGAGAGGTTTTCCACCCTATGGAAATCCTGATTTTTCAGAATAACTAGAACTTCAGTTATTACAGATAGGATTGTCAACAGATAAGTACATTTTCCTTAAAAAGCTATTTCTTATCACACCTGATTTCTTATTTTCTTCTTTAGATCAGCCTCCAAATCCTACCACGATTTTTCTATCCTCACCTTTCAGAATCTACTCATTTCAGTTTTATGCCAGTATACACCTAAGCACCTACCCCATTTGGATGCTCCCAAAGGAAATCTCATGTTTTGCTTCATCTTCTCCCAGAAGAAGCTTTTAAGTGTCAGAAGACCTTATTTCCCGGCCCCATTATTGAATTTTACCATCTCATACTGACTCTGACCTCCTGGCACCTGTGTCTCCTATATACTGAGCTATCTCCTCCAAGCTACCCCACACCTTCCTGCGAGAGTCAATGCTACCAGTACCTGCTGACCTGTCTCCTGGAGCCACATTTAGCTCTAGAATCCTTGCAAGATTATTTACCCTTCCCCACATAGTAAAGTAAAATTTAACTTCCTGAACCTAGTTAGAGAGAGAAAGTGAAGTTTGTACCCTGAAGACAGCTGACACGGTCTGGAAAGAAGAACCCTTCTTCTTGCCGCCTTTCTTTGCACCGCCACCCTCTAAGGGGAAGAGAAATCACAAGCACTCATAGTACAGGCTTTCTCTGCCTCAGTTTTATACATTAAGTAAAAGATTAATTCTGTTGATAATTACCTGCTTCAGATGTTTGCTCAGAGAAAAAGAAAGCCAGAATCTTCACTGTGGAATTCTGGTACAGCCCGACCACCGACTCGTTCAGGGGGTCCCTGTTCTTGTGCAGCCAGCCAGTGATGTTGTAGTCCGCGGTGCCGGCGTGGTGCACCAGGGAGGAGTGGGCCTCAGCCCTGCCTTTAACCGCCTTGGGCTTCAGGAAGCAGGGAGACTTTCCAAGATGCTGTTCATACAGCTTGTTCTTGAAGGAGGTGTCTGTGGCCTTGGGGAACATGCACTCCTCTTCCAGGATAGAGAAGACGCCCATAGGCTGAGAGAATGAAAAGAAACATGACACTTGAATTTTGTCTGCCTGTAGAAATAATGTGGAACACAATGATCCTATTTGAGTAAATTCGTCATTTCATTCTTTACAGTTAGTGAGAACTCATTTCTTTGGTCAGAAGTTGTTAAATCACAAATATTTATCAGGTACCTATCAAGATCCGGGTGTGGTGTTGGGCTCTGGGATATGATGGAGAGTAAGATAAACAAGGAAGGAGCTCTGGTGGAGTTTGTGTCTTTGCCCCAAAGGCCTTAGAGCAATATTTCTCCAGGTGTGACTTGCAGATGGGTTGTGTCAGAAGCAGTTGGTAAAAATGCAGATATTCCAAGGCTCCACCCCACACTTACCCAAAAGTATTTCTAGGAGTGAGATTAGGGAAATGTGCAGTTTTACTAAAAGTAATAGTGGCAAGTCTTTGACACAACTGAGAGCCTCTTCTTTAAAGCACTAGAAATTCCAATTTCAAATGCCAGCAGTGATGACTCCAAGGCTGACAAAGAAATAAGAAGTAAAACGTGCTCTCCTCAGAGCTCTTTTATGAGGAAAGATGGCTTAAGTATCAGGCTTGCATTGCACACTGTGGGGAAATGTAGAGTTCTGGACTCTCTAGAAAAGATTCAGTCTCCTTTTACCAGAATAGCTACCTTGGAGTTGGCAAAGGAATTTTCCTGATTTTAGTTACAAGTAGAAATCTCTTACCAGAGTATACAGCGAGTGTTACGATTTTCTTTTAAATACGGGTCAGCAGTGTGATCTGTGATCTGAGAAAGGGAAGTGAACCCTCTCGAGGATGTCAACGCAGGCGTCCATGTCGTTCCCAACGTCGATGAACGTCCACTCGATGCCCTCCTTCTTGTACTCCTCCTGCTCCAGCACGAACACGTGGTGGTTGAAAAACTGTTGCAGTTTCTCGTTGGTGAAGTTGATGCACAGCTGCTCCAGGCTGTTGAACTGGGTATTTCGAATACCAAAGAGTTTGAGTGAGTTTGGAAAATCCAGTGGAGACTCAGCAAAGCAGACACAAAGCGGAAGGGTGCTTTGAGGCTTGTCATTGATGCAAACAACTCACATCAAAGATCTCAAAGCCAGCGATGTCCAAGACCCCGATGAAGAACTGCCTGGGCTGCTTGGTGTCCAGCTGCTGGTTGATGCGGGCGACCATCCACAGGAACATCTTCTCGTAGACGGCTTTGGCCAGGGCTCCCACTGCATTGTACACCTTCATAGACAGAGTAATGATCGTTGCTGTTATTAAAGACGTGTCCTGAAGGCCTGGGAAGTGTGAGATTCACAGAGGTTGTGCCATTACCTGCTGCACACTCTGGCCTTTGGTGACATACTCATTGCCGACCTTGACCTTGGGGTAGCAGAGGGCTTGGAGCAGGTCAGCAGAGTTCAGACCTTGGAGAGAGGCAGCCTTTTCAGCAACTGCAGAGACACAATTCAGACATCCAACGTGACCTACTATGACCCCACAGCTCCTCGGGGCAGAGTAAGGAATGAATCATTCCTGTGTGGGGTTAAATTTGTATGTGGCCATCAGATGCTCAGGTGCAAAGGAGACATGGGTTTGGAGTGGGCTTATTTGCCTATATTCTCTCATTTAACCCAGTTGGAGGTTCATTTGGTACCTTCAGTGCCATCTGGCTCTGCTTGCTCCTCACGCTGCTTTTGCTTGAATTTCATGTTCCCGTAATGCGTTACTGCCCCCGTGAGCTTGAAGATGGACACTTTTTCCTCAGAAGAGAAGCCCACGATGTCAGTGGCGCTCTACCAGGAGAGATGAGAGG
Organism: Eubalaena glacialis; assembly: GCF_028564815.1. Taxonomy (NCBI): domain Eukaryota; kingdom Metazoa; phylum Chordata; class Mammalia; order Artiodactyla; family Balaenidae; genus Eubalaena; species Eubalaena glacialis. Next base: position 7,713,899 of record NC_083734.1, on the reverse strand, counting down.
GCAGAATTAGGGCACAAGACACTAACTTATTTAGAAGAACTTATACTGTGTCCTTATTCACACCTACAGCAGGTTGTCGTCGTCATTTCCATACACAATGACTTACTTTTAAAAAACTGCATGTGTAACTTACGTCTGTGGCCAACAGCTCTTCTGCGTCATTAATGCTAGCGACTGTGATCTCCCCTTGACTGACGAAGGCATAGTCATATGGGTTGGTGGTGATCATGAGCATTTCTGGGTACATAGAATTCAGGGTGTATGTTTTACATTAGAAGGTGTGCTAATAAAAACATTGGCTTCTAACTTAATAAATTTAAGCTCTTTCATACCAACTAGTTCTGGCTTCTTGTTAGACCTGAGCTGATAAAATATATGGTAGCTTCTTTCTGCCTTTCGCTGGAAAGTGACTCTAGACTTCTCCAGAAGATCTGCAATGGAAAGTAGACATTGGATTAGAGGGAAAAATGATAAAGTGCCTGGAATGATTTTGGAACTTGGGGTCATAAGCTAAATCTCACTGGCCCCATGAGATTTCAGCTGAATGGTCCCGTGAGGTATCACATATTACGTCTCTACCACTGCGGTTGCTCTTGCCACCTCTAGAAGGAAACTGAAGTTGCCTGGCTCAAGACATGTTCATTTCTCATACAGAAGATTCTTGACATTTCAAATATAATTGATTCTTGATAACCTGTTCCTCCTCAGGGTCTCTTCTCGCTTTATAACAGAGGGGTTACTAAGGGCACCATTTATCAAGGCTCACACTAGGAAGAAATCACATACACTAAACCCAAGTTATATACCCCCAGTCTTAGTTTTTTCTTAGAAAAATTTGAAATTTCTTCTGAGGCTGGCATCCTTCAGATAAGCCCAGCAACTCCTGGCAGTTTCTAGAGGACCGTTGGCTCCTGACTGAAGTGGGTGAAGCACACTGTGGGCTCTGGTTAAGCCTGGCATTACCCACAGGCATGTTTGGCAGTGACTGGTGTTTCACAGGCTCCAGGCTCAGCAGGAGCTGTACGATGTTCCTCCCAACCATCATTTGTCATTCTTGGATTCTATTTAGGAGGTCCTGTTACTCACATGTTTCAATATCAGCAGAAGCCAGTCTCCCCGTGCTAAGGAAGTGGATCCTGATGCATTCACCCTTGCAAGTGAAAAAGATGATGTTATATACAACACTGTTAGCACACGAGTAACAAGAGATAGAATTAGTAACTCAGACAGCCTTCTCTGGCATTTGAGAGGACACCTGAGAAAACCCTTCTCTGAGCCACAGACTTACAAAGCAAGAGGAGTTGTCATTCTTCACGGTCTTGGCGTTGCCATAGGCCTCCAGCGGGGGGTTGGCATTCATGATTTGATCTTCCAGACTCCCCTGCAAAGGCAAGAGCAGTCCTCACATGTGGGGCTCGGGAGTTTCTTACTTGACAGCTTGGATTCTGACGTGGCAATCAGACCCACCTGCATTTTGCCAGGAGTAGGTTCCTCCTCCTTCTTCTCCCCAGTGACTGCAATTGTTGCAAAGTACTGGATGACACGCTTCGTGTTCACGGTCTTCCCAGCCCCAGATTCTCCGCTGTCAAGCAGTGATCAAATATGTGTGAGAAATTAAGCTCTGTGACAAAGGAAACTACTTCCTCCATTAGCATTTACTGTCTTATGCGCCTGTCTTTATATGTCTTTGTCAGAGTGCCCTAGATCTTTCTCTTCAGGCCACGTTTAGCCCATATTATTTCTGTTGCTTTGCACTGATAAGCATCTGAGACAGTCGATCATTAATCATGTAGCACTTATTTCTTGAGTGCTTAAAATGTGTCAGGCTCTCTTCTAGGTGCTGAGGCCGGGCTTCAGGGGTCCAAGAAGCAGCTCCTCAAGCACTATGTAGTAAATGAAACAATTAGTAAGAAACTCTCTGAAGCAATGCATGTGTTCTTCAGCTTCCTTAGACTAAAGATATTCCCAAGTTAGGTCTTTGAAGGAATAGACAGTCCTCAAGTAGGCCTTGGAAATGACCCACTGGTAACATCCGCAAAGTGCCCAGACTTCAGAAGGGGTGTGCTCACTCTCCAGTACTGGGCTCTGGCCGTGTGTGGACATGGTGTTTTGTATCTCCCAATCCCTGGAAAGCTCTGGAACTTTTAAGACTGGACTAGCAAACGATGTAATTTGGGACATTGTTATTTTATATTTGGATGCAATCTGAGCCCTATAATAAGTGATAGCAATGTTTAGTTCCAGGCTGATTATGCCATTGCTTTAGTATGGGGCGTGAACTAATTTCTTCTTTTGGATTGTGATTTTCCCAGTGAAAATAAAATAGGAATAAGTCTCAGAATAATAATACATACGTGATTAAGATAGACTGATTCTCTCCATCTAGAAGAAAGACAGTGGACAATCAGCATATCTACTAGTTACACAGACAAAACTTTCTATAGGGAAACACTGAGGGCATTGAGTGTAAGTGTCACATTCAGTGGAGTTTTTCCGTATGTTACTGTAAAGTTACACGTGGTGTTGTTATTATGTCTCTTAAGTTGGGGAAGAGAAACATGAAAATGTGTCATATTTTAAACTCCTTACGCCCCACAGGAAGTGTGCCCTTCTGGTTTAAAAGAAAGAGCAATCCTTTCCAGAGACACGTTCCCTAGTTGTCATCTGTAGGTTCCAGCGGCCTGCTCTTTGCTGATGAATGCATATAACTGAAAAATGCACAATATGCTAAGGATTTGGACTGTATTTCATAGTTCCAAATAGTGTTAATCAGGCCAAGATTGAGATTTAGTTTCTAAATGGATCAGTTACACACACACAAACACGCACACGCGCGCGCACACACACACATCTCTGTCTCAAGGTCCCAGACTGCAACCCTAATTCTGATCAGCCTCCCAAAAGCATGCTATTGGGTCAAAGAAAGATCAGGTAAGAGAGGGCGCCTCAATCAGAATAAAGTTCTTTTAAGGGGGACAGTGACAACTTCCTTTTGAATGCAGTGTCCCCGAATACCATTTTCATTCAGAGAGAGGCTATTATCTCTGAAATGGGTTCTGATGACTTTAAAGACGTAACAATACTTCTTAAAGTATCTAATTCAAAATCAACAGGAAACTTAGGTACTAAAATGATTGAGCATGTTTTTCATTTCTATTCAGACAATACTATTCAGCTGTTAATTTAACCTTTTTTGTTACTTAAATATATAAAATCATGTATGACTAAGCAAGGAGACTGTAAACAAACTTATTAGGGTTGGAGTAGTAGCATAGTCTGGTAAAATCGTGGAGGTAGAATCAGGAGAACTGAGTTTTAATCCCCACTTGACAACGTGTACCTCTCTTGTGCTTTAGTCACCTCTTGTGTGCAACTAGGGGGTTGGATTTGAGTATTTCTAAAGGTCTTTTTAACTTTTCCATTTTGTGATTATAGGTGGTGAAATAATTTGTATGAAAAACAGTCAAGCCACTCACCAGTCAGCATGAACTGATAGGCATTGTCAGAGGTGGCGAAGATGTGGGGTGGGGCATCCTGCTGTTTTTTGCCTCTGTAGGCAACCACCACCTCTGCGTTGTACACTGGCAGCCACTTGCAGGGGTTGACGGTGACACGGAAGAGGCCTGAGTAGGACTGCACCGTAAAGGAAAAAAAGGAATATAATTATTTTATGGGGACCTTAATAACATACTGTTTTTCAAAATATTAACCACCTGCATGAGCAGAGGCTGTGAGAACAAACTCACGTAGATCATCCAGGCTGCGAAACGCTCTTTGAGGTTGTACAGCACTGCTGCCTCGTGCAGGTAGGTCATCATGACCACGTCCTCGATCTTGTCACATTTGGGAGGGTTCATGGGGAAGACTTCGTCTTCTGTCGCAGTTACTATCTGTCAAGTCAAGTAAGAGAAGCCAGGTCGACAAAGGAGTGTCAGCTCCCCTAACTGGCAATGGGGCCCAGTCTAATCCCCTCCAGATGTTTTACTCACATCCCCAGCTTCGGTCTTGGCTGTCACCTTCCCTCCTTCTGTACTCTGCAGGGTTGCTTTCACATAGGACTCCTTAGGGTCTACCACGTAGTTTGGGGTCTTAGCGTCAAAAGGCCTATTCTGGGCCTCCATGTGCTGCTTTTCAGGCATTCGGAGGTAAGGAGCAGCCTCCCCAAAAATGGCCATCTCAGCCTCAGAACTCGTGGCTGTGGGTTATTGATGGCAGCCAAATCAAAGACACTGCCTGGCAGAGGAAGGAAAGACATTATAGAAAACCAGCAACTGGACCATTCGATTCATGTTAAAAAAAAAACCACGACATTATTCCTTGACAAGTTGAGCGCTAGCATCTTGTTGGGTATGGTCAACTCCCTGGTTTGGCTGGAGGTGAAATGTCAGTCTCCGTGTTCTGTGCCAGTGGTGATAGATACTTATTCTTGCATTTGGAAAGAGACCGTTGTTTCTGGCTCATCTACTGTATGATATTGTAGCTCCTTTTTCTGTTTCATTTGCATATTAATCTTAAGAAGCCTCCTATCATCACCTTATACAGAACACCATGCTAAGATGACTGCAGGATTTCTCCAGCTCTTTCACTTGTAGTTCTTATCTTCCAGTTGGATTATAAGCACCTTGCAGACAGGGAGTGTTTTCCTTCTACGGCACCCTTCACACCTCTTAGAACACATGCTGGGTGTGGGGAAGGACCAAAGTTGGCTTTATAAATTAAAACATCAATAGAAATACGTTGCTAAAGTTATAGGAACTATTTAGTACCTGGTGAAAACCTTTTCATTATAGATTTGGGATTTACAAGGACTACCTAATAAAGGAAAGCAGAAATGTGAGGAGCCTTGTTTTGCATTGTTCAGTTAAAAATATCCTATTTTACATCAACTTCTCTTGTTCCTGTGTCATAATTTTGACAAACTCAGTTTCTTTACCTCTCTTTAGTATTTCTCAAAGGCATTATAAAATGTTATTACCTATGTTTTCTTGCTTTATTACTAGTATTCTCATAAAACTTTCAGAAAACTTTCTTTTCAAGATCTGTCTCCTGCCACTTTAACATTCGTCAATCCTGTGAATAATGATCATATATAACCTATTTTATAATAAAGATATCTTTTTTTTTAACGTCTCTATTGGAGTATAATTGCTTTACAATGGTGTGTTAGTTTCTGCTGTATAACAAAGTCAATCAGCTATACATATACATATATCCCCATATCCCCTCCCTCTTGCATCTCCCTCCCTCCCACCCTCCCTATCCCACCCCTCTAGGTGGTCACAAAGCACCGAGCTGATCTCCCTGTGCTATGCGGCTGCTTCCCACCAGCTATCTATTTTACATTAGGTTGTGTATATATGTCCATGCCACTCTCTCACTTCGTCCCAGCTTACCCTTCCTCCTCCCCGTGTCCTCAAGTCCATTCTCTACGTCTGCGTCTTTATTCCTGTCCTGCCCCTAGGTTCTTCAGAACCATTGTTTTTTAGTTTTGTTTTTTTTAGATTCCATATATATGTATTAGCATACGGTATTTGTTTTTCTCTTTCTGACTGACTTCACTCTGTGTGACAGACTCTAGGTCCATCCACCTCACTACAAATAACTCAATTTCGTTTCTTTTTATGGCTGAGTAATATTTCATTGTATATATGTGCCACATCTTCTTTATCCATTCATCTGTCGATGGACACTTAGGTTGCTTCTCTGTCCTGGCTATTGTAAATAGTGCTGCAGTGAACATTGTGGTACATATCTCTTTTTGAATTATGGTTTTCTTAGGGTATATGCCCAGTAGTGGGATTGCTGGGTCATATGATAGTTCTATTTTTAGTTTTTTAAGGAACCTCCATACTGTTTAAAAAGATACCTTTTCAAGGAAAACTCAAAAGCACTTGGGTAATCTTCTCAACATTTTTCTGTTCAAACTACAGTGATTTGGATAGCACAATTAAAATCCTTTATCTTGCTAAAAATGCTCACATTTTTCATATTATATTTTTTTAAATGTCCATTTTACAGAGTGTGAAACAATATGCAGATTTCAGCCACTTTTCCAAGGCAAGGATTCAATCCATTCTATTAATCCATTTAGACAGCATCTCAAGGTTTTTTATATTATATACAGTGGTGAGTAAAAGCTGTGTATAGGAAATTTATTGGTTTGGCCAAAAAGTTTGTTCAGGCTTTTCCATTAAGATGTTACGGAAAAAAACACGAACGAACTTTTTGGCCAACCCAATACATTTTCTCTGTAAATAAACAGCAACACTGTGAAATGTTGTATTGCATGTTGTAATTCAATTATTTAAAATACAAACTGCAATGCTGGAAATGGAAAAAATTGTATCTAAAAACTCCTAAAGATTCTGAGAAAGCATTTCATTTATTGCAAAAGATATAAATTAATGAGAACCAGTTTCTAAAGTCTCCCTCAGAGTTTTTCAAGGGAAGCATGAACAGCCATGAAATTGAAATGCTTTTATTTTATAACCTCCACCCCCCCCCACCCCCCGCCCCCGACCACTCTCCAAGCCACTGCAGATTTCTTGCTCCCTGCGAGGAATGAGAAAAATCAGTATCTTACCTTAGAGATGCAACCTTGAAGTGGGTCAGAACTGTAAGAAAAAGAGCAAATTTCTTCTTATTAAATGCTAACAATTCCCAATAATAGCATGAAGGATTCTGAATTGAGAAGCAGGAAATGACTGGGAACACCAAAACATCTAATTAAAATTGCCACGTAGTAAGTTGGTAATTCCCTGGAAGGGCTGCCATGGGCAGTGCGGGCCAGGATGTGTGGCATGCGTGCAGGCAGCCAGGCATCTCTGCTGGCCCTTCAGACAGAGCCCTGTCCTCACACACGCTTACCTTGAAGCTTTATGAGGAGAGACAAATCATACTCATTCCAAGGGTACTTTTATAGGGTCAGATATGGAAAACACGTAGCCTCCTCCTCTTTCTTAAATCACATTTGGCAAAACGTGTTTTTGGCAATGAAGGTCTCCCAAGTATAATTCCCCTAATATTAAAGATGTTTGGATATAATTAGAAATATTTCCTCTCACATTGGGTTAAGTGTATAAATCAATCTACTATAAATAATTTGAGTTGTTGGCAACCTGGAAGTGACTGCTTTTGGAATAATGTAAGGTGGTGTTTCAAAGACAGCTATGATCTGGATTCCCTGAACTTTGTTGCCTGCTGCTCTTGTGTTTCACTGAATTGCCCATGTGTAGTCTTTTCAACTGCCCGTACAATTGCAGATATTATACTAGGGAGGAAAGTTTCTGCTCTTTACCAGAGAGTCAGAAAAAGATTGTTAGTTTCTCCCAAGAAACCATGATTTTTCCCCCCATTTATTGTACTTTTTCAAGGATGCTTGGAAATTTAATTTTAAAACTTGCTTCATGAAGAGCAGCCAAAGATAGACAGCTTCTTTCGTTTCCTTCAGTCAGTCGCCTCTGATTCACTGTCAAATCATTCCACGACTTCGCCGAGCTGGGTTGTCCTGCTTCTTTCACTTTTGTTTTTTAAATGTAAGTTGCTTGTGAAATCTCTTTTCCTCTATGAAACTCAACATAGGAACAAACTAGAAAACAGGGTATTTCTCTGTCTAATTATGCAGCATCTGTGACTTCTCCATCAGTTATCCATGGTATATATTTCACATTTTGCTTACAAACAATACCTGCACGTTATTTTCTATTCTGTTGTTTAATTTAAAAAAATATTTGTTTTATTGTCTCTGTGGTCTTGCATCTCTTATGTCAGCATTGTCTATCTGGGACTGAGACAAAATTTGCTTAATATACCCTGTATTGCAACCATTCATGTATTATTGTACTTATATTTCAGTTGATTTAATGGAAAGAGGCTGCCTTATGAAAGCAGATATCTGGAGATACTGTTTGTAATGGTCACAGGATTTTATTGCTGTAAGGGACTATCTAATCCATATTCCTCATTTCACTAATAAAGTAACTGAGATTCAAAGAATAGAAGAGAGTTCACAAATCACACAGCAGTGTAGACCTTGGTCGCCTGATTCGCAGTCCAGTGTGCTTGCTGGTAACACTCTTCTACCTCAGTAGGTTAAAGCAATCAGGAAGGGTCTTCCAGGAAACATGCTTCTGAGAGGGGCTTTCCTAGCCAACTCTTAACCTGCTTTGTAACCACAGGTACATCATTTTATTTTCTTAGACACTTTCTTTATCAGGCATCTGCAAAATGTCACAGTGTTCTCAGAAAGAGAGAACATTTTAATAATGCTCTCAATAGGATTTGATGGGAATTTTAAGACAGCCTTTTGACTGCTCTGGATAGATTTTCCAATAAGTAGAGAATAGATGTCGGTTTTGGTTATTACTGCCAAGTTCTGAGGCACTTAAGCATTTACAGGTGACGTGGGAACACAGTGAAGGGGGCCAGTGCAGCGAGGAGCAATTCCACACCCTTCCTAAGGCCAGTGTGAATCCAAATTATCTGTGAACCTACTTCCACACATCTAATTAAGTCATTCTCTTGCAGGGCCATTTAAACCAATATACTCTTGCTTTCTATTCAGATGGGAAGTCACCACTCAGTTTTTCCTTTACGCTGTCCAGGAAGGCTATATTTTTGGCTATGCATCGCAACTAAATCCAGCTTAAAATATCTTGATTCTCTCAGGAAGCTCCTCTGAGTAACTCAGATTGCTACCATAGCTAGTTTTTGCACCAAATTCATACGTATCATTATGTGGGTTTAATGTACATTTGAATAATTTATTTGGGGATCATATTTTATTGATACTTTTATTCATTTATTTTGGCTCTTTACATGATTACAGGGGGCCATGAAGTCTGAAAACATACTTGCCTATTGATAATAATATATAGAATAATAGTTCCTTTGTCTCCAGATTTTATAGCCACTTTGTAGCTTTCATATGGAGAAAGGTCACATCTCACTGTTTCGTGTGGTACCTATTATCCAGTGCATATACTATGAATATATTGTATATATTACATGTATTAATGATGAAAATCTTCCTGTGCTAATAATACTACCTTGAATTTGTATTAGTTATTAAGCAACGAGAATTAATGATATAGTTCAGGAGGCATCCCCTGTGTGAAAATGTAACTAGTGCCATCCTTTGTATAGACCTGGAAAATAGGTTCATGTTAGGGGAAGCAGGAGCTTTCTAAGATCCTACTATACCCCAATATTAGGGAAAGGTTAGAAATAAAAATAACTTCTGTATTTCTGTGCATCAGAACAGGCTTCCCTGATCAGTGACAACTTTATGGTCTTAAAGTATTACTATAGACCTAAAATAAAAGCAAGTACATAATTCCTTCTTAGTGGCAGGTCAAATGTGATTGTTTGGTAGTCTTGTGATTATTCAAGTTTTGACATCGCTTCAGGAGAGAGAGAGAAAAGAAAAGACCAGTCTAAGGGTATTGCTTGCACAGTGCCCTGTGCTCTTTACTTCTTTTGCAGTAGGGCAGGATAGACAATAATTACAGAGAGAAATGACCAAAGACTTCACATTTTGTGCCTCTCTCCAGTCATTCCATAGCGTCAGGACATGGTCACTCTTCACTTATGATTTTCGTGTGAACCTCCCGGCTCTTCACCCGCAGCTTGTTGACCTGGGACTCGGCAATGTCAGCTCTTTCCTCGGCCTCCTCCAGTTCATGCTGGAGCTTGCGGAATTTAGATAGATTTGTATTGGATTGTTCCTCCTGAGAATAAAAATGGAATTGTAAGGCACCCATACTGGGCATCTTTCTAGACTCTGTAGGCCTAAGGGAAGAAAGGACTTGCCATCTGCAGAAAAGTTAAAATACCCAGCGGGAAACCTTATTGTCTTACCACCTTCTGAATTTTGCTTATCATTGAAATTAACTTTATGATTTATTTGGGGCTTCGTGTCTCATAAATAATTGCAACTCTACTTTTGCAACCAAAAGGTGGAAAAAAAATATGTACCACAATTAGAGTAAGAAAAATATAAGAGCAGAGAAGAAGGCAAGGATAAAATCATGCTTGTTAATGCTTGCTGGAAGATGACTATTGGCTCGAGTTAGATATTCTTTATCATTAAGGATGAATTTCTTAATAGCTTCTTTATATTGAAATAAATGTTGAATTTCATCATATATCATTTTGGCACATTTCAAAACAATCACTTTTTTTTCCTCCTACTTTGGATGTAATGATTCTATTGACAGACTCCTTAATATTAAGTAATCCTTACTTTGTAGGAATTAAGCCTATTTAATCACTGATGGACAGTCTCCTTAATATTTATTTATTTATTTTTATTTGGTTGCACCGGGTCTTAGTTGCACCAGGCAAGCTCCTTAGTTGTGGCATGTGAACTCTTAGTTGCGGCATGCATGTGGGATCTAGTTCCCTGACCAGGGATCAAACCCAGGCCCCCTGCATTGGGAGCACGGAGTCTTAACAGTGGACCACCAGGGAAGTCCCGACAGTCTCCTTAATAAAAGTAAGGGTTGCTATAACTATACTCATGAATAAAACTGCCTTTAGTGTCTTCCCCCCTGTTCTCTTTTGGACAGGTTTTGGTATGCGGGTTATGCAAGCTTCTTAAAATGATTTGGAAAGCTTTTCATCTTTTCCCATGCTCTGGAATGGCTTACATAGCTCAGGGATTATCTGTTCCTTGAAATTTTGAAAGACATATCTGGACCTGAGTCCATTTTCAGAAGTATTTCTGAAATAACTTATTCAGCCAACTTAGTAATTTATATTCTCATATTTCTTTAAGATTTTAACTGTCTTAACAGATTTATATTTTACATTTAAAAAATAACCTTTCTACCTGTATGGTTTGTCCCATTTCTCATTTGTAATGTTGTGAGTTTGTATTTTCTCTCACTTTTTCCTTGATTAATCTAGTTGTAAGTATATTTATTTTATTACTTCCCTAGATGTTAGTGAGATTATCAAATTAGAAAATAGAATACTCTAATTCATTAATTTCTACCTTTATCTTTATCAACACCTCTTACTTTTGTTATTTTATTACTATTTATGATTTCTTTATTGGACTGTCAGTTTTCTTCATTTTTTAAAATTCTTGATTCATGACGAAAGCATATAAAGCAATGAATTGTCCTTCAAGGACAGCTTTGGTTACATTCTAGGCTTATAAAAGTCTCATCTTCCTTGAAATTTTATTTACAGTTAAAAATTATTCAGTAATTATGTTTTTATTTAATCCAAACGTTTTTTAGGAAAGTTAGTTTTTTAACATTTAAGTGCTTGGAAATTTTTGTTTATATGTTCTCATTACTTTACAACTTTATCACACTGTGGCTAGGGAATGTGGCCTGTATTATTTCTGCTTTGAAATTTTTTGAGGTTTCTTTGTGGGTTGAATGTTAACTTTAAAAATCAATCTATTAATATTACAAATAGCAAGCAATAAGTTAAAAAATGTGCAAACGTTTTTAAGAAGTACACAGTCTTCTATGAAGCAAACAGCTTATTTACTACAAGAAGTAAATAGTAAATCTAATTATTTATTTATTAGTTTTTCTTAACAGAGGACTTCTCCCTTCCCTCTGTCTTAAGGATACTTACAGCCTCCTCAGCTTGTCTCTTGTAAGATTTCACTTTTGCCTGAAGTTTATCTACCAAGTCCTGAAGCCTGAGTATATTTTTCCGATCTTCTTCCGTCTGAAAGATGATAAAAACCACAGGGCCTTACTTCAAAAGCACATGACTGTTGTATCATCGTATGTGACTGTTTCCTGTATATGCAAGGAGTGCTTAGCTGATAAAAACTGTTGCTGTACCTGGTAGGTGAGTTCCTTCACTCTCCTCTCATGTTTGCGCAGGCCCTTGACAGCTTCCGCACTACGCTTTTGCTCACTCTCAACCTCTCCTTCCAGCTCACGCACCTGCGAATGAGTAGGCTCTTAAGAACTTTGATCCAGTAAGGCATTGGGAAAAATGGAAATAGATAGATATTGAGAGACCCACCCTGGCCTCCAGCTTCTGGATGTGCTTCTTGCCGCCCTTCAGGGCCAGCTGCTCAGCCTCGTCCAGGCGGTGCTGCAGGTCCTTCACCGTCTGCTCCAGGTTCTTCTTCATCCGCTCCAGGTGGGCGCTGGTGTCCTGCTCCTTCTTCAGCTCCTCGGCCATCATGGCTGCCTAATTAGCAGTAAAACAAAACCAGTAGAGAGAGCTGAGACAGCCCATCAAGATTCTAGCTTGACCACCCCCGTGTGGCCCTCTGCTCACGTCAGTGATGGCCTTCTTGGCCTTCTCTTCTGCGTTGCGAGCTTCCTGGATAATGTCCTCCATCTCTCCTTGCATTTGGGAGATGTCTGTCTCCAGCTTCTTCTTTGTATTGATCAGGCTGGTGTTCTGTTTAAAAGTAAGTTATATGTTCTTTTAATCATGTTACTAAAATACTTAGTGGTACATTTCAAAAAAAATTTTTCTTGAAAATAATTTCAGATAAAAATTTGCAAGTCAAATGCCCTTTAATATTATTTTGCTATGCAATACAATTAATTAAAATAGAAATGTTATAGAATATTTAGCATTTTCAAGTACATAGTTCATAATTAGACCAAATAGCTTTATAATTTTATAACCACCATTTACCAATGAGACCACTCACAGGGATAAAATTATAACAGATATTTGAATATTTCACTTTTCCACAATAAATATGTCAATATTGATAACCAGGGTCAGTAAAGATATTAACACAAAAGAATATGGGAAGCCTTAGAATATTTTAGGAAGTAATCTATAATAATATGTACAAAATGAAACAGTGAAAGATTTCTCAGTAATGCATTGAAAATTTGGTAGAAGTATAAAACCTGACTGTCATATAAAAAAAATCAAGCTTATGTTTTCTGGGGTGCAAGCATTTACTGAAGGTGAATTCTTTGTGCTGAATCCCACCTGGGTGTGCAGGAGCTGGACGCGCTCGCTGGCGTCCAGGAGCTCCTGCTCTGCCATCTTCCTGCTCCTCTCCGTCTGCTCCAGGGTGGCCCGCAGCTCCTCGATCTCGGCCTGCAGCAGGTTGGCTCTGCGCTCCACGATCGCCAGCTGCTCCTTCAGGTCCTCTTGGCCCCGGAGAGCATCATCCAGGTGGAGCTGGGTATCCTGTGGAATGAACGATCATTGAGACACCTTGTTCTCAGGGCTGCAGTCACCCCAACTGCCCTGGGACCATCTCCTGAGCCCATTTACCTTGAGGATGGCTTGGGTGTTCCTGTAGTTCTTCAGGGCCTCAGCAGCCGTGCGGTTGGCGTGGTTCAGCTGGATTTCCATTTCGTTGAGGTCTCCCTCCATCTTCTTCTTGAGCCTGATGGCATCATTTCTGCTCCGGATCTCAGCATCCAGCATGCTCTGCATGGACTCCACGACTCTAATGTGGTTCCTCTTCAGCTGGTCAATTTCCTCATCCTTTTCAGCGATTTTCCTGTCAACTTCAGACTTGACTTGGTTCAACTCCAGCTGGATGCGCAGGATCTTTCCCTCCTCATGTTCAAGAGATGCCTTAATGACAGCAAGGGGTGACATTAGCAGGGAATGGAAGCATTCAGAAGTTTTTCTGCACATGTTCCTTCCACTAATTTTGTGCTGTTTCTTTTTCTGTCCAATATATGTGGCTAGTCCTAATTTTTTTTTTGAATCTGTTTACAATACACATTTTTGACTTGTACCTCTGCTTCTTCTAAAGCAGCCTGAATTTCAGACTTTTCTTGTTCCACTTGTTTCTTTATTTTCTCCAGTTCATGCATACGTTTCCCTCCTTCTGCAATCTGCTCAGTGAGGTCAGAAATCTCCTCTGTTGTTTGGGTAAAGACAGGTAGAGGTTTGATCAGACAGAGGACATAAGAGGAAGGTTCCTCCAAGGCATGAAAATTATTGAAAGTGAAAGGGACTCACGCTGCAAGTTTTTGTTCTCTCGTTTCAAAGTTTCTAGCTGATCCAAGGACTCCTCGTAGGCGTTCTTCATCTTGAACAGCTCAGTGCCAAGAAAGCGGGCCTCCTTCTGAGCGGCCTCGAGCTCGACATGAGTTTCCTCATACTTCTGTTTCCATTCTGCCAGGACCTGAAACACCCACCGAGAGTGGTTACCTCCTGGAAAGGATAGAGGACAATGGTGGAGAGCAGAGGCTGCTGTAGAAACTACCTTATCGAAGTTCCTTTGCTTTTTGTCCAGAGCTGCGCAGGCAGCGTTTGTCCTCTCCACATCGAGCATGAGGTCCTCGACCTCATTCTGTAACCGCTGCTTCGTCTTCTCAAGGGAAGCGCATTTGGCGTTCACGGCTTCTACATGTTCCTCAGCAGCCTGCAGACGCTGGGCCAGCTTCTTCCTTGAAGATTATGTATGTTTGTAGAAAGAAGTGAACCAAACCAAGAATTATGAACTATTACCATGCTGAAAAGTATGGGAAACTTCATATTAAAAATATCCATTCATTCACTCAACAAATATTGATGAGCTTCTTTTATGAACCAGATGCTGAGTACACAGCAGTGAACGGGACAGAAAAGGTCCCTGCCTCGTGACACTTCCAAACAAGTGAGAAACAATAAGCAAGTGAGAAAACGCATAACAACATATTGCAGATATAAGTGCAGTGAAGGAAAATAAAATGGAGTACGGCGTGGCCAACTATTCTAGATACTCAGGTAAGTCCTCTCCGAGGAGGTAACGTTTGAGTCGAGATCTAAAAGAAGTCAGAGTGAGCCAGAGGGAGATCTGGGGGGAGAGTATTCCAGACACAGAGGGGCCAACAACTGCAAATCCCTGAAGCAGCAATGAGCTTGGTGTGCTTGACAACCAGCAATAAGGCTGATTACCTGTATAATTACTTGTTATGCTTAGTTTCCTTAACTAGATTTGAGGCTAGGAGGGTAGTGATGGTGTTTGCTTTATTCATGTCTTATTCTCAGGGCCTGATAGTGCCTGGCAAATAGGAGCTAATTAATGAACGTTTGTGGGCTAATTCACTGAATCTTCAAAGGTTGTGTCTTTCTGATTCAACATCCAGCGTTCTCTGCACATTCTCTCCTATCTGCGCACATACTTGGCCTCCTCCAGCTCCTCTGTGCGCTGGATGGCGTCCGTCTCGTACTTGGTCCTCCACTGGGCCACCTCGCTGTTGGCCTTGGACAGCGCCCTCTGCAGCTCGGCCTTGGATTCCTGCTCCTCCTCATACTGTTCCCGCAGCAGGTCACAGTCGTGGCGGGAGGACTGCAGGGCGTGGGCCAGGGCGTTCTTGGCCTGTGGAGGTAGTTACACCTTCTTTTTACTGGATATTTAATTGTTTAATTCTTAAGTTTCAAAACCTTTTTAAAGTTGGTGTAATGGACTCCAATTAGGGTCAGGTTAGGGGAAAAAAATGAGTCTTACAACGATAGTTACCTTTATCTCCTCTTCAAGTTGCCTCTTTAATTCCTCAGTCTGTTGAGTAAATGCTTGCTTGCCCCTTGATAACTGAGACACCAAAGATTCTTTTTCATCTAGCTGACGTGAAAGTTCACCTGATAGGCAAAAGAAATGGCACCACTCTTTAAAGCAAAGAAAAAGTTTTGCAAGCCCATATTAGAAATAAGTTTAAACTCTCAACACCGCCTTCCAGTTGAGTACTCAGATGATTGAATTCTCTGTTGACACCTTCATGCTAATGTCAAATTTCTGATTTTTATGGTGAAACTTACATATTAACCTGAATGAATAAATACAGCTTAAATTCTCTTTGTTCTCTCCATAACTGATTCTTTCAGGGTTATATAATATTGTGCAAAACCTGTTGATAACTGTCAAAAAAGGTAGCTAAAATGTCTAATTCTACATTGTCCCTGTTTCATAAGACTTTTGAGGGACTGGGTTATCCATTGCCCTGTTCAGGAATTTGGTTCACTCTGATCTAGATAAAAAGAAGCTTGGTCTAAAATAGAAGCCCTGGACCCATGCTGGAATGACTCCTGACCCCAAGCATCCCCTCCATGTGACCAAATCCTCAAGGCCTTTGTGGAGCAGAGCTTGACCCAGTCCTATGGAAGTCTTCATCTCCAGCATTGTCCCCAAGTGACCTTGCATGTAGGATGAGAGCCTGAGCTGTTCGCTGAATCACACATGTTCTCAGTTGCTTTTATTAGGCTCTCACATCACCATATCAGTTGTTTTTGGCCACATCATCTCCACTTTTAGGCCTCATAGAGGAGAGAGTTACCAGATTCCGTCTGCAGGCGTCCCCTCTGGGTTGTCAGGTCACTGATCAGCCGCTGTTGCTCTTCCTCCTTCGATTTCAGCTCGCTCAGTTGGTCTTCCAGGGTGCGGCACATCTTCTCTAGGTTTCCCTGCGAGAGAAAAAGTAGAAGAAGCAAATGAAGACATTTTAATAATATTTTGCTATGGCTGCAGTTTCTTCTAAAACAGAAAAATATTTATTTTGACATATAAAATAAATTTTCTTATATGTAATACGATATATTAGAATTTTTTCTATATATTTTATGATTGCTGTCCTAAGTTGAAACTATACATTGGGGTTTTTAAAAAGCTGATTGTGAAGCTTTGTTCAGTATTCCAGGCATACCTCATTTTGCTGTTCTTCACAGATACTGCGTTTTTTTTTGGTTTTTGTTTTTTTACAAATTGAAGGTTTGTGGCAACCCTGTGTCCAATAAGTCTGTCAGTGCCATTTTCCCAATAGCATTTGCCCACTTCATGTCTCTGAATCACATTTTGGTAATTCTCACAATATTCAAGCTTTTTCATTATTATATTTGTTACGGTGATCTGTGATCAGTGATCTTTGATGTTACTACTATGACTTGTTGAAGGCTCAGATGATGGTTAGCACTTTTTTAGCAATAAAGTATTTTTAAATTAAGGGATGTATATTTTTTTAGACATAATGCTATTGCACACTTAATAGGCTACAGAATAGTGTAAACATAACTTTTATATGCACTGGGAAAGCAAGACATTTGTGTGACTTGCTTTATTTTGATAGTTGCTTCATTGTGGTGGTCTGGAACCAAACCCGCAGTATCTCTGAGGTATGCCTATAATAAAAAATTTAAAGATCATGTACTAAATTTAAGATTTTGTGAGAATTGAATGGCACGTTTTCTAAAAGCATGTTTATAAATACTTGATTGTTTTTATGTACAGTGAAACTTTGCTTATTGGATAATTGAGAATTTTGGAGACCTGTGTTCTCCAGTTGGAGAACAAGAGAACACTCACAACCTATGCTCACTGCTGGTGCTGTCATTTGTTAGTAGTGTCATGGGACCGATGTGCTTAACTTCTTTGAATATTAGTTTCTTCATATGATTAAGTGGAAATAATACAAATACTAATATCTTTCTTGCTTACCTCCTGGATTACTACAAAGAACAAATGACATGTTGTGTGTAAAGGGCCCTGTGCAAACTGTGACATGCACATAAAGGGTCATTGTTGTTAATGACAATTTCTCAGACTGCGGTACCTTGGCTTTAGAGATCATTTCTACGTTGCTAGCAAGGTCATCAATCTCCATCTTCATCTCACTCTTCTCCTTCTCCAGCTTCTGCTTGACCCTCTGCAGGTTGTCAATCTGCTCCCCCAGCTCGGCCACACTGTCCGCGTGCTTCTTCCTGAGCGCGGCCGCCGTGGCCTCGTGCTGCAGGGTGGCCTCCTCCAGGTCCCTGCGCATTTTCTGGAACTCGGCCTCCCGCTTCTTGTTCATCTCAATCTGGACCGAAGTGGCCCCGCCGGCCTCTTCCAGCCGCTCGCTGATCTCCTCCAGCTCCCGGGAGAGGTCCGAGCGCTGCTTCTCTGCTTTGGCGCGGGAGGCCCGCTCCGCCTCGATCTCCTCCTCCAGCTCCTCGATGCGGGCCTGGCAGTGGGGAAGAGCTCAAGTTTAGCTTTTTTATGTCATAACTGTGCCTCTTTGAGCCAGACAGAGGGAAATATGAGCTTACTTGCAGCTCTTTGATCTTCTTCTGCAGTTGAATGCCAAGTGCTTGTTCATCTTCAACCTTGCTTTGCAAATTGCTGATTTCAAACTCTTTCCTTTTTGAAAAGTAGCAAAGGATAACAGTTGAGTTCATATGCAACATTGGAAGCAAGTTCATAAGCAATTCTTTCATACTTACTTTTTGAGCTTTTCATCAAGTTGTTGTTTTTCATTTTCAATGTCCATTATGGACTCTTGGGACAACTTGAGGTCACCTTCAAGTTTCCTCTTAGCCCTTTCTAGGTCCATGCGAAGTTTCTTTTCTTGCTCCAAAGACCCTTCAAGCTAAATACAAATAATGTTGAGTCAAAAGGATTGCTTAGCTTCCTTTCAAAGAAAATAATTTCCTTGATAATCCTAGACTTACGTCATCCACTTGCTGCTCTAGCTTGGTTTTAGCTTTGGTCAGAGTGTTCACTTTGTCCTCTTCTGCCTGCAGGTCATCCAGGGTCTGCTGGTGGGCCTCCTGGAGGGCCTTCTTCTCCTTGGTCAGCTTTGCGATGGTTTCATCCAGATTTGCCATCTCTTCTGTGAGGTTTTTCACCTTAGGAAGTAAAAACACTTTGCATTACGTGTTACATTTTGGTGGCTTCAGTTTTATGCTTGTATCCCCTAATAATAATAAAAAAGTAAACTTTCCTTGTATACGTTTCCTACCTTATTTTCCGTGGCATGTTTCTCCTTTTCAACCTTGGCCAGTGTCAGCTCAAGGTCATCTATGTCTTTCTTCAGTTCCGAACATTCGTCCTCCAGTTTCCTCTTCTTGGCCGTCAGCTCAGCATTGATCTCTTCCTCATCCTCAGCTCTCTCAGTCACCTCCTTGATTTTGGCCTCGAGCTGGATTTTGGTTTTGATCAGCTGGTCACACCTTTCCTCTGCGTCAGCCAAGCCTTCAGCTTCCTTGAATTGGAAACAAAATCAAAATTGGGAAGTAAGAATGAAGTATTTGGGCTTCCCTGGTGGCACAGTGGTTGAGAATCTGCCTGCCAATGCAGGGGACGCGGGTTCGAGCCCTGGTCTGGGAAGATCCCACATGCCGCGGAGCAACTCGGCCCGTGAGCCACAATTACTGAGCCTGCGCGTCTGGAGCCTGTGCTCGGCAACGAGAGGCCGCGATAGTGAGAGGCCCGCGGACCGCAATGAAGAGTGGCCCCCGCTTGCCACAACTAGAGAAAGCCCTCGCACAGAAACGAAGACCCAACATAGCCATACATACATACATACATAAAAAGAATGTAAGCAGACAAGAATAGCATTAAAAAAATTTAAAAAATTTTTTAAAAAAATTAAAAAAAAAAAAAAAGAATGAAGTATTTCACAATGATAACGGTGTAAATCACCACTATTGGTTCTTTGGCTTAAACTTTTATGAACCACCTGCTGTGTGTGATGCAGGACGCTCCACATTGTGAGAAAAACAAAATGTATCAGATATTGTCCTGTTCCTTGAGAAGAGTATATTCTACAGTAGATTAGAAAACTTAACCCCAACAAGCTACCATTAATTCAGAAACCAATTAGTGACATAAGAGATCAGAGAAGTTGTATCAGATATGGTTTCATGAATGAAGTGGCATTTGAGTTGGGCTTTGAGAATGGGTAGGATTTGGTCTTTTAGAAATGAATTTATTGGGAGAAGGATCAGGAGGAGAGAAAGGATTCCAGCAGGAGAAATTCTGGATGTAGCCGCTACTGAATTATTTCCCTTTGTATTCTTGGAGGATGATCCTGGTTAAGATGCTCTAAATTCTATTTGAGGCATAAAGTGATCAAGAAATTCCTAGCAACCTATGTTTCTACTTAAGAGGGTTGGGCGTGGACAGGAAATGAGAGAGAAATTGATAGATACATTCATCAGTGAGCCTCCATATCAGTCTTCGAATACATAAAAGAATAAAATGTGCTGCACATAGCCAGGTAGTGAGTATAGTGGTGTAGGACAGAGTCTAAGTGATTCCCTAGGGACAAGAGAAGAGAATTCAGGATAGATTTGGAAGGGGTGGGGACAGAAAAACAGCTCTTTTCCCTTCTGTAATCTAAAAGAAGGAATTATTACACCGCCCAAACTTGACAGAAGAGACCAATCTTAATCAGCAGGAAAAACATATGATTTTGTGATGAGTAAATTATACCAGACCAATTCAGTTCACTCCAAATGAAAGACAGTCTCATAAATTACATTTCAGAGTTGATGGAAGCAATTCTAAAATACTTGGTTTGGGAGTAGCAGCAGGCTGGATGGAGGGAGAGAGTTGGGGGTAGGCAGAGCAAGTTAGGTACTGATGCAGCAATCCGGGTGTGATGTGATACGGCACTGACTATGGAGATGGATTGGAAAGAGCAAATCTCAGTTTTGGAGATCAGTAACAAACAATAATTCAATAAAAATTGGTGTAGACTACTGTCATTTGTCAGCTATACATGCTGTGATTTAAGACCCATAGACATCTAGACGTTCAGGGAAGTTTCAGAGAAAAAAATCACTCTCTCCATGCTATCCTCTCCTTAATATTTTATTTGGGCTAGCTTCGTGTTAAAATCACTTTCAAGGACTGTCTTCATAGGGAAAAGAAGTTGTAAACCCTGTAGTTTGATGAAATTGTACAGAATGGAAGAAAATGGTCAGTTCTAGCTCATTGCCCTGGTTCTGGTTTGGGGGCACTTATTGGGTGATGAAGGAATAAGGACTTCATTAGTACCATCAGAGTGCTTTAACCTTCTCCCTCCAGTGAGTGTCTCTCACACTGACTACCCAACTCACTGCCTCTAGTTGTGGCTAGAGTCACAGCGCTTGCGTCCTGATTAGCAGCACACAGGATGATACCACTACTTACAGCCTGAACTTGGAGCTGCAAGTCATTTTTTTCTTTCAACAGTGACACCATCTTTTCTTCCAGTTCCTTCCTTTTTGCCTCTGACTTGGCAAGTTCTTCTTTAATTTTCTGGAACTCTTCCTTCATGGTGGCCATCTCTTTCTCCGTCTCCGCACTCTTCAGCAGGGGCTTGATCTTGAAGAAGAGTTTCATCCAGGGCCAGTGCTTGACATTCATGAAGGCTCGGATATTGTACTGGATGCAGAAGAGAGACTCCCTGAAATTTAATTGATGCAAATTAGATATTGTGTGGATGATGAAATGAGATGAAATCTTGGCAGTGAGAGTTGGAGGTTCTGCCCTCCACCATGTTCCTCACCTACTTTCAAAAGCACAGACGAAAGAAATTATATTTGGGGATGGTGGTCAAGGACTCATTAATCATTCCTTTCTCTACATTGGTGCTTCTCAAACTTTGGTGTGCATAAGAATCATCTAACTTCTTTTTTTTTAATTTTATTTTTTTGGCTGCGTTGGGTCTTCGTTGCTGCGTGTGGGCTTTCTCTAGTTGTGACAAGCGGGGGCTACTCTTCGTTGTGGTGCGCAGGCTTCTCATTGCGGTGGCTTCTCTTGTTGCGGAGCACAGGCTCTAGGTGCACGGGCTTCAGTAGTTGTGGCACGCAGGCTCAGTAGTTGTGGTGCACAGGCTTAGTTGCTCCGCGGCATGTGGGATCTTCCCAGACCAGGGATCGAACCCGTGTCCCTTGCATTGGCAGGCGGATTCTTAACCACTGCGCCACCAGGGAAGTCCCTCATCTAATGTCTTGATGATCTCATCTCATCAAATACTGGTTCCTGGACCCTTTCCCCAGAGATTCAGATTCTGCAGATATGAGGTGGGGCCTAAAATTTGCATTTTTAACAAGTTTGCAAGAGATGCTGATGGTGTAGGTCCAAGGACCACCCTTTGAGGAGTACTGCTCTGCTTTAGTGCTTCCCAAACTTTCCTATGTGAATGCCACTGAGAGCAGTGAAGGGGGAACCAGACCCCTCAGGGATGTGGGGCATGGGATAAAGGGACTCATTAAAAACTCCGAATTTCTTTGAAAAATCTCTGGTTTTATATTTTAATGTTGTATGATTTTTGCATTCTACTCTAATCTCATCACATTTGTTTTAATCTAAATTATTTTTAAAAATTAATTACCTTCATATATGGGCAATTAATTGCCCCAATATATATCTATATATATCTTCATATATCAATATATATAAATATATATATAGGTTCATGACCAAACTTATTATTTTTAATGAAATAGAATACCGTAAAAGATATTAGCAGAACTACAGGTGATAGAAAATCTGTTCCACGTAAATTATTTATATATTTACACACACATACATGTATGCATGGATATACAGGTGGCAATATAAAATGCATTTCTCCCTATGGATCCCGTTCATATGCGTCCTGCAGTTTGAGACACCTGACTCGTAGTCTTAGAACTCTGTCCCTGCATCAAATTAGATCACTAAAGTGCCAGGTACCTCGGTGAAATTGTATTAACTTACTGAAAAAAATTTTTTCACCTATTTTGCCCTTAATAATTTAAATCATAATAATTCAATAATAGAAATGATCAGATGAAGAAGTTGTTTCTGCATCTTGAGTAAAACCACTGTTGAAAATACTGTCTACTATGCAGTTCAGTGTATCTTATTTAATGATCTACCCAGTAAATTCATATTAGAACCAAATGCTAGGGCAACACTTTGTCTCTGCTTACTCAGTGGTATGTTTTCTCTTGTTAGATAAGACCTACACATCTCTCTCTCTTTTTTATTATGCTTCCCTCTCTTTTTTATTTTTTACCCGAGCATTCGATGTATTCCATGGTGATGATTCCTACCTTAACTTTTCTGGTACATGTATATATCTCCACTTCAGCATCAGACTCTTATTCATCCCTTCTTACTCTGGTGGCCTTATCATATCTGAGCCTTAACTGTAAGCCACCTCAAATATGCTTCTGAAGGATGTGACTAGACAAGCAATATGTTTGTATACCTCCTTTCCACCATCCTGTGGTACTCCACTCTTGCCAAGAACCCTTTGCACCTGGCCTGGGTTCGAGTAATCAGCTGGGCCAGCTTGTCATCTCGCATCTCCTCTAGGAGCCCCAGAAGGCCAGCTTTGAAAAAGACCTGTGTGTGGGCAGAGTTGCAGATCAGAAACTTTACATAGACTTCAAAGGGACAGGCATAGTGTCTGGTGGGCCTTAGAGACTATTACCTTGGTGTGACCAAATTTATACTGGGTGTGGTCAATGTCGATGGACCCAAGGAGCTTCTCAGAAGCCTTCTTGCTGTCAATGAATTGTCCTTCAGGGATTGCACTTGCATTTAATACCTTGTATCTGGTAAAGTAAATATAGTTTTTTAAAACTTGGTTTATTGGTGAGACTAGTAGTAGCTAAGTATTAAATGATCCATTAAAAAAACCCAGAGCTTTAAAACAATTATTCTTTCTTCACAAGAAGGACATTGTATACATAGATGGTCAATCTAGTATCTACTGTCTATTTTTATTCCATTTTACCTTCCTGCACAGTTGCAACTTTCCTTTCTGCCTCATCAGACCCTGTTCTCAGGAAAGTATTCTACAATTTTGTTCACATTAGTGTGTAGATGACCAATAAAATGTAACATATTATCCTTGGTAGATGCATTTGCTATTGATAGTACTTACCTCTACTGAGTTTTTGGAAGGATTAAGTGAAATAATCCAAACATATTAAGCACTCAAAAATGGTGGTTCTCATAATTATTGAAGTTAATGTAGACATCTATGAGCTAAGCCAGGAGCATGGTAAATCCAGTGAAAAGTCTCTAGAGTGCTTAGTATGTGGTATATCTGTGTTTTAAAGGTGTTTTGAGGCTTATAATTTTTTACTCTTTTTGTAGCAAATTAAAAATAACAAAGGCATATTTTTCACTAAATTGTTTTGGTTGCACTAAATATATTTATACTAAACTCCAGGAAACACCATCATTAGGAGAGTCTGACCTCTGTTTGAAGTCTGCATACAGGATTCTGCTTGGGAACCCCTTCCTGCAGATGCGGATGCCCTCCAGCACGCCGTTGCACCTCAGCTGGTGCAGGACAAGATCGTGCTCCATGGCGCCTAAAAAAAAAACCATATTTATTTCACTGCAGAGTTTTGTTAAAAGGAGGTATGGCAGTCATGCTTTGTGCTTCCACTCTAGAACTTCTTACCAGGAGTTTTCGTTTCATTGGGGATGATGCACCGCACAAAGTGAGGATGGGTACTCCTGAGGTTGGTCATCAACTTGTTCAGATTCTCCTGTAGAATCAGGGAAAATCCTGTTATCTGAGATTTAGACATGGTTATGAGCATTTGGTGATGTCTGTAAAATCAATGTCCATGGCTGAGTTGAATGATCCTTCTGGACCATTTTAACTTAAGGTACCACCTTGGTAAACTTTTCCTGAGATGCAGTTTCCTCCTCAATACCTCTTTCTCCACTTGAGTTGGCAGGAGTTACACATGTAAAGCAGGCTGTCAGGTGATTCTTCTCAGTGTTTACAAGCACCGTCCTCCTTCCTACCCTTGTGCCTGGCCACCCACATACATTTACAAAGCCATTGCCTTCCCATCCTGGATGGTCACCCTTTCTTCCAAACTCTGTGGTTCTCCAGGAAGGAAATACAAGCCTGCACGACATTTGGACTTATTCTCATAAATATAGCTTCCCCTTTCCAACTCTATCAACTTTTAGGGCATAAAGATTATCTATAAGGGGAACAATCCTACCAGTTAAATTGAGAATTGACTAGATTATGAACATGGATACCATATTAGGTTCCTTAAAGCTTAGCTGTTAGATTTTCATTAGTCCTACTGATGATTTAGTCTTTTTGAGCACATGCCATTGCTTTTTTTTTTTTTTTTTAAATGACTGTTTGCAGGCTGGACACCTGTGTTTTTTTGGTTTTTTGGTTTTTTTTAAATTAATTAATTTATTTATTTGGCTGTGTTGGGTCTTCGTTTCTGTATGAGGGCTTTCTCTAGTTGCGGCGAGCGGGGGCCACTCTTCATCGCGGTGCGCGGGCCTCTCACTATCGCGGCCTCTATTGTTGCGGAGCACAGGCTCCAGACGCGCAGGCTCAGTAGTTGTGGCTCACGGGCCCAGTTGCTCCGCGGCATGTGGGATCTTCCCAGACCAGGGCTCTAACCCGTGTCCCCTGCATCGGCAGGCAGATTCTCAACCACTGCGCCACCAGGGAAGCCCGCCATTACTTATTTCCAAGACTCAACTAGATTATGCATAGCAGAGCATTACGTTTTATAACATTTCCTATAAAATATTTTTTATTATTTGGCTTAGCATGAAAGATGACCTGATCATTTCTGAGTAATTTAAAGCTCTTCTCTTCAAAGCTAGATGAACAGAAGCCATTAGTTAAGGTCAGTCCTTTCCTAAATGGCTTGTGGAGAGAAGGCTTTGTGCTTTTAAAAACAAATTCCCAAAATAACAAGAGAGTGTCAAAAACAGTTTCTTTCTTACTCTGAAAAGGGCAGACACGGTCTGGAAAGAAGAGCCCTTCTTCTTACCACTTCTCTTGATAATCCCACCGCCACTCGCCTCTGGAGAAAAAATAAGAAGAGGTGTCATTCAAACATAGTTTTGAATTGACAGGGCTATTTCTTGCCTATTTGTTGATTTCTGTGCTCAGATGGAACATTTTTCCAACACAGATGACCTCTCTGTTTGAGCCTGAATGAATCTTATATGTCAACCAAGTTTGCATCCACTTTTCAGTGGTACTCAATAACCAGCAGATATGAAGGAAAAAGCAGGAGAGAATCATAGAAGCCAAGCCTTTTCATTGGTTGAGATGTTGAAAGTTCCTTTCTGACTCTTTGCAGTAGGGCCTCCGTCAGTGCTGGAGTGAATGTATAATCACAATGCAGCCTACTTACTCAGGACTTGGAGGCACAATAGATTTGGCCCTGCAGCACTTCAGCCTGGGCTATGATATCACTAGCCTCAATCTAACATCACATTTTGTAATATCAGGAGAGCATGTTGGGATTTTTTTGAGCATTACCTCCTTCAGCAGTTTGAGCCCCAGAGAAGAGGTGAGCTAGAGTTTTCATTGCAGACTTCTGGTACAGCCCGACCACCGTCTCGTTCAGGGGGTCCTTGTTCTTGTCTAGCCAGCCAGTGATGTTGTAATCCACGATGCCGGCGTAGTGCACCAGGGAGAAGTGGGCCTCAGGCCTGCCTTTAACCACCTTGGGCTTCTGGAAGTTGGCAGACTTTCCAAGATGCTGTTCATACAGCTTGTTCTTGAAGGAGGTGTCTGTGGCCTTGGGGAACATGCACTCCTCTTCCAGGATGGAGAAGATGCCCATAGGCTGAAAGCAGACCACAACACAAAGTTACAATTCTATATAAGCATTTTTCTTTGTCTATAGAATTAAACAAGGTGCAATGAATAATTTAGTTCTCACAAAACATAGTTTCCAAAACTTGAAACGGACCTTCTCGATGAGCTCAATGCAGGCGGCCAGGTCCATCCCGAAGTCGATGAACGTCCACTCGATGCCCTCCTTCTTGTACTCCTCCTGCTCCAGCACGAACATGTGGTGGTTGAAAAACTGTTGCAGTTTCTCGTTGGTGAAGTTGATGCACAGCTGCTCCAGGCTGTTGAACTAAATAAACAGATGCGTTTACTTTTCTCTTAGCAAATTGAGCATTTTAAGATATAGGGCTTTTTAATTTAAAAATGTAGAATAGCCTTTAGATTATGGGTATCAAAATCCTTGGGGGGCTGTGAAATCTACTGTTCTCTCTGCTGCCATTTTATACAAAATCCTAAATCATCATTATTATTAATTCTCTTTTCTTGCACTTGCTTAAATTGACTCAGGTGTTTTCTGAGTTCCTACTTAATCATTCCATGTTTATTCCCATCGTCTTCTGCATTTTCTATTGACTCATTTAACAGCTCATTTGAAACCCATTAGAAGCTGACTGGGAGGAGTGTATCATGTGGAAGCCATCATGGTCAGCGCTGCAACAAGGGAGCAAGAATTGCCACCCTTACTCTTCGATGTGAAGCGAAAACAATCAAGATTCCAAATATTATGTACAGTATATTAACACACACTCATATTTTTTTAAAAGCCAAAATGTTAACATTAACTAGATATAAATAGTGGAATTAACATGGACTCCTTTTCCTTGATTTTCCATAATTTCTGCCATGCCTAAGTTTTACATTTATAATTAGAAAAAGATAAACTTCTTTAAAACTATAAGCAGGAAAAATGTGTTTTATAATCAAATATGAGTTTTTATCCCATATCACATTGATGAGAATTAAGAGTTCCTTGCATTGAATTTATTAATGCTGACTCTAAATTACTGACCTTTTCTCAGCTCTTACTACCTGCCTAAGTGTTTCTGAATGGTTTCCCTACCATATATTCAGAGCATATTATGCACTGCACAGGTTTATTTTGATATTTTTATATTAACTCCACTTTGCATTGTGGGATTTTTAAACCCCTCACTACAACAACCTAATTCCTGACTCCCTTTGGATAATGTAGCAAGTTAAAGAGTCCTCATTAAGTAGCTTATTCCTCATAGAAGTGGGATTGCCACTACGATAAATGATTAGCTGCCCAATCACTGTCTTTTAAATTTTAGCATAACTTTTTGACATTGGTAATAAAAGGTTATAATATTCACAGATTTCTTCTTATTGATGTTTCCATTGCTTTACTGTAAAAACCCCTTAGCAACGTACTACCAACTCACATCAAAGATCTCAAAGCCAGCGATGTCCAAGACCCCGATGAAGTACTGCCTGGGCTGCTTGGTGTCTAGCTGCTGGTTGATGCGGGCGACCATCCACAGGAACATCTTATCATAGACAGCTCTGGCCAGGGCGCCCACTGCATTGGTCACCTTGAAAGACAAAGGTGTATCCCTTGAGGTTCATAGAGGACCGTAAAATGCTTGCATCCCTGGCTGTGAATTTGAATTATGCACCTACCTGCTCTACAGTCTGGCCTTTGGTGACGTACTCATTGCCGACCTTGACCCTGGGGTTGCAGAGGGCTTTGAGCAGGTCAGCAGAGTTCAGACACTGGAGGTAGGCTGCCTTGTCAGCAACTGAAAGGAAGAAAGGATAGAATGATGTTATTATGGCCCAAAGCAACCCACTTCCTCAAATAAAAAAAATTTTTTTTAAGCTACAGGCATTTTGTGCAGTGTTTTCAGAATATCTTTTTGAGTATTCTTGTCCATTTTTTTCACTAAGTTCAAGACCTTGGTTATGGGTAGTGTTCCCTAAAGAACTTCAGAAATTGTAGGAACATATGTCTAATACCCATGCCGCACATATCTTATCTAGGTATACTTTCAAATGCAATTCTTGGAAATGAATTTGTCTTCCCAGGAAAGCTCAAGGGTAACAAGTTAAGAATGTGATTTTCGGGCTTCCCTGGTGGCGCAGTAGTTAAGAATCCACCTGCCAATGCAGGGGACACAGGTTCGATCCCTGGTCCGGGAAGATCCCACATGCCGCGGAGCAACTAAGCCCGCGAACCACAACTACTGAGCCCGCGTGCCACAACTACTGAAGCCCGCGTGCCTAGAGCCCGTGCTCTGCAACAAGAGAAGCCACCGCAATGAGAAGCCCCTGCTCACTGCAACTAGAGAAAGCCCGCACGCAGCAACGGAGACCCAACGCAGCCAAAAATAAATAAATAAATAAATTAAAAAAAAAAAAGAGTGTTATTTTCAAACAAACATGAAGTCAGGTGGATGACTCAGTTGATACCTTCGGTGCCATCTGGCTCCGCTTGCTCCTCACGCTGCTTTTGCTTGAATTTCAAGTTTCCATAATGCATCACAGCCCCCGTGAGCTTGTAGATAGAGATCTTCTCTTCATTAGTAAAGCCCAAAATATCAATAGCACTCTGCCAACACAACCAATAGAATAACTGTCAGGTTATGGTCCACATGTTTACCATTAATAGTTCACATTTGGATAATTCCTGATTTGTTGGTCAGACTGAGGAAACTACCAGTACCGATGGGAGCAAGGAACTCCTTAGATTGGGTGTCTAGGGAGCTAGTCAACTAGAAGCCAGCACAGAGCATTGGAATCACAGGTGCATACCCTCTGAAGATGCAAAAAGTAAACTTAAAATAGAGAACAAGGATAGTAAACTTATTATTTTGAGAGGTGGTATGGATTTAATGCAAGTAGATTATAAAAAAATGGTTTAGGGAAATTCAGAAAGGATAGCTCTTTAAAAGACTATCACGGGAAAGTGAGATGTTGCAGGGGCACATCCCGGTCTTTTCAGTTGACCCCAGGTGGCACATCCATGCCCATCTTTGAATCTTCTTTTGTGATTTCTACGAGAAACTGAGTATTTATCTAGTGGGACCGTTGCTCTGACCCCAAATAATCATTCTAATTTTCTTGTGTTCTACTTACATCTGTGGCCATCAGTTCTTCCTGATCATCAATGCTGGGCACGCTGATCTCCCCTTGACAGACGAATGGGAAATCATATGGGTTGGTGGTAATCAGAAGCATTTCTAAGTACATGGAACAGAGCAAAGGTAAGCAGAAATGAAATATCCTCTTCATTAAAATAACAGATTTCTAGACAAATTCTAAGGCACTGGGATGGAAAAAGCCATGATATGTTATTGCTCAATGAAAAAAAGAGATTATGGAAGAGCATGTAACTGTGATTCCAGTTACTGTATGTATGTATCTATTTGTAAAGATATATCTACAGAAAATGACTGGAATGATATTCATCCAAGTGTTTATAGTGATTATTTTCATAGTGATAGGATTTGGAGGTGTTATTTTCAGTTTTCCCTTTGAATTTTTATAATGAGCACACATAAATTTTTACCAAACTTACAAAGCTGTTTTCAAAATCAAGACAATGTGTACAGTTGACAAAATTCCATCCTGGAATACTGAGTTGGACCAGGAATTGCTAGGTGCGGGTGTAGTAATTTTGAAAAGGAATTATGACATTTCTTACCAATTAGTTCTGGTTTCTTGTTTGATGTGATCTGATAAAAAATATGATAGCTCCTTTCAGCCTTAAGCTGGAAAGTAACTCTAGACTTCTCTAACAGATCTGGAAGGAAGTAAATAACAAAGAGGAAAAATGTAAAAATTCATATGAGATGCAAATTTTAGTCAATATTATAGGTCATAAGAAACAG
The DNA here is from genome assembly GCF_028564815.1 of Eubalaena glacialis. Taxonomy (NCBI): domain Eukaryota; kingdom Metazoa; phylum Chordata; class Mammalia; order Artiodactyla; family Balaenidae; genus Eubalaena; species Eubalaena glacialis. The sequence continues at coordinate 7,683,775 of NC_083734.1, read as the reverse complement.
AAATGATTGTAAAGTATATCCAAGCACTTACATGTTTCAATATCAGCAGAAGCCAGTTTTCCTGTAGTGCCAAAGTGGATTCTAATGAATTTACCCTTGAAAGAAAAATTAACATTACTACTTTGTTTTTGAATCGTATCAAATCTTTGAGAAACTCAAAACACTTGAAGTGCTAACATTTTAATATTAAATCAATTCAGAGACAGTTTGTTTCAGGTAGAAAAAGGTGTTATCTCCTATTTTTTAGGTAAAATAATTTTATCTTTAAAATTTAAAAATTGTGGATAATTGTAAATAGTGAAAGATAAGAACTCAGATATAGGGTCATATATCTTTTTAGACAGGACTTGGATCCATGTTATTACATGCTCAGAGGAAAAGGAGAGAACCATGGTATAATATAATGAAATTGGAATGGAATGAAAAAGACTCAGAGAATGTATTCACAAACATCCCATAAATTTTGACCAGTGAGCAGTGTCTGTAATAGTGTCCAAGAGACTTACAAAGCGAGAGGAGTTGTCATTCCTCACAGTCTTGGCGTTGCCAAAGGCCTCCAGCAGGGGGTTGGCACTGATGATTTGATCTTCCAGAGTCCCCTGCAAAGGTAAGAGCAGTCCTCACATGTGGGGCTCGGGAGTTTCTTACTTGACAGCTTGGATCCTGACGTGGCAATCAGACCCACCTGCGTTTTGCCAGTTTCCTCCTTCTTCTTCTCCCCAGTGACTGCAATTGTTGCAAAGTACTGAATGACACGCTTCGTGTTCACAGTCTTCCCAGCCCCGGATTCTCCGCTGTCAAATAAAAACCAAGTCAGTAGAGGTCCCAAAGCTGGTAGCTATTGCAGTCATGAAAAGAAAGCATCAAATCTACTTACGTGATCAGGATTGACTGATTCTCTCGGTCTACAAAAGAGAAATTAAGGACGGTCAATACTGTCTAACATCTTATGGAAAAACCTGAACGAACATTTTGGCCAACCCAGTATTTGTAAATGGAAAGTACATAAAATGGCATGGACTTAGTATTTTCCAGCAATCCCGAGGACTTGGTGGCCCTAGGCCTAGCACCTTTTCCAGCACCCCTGTCTCCTGCTCCCTTTGGCTCCCCCCGCACATTAGTATACAGACTACCATTGAAACAGAACGCTGCAGAGAAGCAGCAGACTTTCTCTTTTTATACTCCACCACTAAATACTCACCGGAAGTGGACTTTTGGGTTTTCAGGTGGATTTAGATGACAAGTTAGTAGCATGTTTATTGTAGGTACAAGAAGTAATGAAAAATAGGCATTAGAGATATTTTTAGTGCGTGAGAAGGAGTAAATATGGTAAAGGTGGTAGCTTTGGAAATAATCATGGCCTTAGTCATATTTTTAGGGAAAGTAAAAGTTCATTTTGATGTTTTACTCTCTCTGAAGGGGAAATCTTTCAGCCCTTTCCCCAGGGTGCCGTTGTACCTTAGATTGACCTAGCTGAGACAATATTCTAGGAATAAGATGTACGGTATAACTGTTTTAATACCAGATACACCTTAAAATCTGGAGTGTGTTTAGGTTGGTTCTGGGCAAAGGGCAATAGCATTTAGGGGACCACCTCAAAGAGTGTGCTGAGACGGGTAGAGTCTTTTTCTCCTATGGTTCTGTTCTAAAAAGATGCACAAAACATCCAACTCACCAGTCAGCATGAACTGATAGGCGTTGTCAGAGATGGAGAAGATGTGGGGCGGGGCCTCCTGGCGCTTTTTGCCTCGGTAGGCAGCCACCACCTCGGGGTTGTACACCGGCAGCCACTTGTAGGGGTTGACGGTGACACAGAAGAGGCCCGAGTAGGTCTATGCAAGGGAATAAGAAAGAATAACTAGCCGAACACCTTCCCTGTGATTTGTGCAATTCACTCATTAAATGAATTTTCACTAAAAGGAACACTTTAATTAAGTGCTCTACATGTCTTCAAGGCATCAGCATGAAAACTAGTTGAAAGGTTCAACAAGACAGCAGAATCCTTGAGGGAAGGGACTATAGCTTAGACTTCTCATTATTCCTCTTGGGATTTGTCACAGTGATTTTCACACAGCAGGAGCTCCAAAGTTTTGGGGTTTTTTAAATGTAGTATAAGACATTTTTACTGTAGTTTAGAAAATGGGCATATATTTCCTTTGTAGCATTAAGACATTCAAATTCATAAAAACATAAATTTGGTACCTAAGTACTCAGCAATATGGAATAGTTAGGTGAACTATGGAAAATCTTCTTAAGATACTATGATCCAGGCATTTAAAAAGGCACACATGAAGGTATGCAGCAATACTGGGGAAATATTTGTAAAATACTACTGAGTTATAAAGATACAGAACACAAAATGATGTAAATACATTATGATTACAACAGATGGATTTCCAAAATCTTTGACAACTGGTCTAGGATAAGTACCAACCAATCAGAACGGATGCTGACTCTAAACACCAGGTACACTTGTGTAGGTGTTGTCCAGCTGAATAGCAGCAGCGGCTAAACTATACAGAAATGACAGGAATTCCCTGATGGTTCAGTGGTTAGGACTCTGAGCTCCCGTTGTAGGGGGCGCGGGTTCGATCCCTGGTCAGGGAACTAAGATCCTGCAAGCCGTATGGTACGGCCGGAAAACAGAAAACAAAAAACAAAAAAACCCTATACAGAAATGTCAACCTAACATAATAGATTCAATTAGAAAGTACTACTGAGTTTGTATTATGTGCAAAGCCTCTGCAAGGCCCTAAGAACGAAACATAAATGAGATGTTGTTCCTTGAGGAACTTCCAGTCTATGTAGGAGACAGACACATAAATGACTGATGGTGGAAAAACATTGTCAGTGTTATTGCAGAGACAGAAACAACAGGACACAACATCCAACTTTGCCTGGGGAAGTTGGAAAGTTTTCATCAAAGAGGCATTCCACATGGAAGGGACCAGAACACAGAGATACAAATTGTGGTTATTTTGGAGGAGTGAAAATTGGTCTTTAAAAACATTATTTTTAAGTGTTAATACATGAGTTTATATTTTCCTTCTGAATGATTCTGCATCAGGAATGGGGATGAGGGGAGATGTAAGCATGTGGTTGAGATATAAACAGTAGCTGCTCCAGTGTTTGTTCAAGGGCTCTCTGGCAAACCCAGTCCTAGTGGACAGTGGCCTTGCCTGGCTTTGGATGAGAAGACAAAGGATTAAGTGCCAGCTGTTGGGTTGTGCCTTACAACAGCAATCGTGAACCTTTTAACTAGTTACATTACTAGTGAAAGCGCAATGAGTCACTACTTGTAACCCATTTATACTATAATGGGCTGACAGGGTCCAGTGATAAAGCCCACTTTGAGGGTGGGGGGCACTCACGTAGATCATCCAGGCTGTGTAACGCTCTTTGAGGTTGTACAGCACTCCTGGCTCGTGCAGGTGGGTCATCATGGCCATGTCCTCGATCTTGTCAAACTTGGGAGGGTTCATGGGGTAGACTTGGTCATCTTTCACTGTCAGAGTCTGGTAAACAGGAAGGGTAACTGTTTGTCAACTGAGTGACCAAACAAAATAATCAGTAGAATGTGGTTGGCTCCTGGGACTCTACTCACTGCTCCTCCTTCGGTCTTCACTGTCACTTTCCCACCTTCTGTGCTCTGGATAGTCCCTTTGACAAAGGATTCCTTGGGCTCGGCCACAAAGACAGATGTCTTGGCGTCAAAGGGCCTATTCTGGGCCTCAATGCGCTCCTTTTCAGACTTTCGGAGGTAAGGAGCAGCCTCCCCAAAAATGGCCATTTCCTGGTCTGAACTCATGGCTGCTGAACTCAGAGGTCCTAAAGGAGATGAAACATTTCATACTAGAGATTCTGGATTGTCACCTATATCCATAACTCTCTATCTTGATGATATTTCATAGGCCCAGTTGAAAATTTCATCAGGCAGGTGCACTGTACTCCATGCTACAGTTATTGAAACAAACATATTACAAGGACTCAAAGGCATCAGGGGTCACTGTGTACCCAGCATTGTACACAGTGGTTTTTTATCTTCTTTCATCCTTCAAGAATGACATTTTAATAAGAGGGCTGGGCGGTAGCCTCGCATGCTGCTAAGGAGCTTGTGATCTTGGGTTGCACTTGATCTTTCTGAGCCTCAGTGTCTCCATCTTTAGAATAAGGATTATGATATTGCCTTTCTGAATCCACAACCCATGAGATAAGAGTGAAGACACTTTGAAAAAGAAAAGTTAAAATAATGACTGAGAAATCAAATTGAAATAGTTGAGGCTACTAGATATAAAATGTCATTTATTATAATGCAAGAGAATTACATTTCCTGCCATATAATGTAAGAGAACTGTATTTTCTCCTTGAGATGTTCAGCTAGAAGTGCTCATGGTCAATGGATTTGGCGGGGGGTCGGATTATAATTTTGTTTACTATTTTTTTTTTTTTTTTTTTAGCTGGGTGCTTAGTAGAGTTTCTCTAACATAATTTCTTTGCATATTAAATCCAGTTAATCAGTTTAACCCAGTTAAACTAATTGAGGATAAAAGCCACAGCAGACGTTATCCTCATTCTTGCATATTAAAGTCTCCCTCTGCTATTCCACATTTCCTTCCGAAAGAGGCAGGCTCTGGCTGCTCCATTCTGTGTTGTCAGCAGGTTGCCGGTGGCATCAGTAGAATGAAAGGTTTAGCAGAGGATGCTACTTCAGTCATTACGTGATCAAATTACTTGAAACTCATTTTAATCATCTTCCCACCAGTCTCCCTCTTTAGAAATGCAGTGTGTAGTAGTGGGGCAGACTGATATCTTTACTATCTACGTGACAAAAATTTCATAGTGTTTTGGTTTCATACAACACTCAGCACTGGATAAAGTAACTTTTTAGAAGTCTTTAAAGAAGTGAAAGCAGCATTCTCCTAGGTACTTCTTATTTGTTAGATATCATGTTTGCTAAATGAATTCTAAAAGCAGGACACATTTTTATCAAATTTGAGATTTTTAGCCAGGGAATCTTAGTGCAGATTTTTTTTCCTACAGAAACAAAATAATATTCTATTAACAACTATTATCTTGCAAAAATGTCGTCCCACCAGTGCCTGAGTCCTAAGACGAGGTGCATTGCTCTAAAAGGCAAGTCCTCTGTCTCCTTCTCCCACACCTTTCCTGAAATACAGCTGTTAAGGTATTTACTGAGACAAGCACTTTCTCAAAGGTTGCTAAATGACACAAATCTGTCCTAGAGGCTCTCGCCTTCTCCTCCAGGGACTGGTTAGTCCAAATCTTACCTTGTTAGCAAGTGAGAAGATGCAGCCTGGAAGTGAGACAGTTCTATAAAAGAAGAGGAAAAAGTACTTGATCAGTTAACCAGAAAGGAAACAAAGCAAAACAAAAATCCTATTTGTGGCATTACTTGCTGTTGTAAACAGAAGGCAACAGAAGTCATGCACGGACAATGTGCAGTATCGGAAGGAGCAGTACCCCGGCCGGCAGCTGCAGCTGACACTGGGCAGTGTAGCCAGCCAGTGTCCCTCTTGAAAGGCCGGTCCTGTTCCCACTTACCTTGGAGCTTTTTAAAGCAGGACGAGTCAGCCTCATTCCAAGGGCCCTTTTATATGGATAGCTATGGAAACTATGCAGCTGCTTCTTCTTTCTTAAGTCAAAAGGAATTGTTTGGCAAAAAAAGTCTTGGCAATCTTGCATCCCCGCATAAATCTCATTCATGTTAAGAATGGTTGGATATAATTAGAAATATTTTTCTTATTGAGTATGTGGATAACTCTCTTATGGATAATTTGAGAAGATGATCTGAAAGGAAGGTTCACGCTGGTGGATAAAGGCGGTGGCTGGGCAGCCAGAATACCTGGCTTCTCTCATAAATTCCTCCTGGCCTTGCTGGGCATGCCTTTTGGGGTTGTGTTGCATCACTTTACATATTTAACAGATTAAATGATAGAAATAAAGGACAAATATTTATTTTAATTTTGTGAGGGTTAATTTTTACCTGTCGATCTTTTTCTTCCAGCCCTGCAAAATTAAGCTATGTGCCTTGAGTGATTTAAAAAGAAAGTCCTCCCTTCCCATATTCTTGTAGTTTTGGGAACACCCTTCCTCTCTCACTGTTTTGCTTTTGCCCAGGCTGGTCCTTACACAGCACACCATGCCCTGTCCACTACTCATTTGACTTGCCTGCAAAAAGAAAGGCTGAATATTTAAAGGTGCTTTTAGGGAGTACTTTTCAATATTTTTCACGTCAGCACACTGGGGAAAAAAATGATAACCTTCGTGTAGCGTGCTAGAAAAACATGGGCGTGATTTGGTTATGTATATAAATAAAGGCCGTGGTGAGAACATGTCTTTATATTTATTTATGTAACATAAATATAATATACATAGCATTAAGGAATATATTAAATACTGAATGTGTCTAAAACTTCCAATTTTCTTTTTTTAATCTTTTCAGGAGAAATTTCAGCTAGGTGCCATGAACAAAACTTGTTTATATCTGACTTTGTACTTGAAGTAATGACACGTTTCCTGATCAGAAATTTTTAAATGAGGGCATAGAGTATGTGCATTCTTGATAATTACCATTGTGGAGAAACTTTGCCCAAGAAGGCTATAAAAACGTAAAACCATATATATAATTTTTACAACTGTTGAAATTGTATTTTAAAAATTTATAGTTCTTCTTTTTCCTTCATTGACAAATATAATGCTGAAATTTGTAGGATAATGAGAATAAATTTTGAATCCACTTGAACTCTTTTTTATATCAAATACTTCAAAAGATGATGAAGCCCTAATCTTTAAAACGTCCATGCGTTCGAGGAGTCATCCTGCATCTAGGTTGGTCACTACTGAAAGGGCACATCGACCACAACTACACAGAAGTGTCTGATAGAGTCAAAGTCCAAAATTTGGAGCTACCACTCTGAGCTGTTTCCACCAAGACAATGCACTTGGCCTTCCTATACGCCTGCGTGGGCTGACTGCGCTCTGGCTGCATGCCTTGTTCCAGGCATCCTGGAACATCAGCCCTCCCAGAAACTCCAAGGGTCTCTTGCCTACAGTTGGCAGCATCACACTCTCAGCTGGCTTCTGAAGTACATGCCTTCTTGGTTCCACTCAGCACATGGTTAATGCCACCACTGTGCTTGCCTGCTTTGAGGATTGTAGAGTACGCTGTCAAACTCTTAACTCAGCCCAGGCTACCCTCTGAGGAACCCCTGGCTAACTTCTCACAGCTAGAGAGCGCCTCCCAAGGCACTGGCCTCTCTGCGCATCAGCCACCCTGTGACTGATGGGATCAACATTTCATGGCACATCGGTAACCTTTTTGATGCTAAGATTCACTGGCTGGCAGCTCTGCTTTGAGGTGAGCTGTGGTTCTATTTCCCCATACTAAGCAGCCTTTTTTACTGCTCAGACCAATATTTTGATATGTCTTGTTCTATTCCTGATGCCTGTGGGCATTTTCTCTATGCTTTATTAAATATTTCCTGTGTTATGTTCTTTACAAAATGCCCTCCACTTTTAAGTCATGTCATGGTTATATATTCTGCTTCCTCGGTTTGTAAACTCCTTTGGCAAATACCATATTTACTCACAGAAGTGTCTAACATATATATTTTAATGTAAACAAGAAAATGCAAAGCCTCATTGCCGTTGGTTGAGAAATACTTCTAATTGTTCCCTTCGCTATGTGGCTCATGACTTGTCCCTGGTAGATGTTCTCTGGGAACTAGGGCTTAGGGAATATGTCAGCCAGGATAATCTGCTTTTCCATTCTGCAAACAAGTCAAAGACACACATATTCTTCTGGAATTTTTCTTGATTTCACCAGTATTTTGGCCAGTGTTCTAATGAGTCAGGAGCTTTTGACTTTCTGTTGCTTACCCCTTGGGATATGTGTCACATTTAGGAATAGTGACAACTCAGGAATAGAAGGAATTCAAGAGTGAATATTTAAAGAAGGTCCAAAGGGAATGGCAGCCACTGACTGTCTTCAGAAGGTTATAATCTAGCTGGGAGACTAAAAAAGCATAATGAAGTAGCTTGGGTCACCTTCTAAACAATGTGATTGCAGGTTTAAAAGTACAGTGTACAAGTTATTTGCAGGGAAGGAGCCATATTTTAGGCATCTGTTTGATCTTCATCAACACCTAGAATGGTGCAAACATATAGAAAGTGCCCCCCGATTCCAGCTTACAAATTCCCGATGTTCCAAGTTTCTTTAACTTAATCATTCTTGTTCCCAGCAACAAATTGGAATCTGGATTTGACTTGAACACACACAAGCTGGGTATCCTTGGGTATTTACTAAACCTCCCCGGTAGACTCCATTTCCTGATCTATAAAATGGATAATGAAGTGATACCTCATAAAGGTGTTTGAAGAATAAATAATACAAAGCCTTAAAACTTAGAACAGTGTCTGGCACCCATTATTAATTCCATAGATATTAACAATTGTGATTTCTATGCCCCCATCTTTTGTTACTTCTTATTGTGAACTCTCTGTTGCAGTGAAGTAGTTTCCTTTCTGATTCATGTATGAAACAAGACATGCTTGTTTCATCGATTATTTCAGCTACCCAGTAAACATTTTCAGAGCATTCCTATATGCCAGGCTCTTAGGTAAGCTCCCCGCTGCCACCATGGAATGTCCGCCTCTCTTTTGTATCATTCATATATCTCATGTATAATCAAAATCCAGCTCAGGACTTACCCAGACATTTTTTGCAGTTATCCTACCTGCTAGAGGAAGGGTAGTTTGGCCTGGAAAGAGACAAACTGTTACATTAAGATAGTTGTGAAGAAATGAGAGTCCAGTCTAGAGAGTTGGTGGTAGAAATGAAAAGAAAGAATGCTCAAGAAACTGGTTAACTGGTGCTTTCCTGGGGGAGGAGAAATTAACGTTTGGTAGCAGTGTCGAAGGGAGACTGAGGTTTCACACTATACCTTTCATACCTTTTGAATTTTTGTGCTGGGTGCATGTTTAATTGCTTTAGAAATAAAAAGTGATGATTTGTCAAAAGAGGATCCCTCTAAAAAATGTAACAAAGAACGGATGTAATTGAAAGAAGTGCGACCACAGAATTAAAGAGATAAGAGACAGAGGAGTTGAGATCCACGAGGTAAGTGTTCAGTGGCCACTTCTGTCTCTTTTCTGTAGACTAGACTCCATCAATCAGCATGTTGAAAACTGTGGACGTTGAGGTTGTTTTCTAGGAATGTGTTGGCTTTCTGGTTCAGATTGGTCCCTTTGTACTAGCAACCCACATGTGTAAAGTCCCATCAGTAGAAATCTGCACTTCCAAGTGTCTAGTCATAGAATTCCCTGAGAATTTGCTTTATAAAGAAAAAAGAAAATGGCTATCAAGAGGCCTATGGGAGTGCTCATAATTCAAAGTTATTGAGAGAGATGGTGAGGATCATTCAAAAGCCGTTTATAATTTGGTTTTGTCATGTATTACATGGCTCTTTTTAGTAGTTGCGGATTGAGTTTTGAAATAATACATTACTTAGTCCTAATTTAAAATAGGTGTGGGAGAGGGAAGGTTTGTATCTGTGAGCATTGGTGGGTAGAATTGTTCAGGAAGTTGCGGGAACTGTGCTGTGCTAAAACGCAGGAATCCAAAGGCTTGTATGTAAAGCATCCTATTAAGCGCTTAGCAGAGAAGAAGGTGGGCTATATTTGGTGCCTGACACCCAGCAGTTCCACCAGCACAGAGCATGTAATCTGTGTGTGGATAAGGAAGTTTGGTGACCCTTCGTGGAGAAATTTCAGAGAAGAATAACTAACTCCCTTAAGACTAAACCAATGTTTGTTTGTTTTCCTAATGACAAAAGTAATATAGGTATATGGACATTCTAGAAGTTTGGAAAAAGAACAACAAAAGAATGAATGAAAGTCAAGATCATTTCTTAATGGTGGAATTAGAGAAAAATGTATTCACTTCTGCACATCTCAACATTCACTTACCAACTTGTATCAGGTTAATTTAATTATGCAATTAAGAGGTGTAATAAATATGTTTGGGTATCAATTGTTCTCCTGTTTATCAAATAGTAGACATCAATTCGTGTTAGTCAAATGATTAAAAATAAATGAACATTATTTTGGTAATGCCACTATGTTCATAGCATTTTACAGCCTGTAAACATCTTATGGACATTATCTTACTTTTGTCTTTCAAAGCTCTGGCATGTGGATGGGGCAGATAAACTCTCCTCATTTTGTATTTGAAGAACCACGATTCAGAGGGTAGGTGAAATGGCTTGCCTAAGCAGAGTGGAGCTCAGATCAAGATTTCCTGCTCCACTCTCCATTGCTTTTAATGCCTAATATATGTAACTCTGATTGCTGTTCATTCTAGAACTGCTCTAACTCCTTTGGGTGGACTATTAGGATGTAAGTTAGTAAACTGCTAGCCTTCACCAGACATCTTACAACATTCTGGGGAAGGTAAGATGATATACTCATATAAATTTACCAGTAGGTGTTCTGGAATGCAGACAGTTTTAAGTGTGCACCCCCAGAGGAGATGGGATGGAATAGTCCTTGCCCCCAACCCTTTGCTCCCCTGTTCTCTCAGTCACCTGGAAGTTAGTGCACTGACTGTAACAGTACACACACATTTCTTTAGTGCAGGGATGGGATCTGGTAGAGGAATGAGGGAAGGCTTCATAGAATTGACATCTGAGATGGTCCAGGAAGGAGTGGGTAGGATTTGACAGGTGGAGATCCAGGAAGAAAGAAATTCTGGGGGCCAGAACGGAAACAGAAAGAACAAAGGCGGGAAGAGGGGAAGCCTGAAGTCTGTCTGAGGAAGAGGGAGCTGTCTTGTCTGATGACAGCCGAACAGATGTGTAAGGGAGACGTCGAGGGAGACAAACTGAGACTAGATGTGTCAGAAGCTGTGTCTGTGACTAACCCATTCAGAATGAAATGTCTTTTTCCCAAACCGTAAACGAGGCTGACCAGAGCACCTGCTGCAGGAGCTTCCTGCCTTTGTCCCCAGACCAATGATCCCCTGCCACCCCGTTTCCTTATTTTTCATTCAGTTCTGCACTGTGGTTGGTTTTCCATCCCCCATATCCATACTCACCACAATAGCCTTTCACTGTTGGGCTCCTCTTCTGCCCTTGATCTGCCCTTGCTCTCTTCCTCCCTGGACCATGCTTGCTTATACTGTCAGGACACCTAACTCCTCACCCTCTCCCTTGACCATGGACGGTCCTTCCGCCCACTGAGGCCTCTAAGAGCTGGAAACAGCTGTGACGACTACTCAGCTCCTACGCTGTCTTCCCAAACCCACTCACGGCATGTGACGGCAAGGGGCCTTGAAGGCTAGACACAAGAGTTTGACTTGAATAAAATAGATATTTAGTCCCCCAAGTATGGGGCTATTAACCAAAACAATACTCCATGAATTTAGAATGCTGTACGATTGAGTACTAAAATCATCTCACACATGGTTTAAGGTAAAATCTACCCAATGTTTCTCTGAGAAAGTTTTATTTTATTTGACTGTGAAAAGATTTTTAAAGTCAGTTTTTAGGAATGGAAAAAATATTCAATTAACCCAATCTTGTTTTCCTTTGTACCAGTTGCAAGGAAAAAAGCTCAATCAAAATAATTTTTATTCTGTCCTACCAAGATCATCCCCCTCAAAAAAAAAAAAAAAAAAAAAATCCCCAAAAAAGAAAATTTAAAAAAGAGCGTGAGTTTGGGGTGGGAATGGAATTCTCATGGTCAGAGGAGGAAAGATTTCTGCTCTTTCTGTGAACTGGACATTTCAAGGAGAACCTAATGTGATTCAGCTTCCTCAAAACTGCTGCTTTTTGTTTGCTTTTGGCTTGTCCCGGTTGAGCAGCTGGGCCAGTGGACAGGCGTTGACGAAAACAAGGCTGAGCTCCAAGGCTAAGTAAGGAGTATTTTTAGGTCTCGAGGAAGGTTTTTTTATTTGAAGGAAAGGATGATAATGTCATCCAAAGCACTAGTCTTGTGCAGAAGCTGGCATTTGGCAGGACTCGGGAAGCATACTTCAAAAGGAATGCAGCCAAAGGCCAAGCATTGAGAGACCAAATACTGTGGAGGAGACCCAGTTGTTCTTCTGGCCTATCTGAAAAAGTTGACGGCAGATGTTTGAGTGGATTTTCTCATTCTTTGTCCCTTTTATAAACTGTCAATGAACACAGGCATTTGCTCTGTTTTGATTGCCCCGTGGGAGACTGAAGCCTCATGTTCTGTATTTTTCCCCATTGAGCAATAAGAATAAAAATAACCATTGAAACCCCCAAGATACATCATATCCTCATGGAAAGTGTTAGCTGGCCAATCTTGAACAATCCTGAAAGTAAAAATTATGTGAAGAAACAATGGATTGAAGATTGGATGCCTGTGTGTGTACACACGTGGGTGTATTGTGTGTTTACATGTACCCAGCATGCATGCAAGTGCTTAATAAAAAGTGCCCTGTGCAGTCAGGAAAAAGGCAGGAATGACAGCTGTTCAAGACTCATCACAGGGTAGCTGGGTGTTTAGATAGGCCTTCTCCCCTGAGGTCTTACTAGAACAAATGATTCTAACTTAGCATTCGGAAAATCAATGATTTAGGTGAAATAAGGAAATTGAGCTGCTAGGAACTGTCTTCAATTGAATCTTGTGATTTTTGTTGAGCTACTCAGGACCCGTGGGCAAAGGCTTATGAACAAAAATTCTTTATCTGCAGACTGCTTTTTTTTTTTTTTTAATTTTTATTTATTTATTTATTTATGGCTGTGTTGGGTCTTCGTTTCTGTGCAAGGGCTTTCTCTAGTTGCGGCGAGCGGGGGCCACTCTTCATCGCGGTGCGCGGGCCTCTCACTATCGCGGCCTCTTTTGTCGCGGAGCACAGGCTCCAGACGCGCAGGCTCAGTAATTGTGGCTCACGGGCCTAGTTGCTCCGCGGCATGTGGGATCTTCCCAGACCCCGGGCTCGAACCCGTGTCCCCTGCATTGGCAGGCAGATTCTCAACCACTGCGCCACCAGGGAAGCCCCTAGACTGCTTTTAACAATCTCTGGTATTGTGGGGAGGTTCTTCCAAAGGTACCATAGACCAGCTTTACTCAAAATATGTCCTTAGTCCAGCACGACTGAAGAGAAAGGGATTTTGTGGTCACGTAAACTTGGGACACGCTGCCCTCCATGTCCTTCTCCTGAAGAGTAACTGTGCACATTGGCATGGATGAAGGCTCTTAGCATAAGTCTGACTTTATTGTTCTAAGTTTTTCATATACTTATTTAGCTATGGGACTTTTTTTCTTTCCCACTTTGTACTTGCACCATACTGCTAATGGCAGAAAGTATTTACACAACACATAGCTGTTCCTGAGCTTGATTTTTCTGTGTGTATGTCATTAATTACATCAGAGGTAATCAAAGTGGAGTCTGTGTGAACAGACCGCTGTATGTGGTCAGAGTCACCTGGGAGCTAATTAGAAATGCAGACTTGGGCCCCCCCACCCCGAGACCTACTGAATCAGAATCTCTGCAGGTGGGGCCCAGGAATCCATATTTTCATAAACTCTCCTTGGATTCTTATCTGTACTAAAGTTTGAGAAGCCCCAGGGCAGCTGTTCAGTCAGAACTGAGGCCGACGATTACGTGTCTTAATGACAACCAATCCGCCATACCTTATGGATTCTCTCCTTGGCTTTTAAGCCCTCACCCAACCAGTCCAAACTTAGTTTACTTTTATCCCCAGCTCCACACCCTGCTTCCCTGTCTTCTGTGTGTACTCTATTCTCACAGCCACCAAGCCTTGCTAATGCTGTCTTCACCTATTTTTATGCCATAGACCCCTTCTCAGAATGTTTTTAAATGCATACAGTGAAATACGTAAAATTTTGAAAGAAACTTATACTGAAGTTATACTGAAATAGTTATCAAAATAGTTTGAAAGCTGTGTTGCTAAAAGAAGCAAATATATTTGCATTTCATATTAGATCTAGAGGCAGATCTGTTAACTGTTATAATTTCAAAGTGGTGATGTCTATAAACAATATTTTGAAATATCTACAACCACTGAAGTATGATATGAAAATATCTGTAAATTCTTTTGGTGACAAAGTCACAGGTACTGCTACTGGTAGTGGGGTTTGTCACCATATTTGAAGGAAATGGGCTCTAAGTTAATTTTCCATGATTAACTTGCCAATTTCTGACTACCTATCCAAACACCACTTAGTTTTCAAGACCCAGCAGATTTTTTCACCCATTCCAACCTCTACTGAGAACACACATTTCTGGAGTTTTTGTGTAAATATAACAATAACACCCAGCAAGGCACTGCAGCTGTTCATAAAATTCGACTTTGTGTTTTATCTCTCCCATCTCAGTGTAGGTTTCTTGGAAGCAGGGACCGGACTTGTGCTTCTTTTGAAATTCCTTCATCAGCGGCAACCAACCTGGTGATGGGCAGATGTACTCCAGTGGTTCTCAAACCTGGGCACACATCAGAATTATGTGCAGATGCTTGGGTCCTATGCCCTAGGCCAGTGGTTGTCAAAGTGTGGTCCCCAGACCAGCAGCATCAGCATCACCTGGAAATTTGTTAGAAATGCAAATTTTTGAACCCTACCCCAAACCTCCTGAATCAGAAACTCTGGAGGTGGAGGGGACAGCAGTCTGATTTTGATTTGCACTAAAGCTTGAGAATCACCACCCTAGGGATTCTGATTCAGCAAGTATGGGGTGGAATTCAGGAAACTGTATGAAAACAAGTACCATTATTCAGTAAACTCCATGAGGTGAAGGGTGCGGTTTAGTTTTGCTCACCATTCTTTCTCCAGTACCTGTCTCAGTGCCTGGCATATGGTCAGGACTCAAAATTATTTGTCAAATAAAAGAAAGAAATGTGATGTTTTTGAAACCCACTAATTAAGTAATGAACAGCTGTATGTCTTATTGTCTGGGGACTTTTATAGAAATTAGGTGGAGCAAGCCTTTTGGAAGATGAATATTCTCTCCCTGCCATTTATTGCAGGGCAGCATCAACTGTTTAATAAATGATGCACTTGTGGCTCATCTAATAGTTCTAGCTACTGATATAAGTTGTGGGAGAATTTTGAGAAACAAGACTTAAAAAGTAAAAGTGTTCAGCAAGTTAAATTAAATTTTGCATTATTTTTTTTCTATCAGGAGAACTTGCCACGTTGAGCTTGTTACCAAACCAAACTGGGTCCATCGCCTGACGTGCAACAAAGCCACTCTTCTGACACCGGACTGTGATGAAGGTAAGGGCAGTACTTATTGCAGGCGCCGAGCCAGGAGGATGCGCAGCTCATGCTCAAAGACCTGAACTCCCTGATGACTTTCAGGAAAGGGTTTTTAAAGACAGTGTGAAGGAGGGGGTCGCAGGTGTGTGATCAGCTCATGCACAATTCTCTCATTGGTTGATGGTGAGGTAACAGGGTGATGTTTCAGGAGTCTCAAGCAACCTTCTGGTTCCAACCTTTCTGAGGTCTGTGTGCTAGTGGTCAGCAGTTTTCATCTGGTGGGAGTTCGGTTTCTGTAAAAACAACCCAAGTATACGGCTCAGGATTTTATCTATAGCCCTTTGAGGAGGAACTAAGATTCCCTGACTTTGTTTTATGGCTAAACTATTATTGTTTTGTCTTACTTGACTGCTTTCCTTTGTTTTTGCATTTTGTCACTTCTCTGATTAAATTTGCTCTCTGGAACTCAGGGAAGGCCTAGGAGGCTAAAGGTTTTCTACAAACAAAAGGTGAGGGACAGAGGGTGGGGGGTTTTCCCCAGGAAGGCCCCATAGGGTCCTGCTCGTTTCAAACTCTCTGGGGTTTTCTGATCTTTCTGACAACAGTGAGTATGATATGAGCTCTTGTACCCTATAGAATGAAGGAGGAAAATCCTTCTGCATTCCACCTTCAGATATAGGTAGAATAAACTAAAGCTACAAAGGGGTGTCATTTACATTCAAATAAAAGGTTGTCAGAGACTATACTTTGCTCTTTAAATAGTGTGTCACTGGTGTGTTGATCCTACTATGTGCAAATCGTTGTTTAAGACCAATCAGGGAAATCTGAAATGTATTCCTACTCTCCAAGAGCTCAAACCCAGGAGAGAAGGTGGGGCAGGAATACAACTAGAGTCCCTCCTCATCCTCCTCATCCTCATTAGTGCTCGACAGAGCCCTTATCCAGTGTATTTCTTTTTTTATTTATCTGTTCACTTGTTTGTGAGTTTATTGTCTAGTGTCTTTACACTAGAATGTAAGCTCCAAGAATCTCATCCACCACTGTATCTGACCAGCAGTTAGGGTGTTTCCTGGAGCCTGGTGGACACAATAACTATTTCTTTAGTGAAATGCTTATAAAGAAAATACAAAGTTAAATGTGTGAGTTACCACTTTTCAAGTGTTAGATCCCACATTTGGGTCTTTATTTTCACTAAGCTCTGGATTCACATGGCTCTGCGACGTTCAAGTCTTGGTTCTGAAATTTACTGCCATGTGGCCTTGACCACATTTACTTAACTTGTGACAGTTTCTGTTGCTTCCTTCACTGTAATACTGTGAGGACTAAAGGACATAATGCAGATAAGGTTCTTAGCACAATGCATGGTAATTATTAGCGGTTATGGAAACAGAACATTTTAAGCTTTGTCTTCTTAAATTCAACCCTAACTAGAAATTATAACTGAAGACAGAAACTACAGACCCTGGGTAGCAGTTTTAAACAAAAACTTGAAGGGGATGGGGGGCTGTGAGAAAGTGAGCTCTCACCTGGTCATCACATGCTGTCAGAAGAAAAAGATTAGCACATATTTACATAAGATTTAAGATAAATCAGTAGTCCCTCTGCATTGTCCCGCTGAAGTTTAATTTCTCTCTAAGTCTCTTTATTAAGATGAGCAAAGAGATTTCCTGTAATATTTAAAAGTGTGTTTTGCTAGTTCCAAGGATCTTTGACTCATAATTGTGAAGCTATGAATGTTTTTATAAGAAACTATATACATTACAAAAATGTTTTTTCTTGGTGCAGCCGCTGTGGAGAACAGTATGGAGGTTCCTTAAAAAACTAAAAATAGAGCTACCATATGATCTAGCAATCCCCCTCCTGGTCATATATCTGGAAAAGATGAAAACTCTAATTCAAAAAGAATTATATATACAATGGAATGTTAGCCATAAAAAAGAATGAAATTATGCCATTTGCAGCAACATGGATGGACCTAGAGATGATCATACTAAGTGAAGTAAGTCAGACAGAGAAAGACAAATATCATATGATATCACTTATGTGTGGAATCTAAAAAAATGATACAAATGAACTTACTTACAAAACAGAAACAGACTCACAGACATAGAAAACAAACTTATGGTTACCAAAGGGGAAAGGGTGGGGAGGGAGGGATAAATTAGGATTTTGGGATTAGCAGATACACACTACTATCTATAAAATAAACAACAGGGACCTACTGTATAGCACAGGCAACTATACTCAGTATCTTGTAATAACCTATAATGGAAAAGAATCTGAAAAAATTAATATATATATATCTGAATCACTCTGCTGTACACCAGAAACTAACTCAATGTTGTAAATCAACTATACTTCAATTTAAAAAAACTAAAAAAGTTTTTCTTGTCATTGTTTGTAGAAAGCTGATTTAGCTCGCTTCAAGTGGTAAACTGTGTCATAAGAGGAAATTTTACTCAATGGCCTTGTGATAATTAAACTCACCATGACTTCCAAATATGACTCCAGTTTACTCCAGCAATATTAAAGGACTTTAAGATTAGGAGGGCAGCTAAAGGAATTCCCTCCTGAAGCAAGGTGTTTTACACATAAGTGACTGAGAATAAGTTTAAAACACAAGGCAGGGCTGAATTTACCTTGAGAGTATTATTGTTTATTCTGTTGAAGTAATTTCAAGTTCTAGTCTTATTATTTGAGGCTTCAGTAATTCTACCAAAGGGAGTTTTTATGTGTCTGCATAAATATATGTGTTATATAATCACTAAATAGCATTTTTCAGAGCCATGTTTTTCAAACTGTTTCTTTCCATTGCTGAGGTGAGATGGACCTTTCTGTGTGTTTTTCCAAAGAAGCTGCAAAGTCCCCGCTGGTGTGTTCTGTGAGGTGCATCTTCTGGTGGTGCAGGTGCCTCACCTATGCCGGGGCACCCACCTGGGACGGCTGTGAGACCTGGTGAGAGAACTGTCAGATCATGAAGCTCTTCAAGCTTCTAGTTTCTCATCTGTCAAGTCAGGATAATAACACCTGTCCTTCTTTAAGGGTCACATACAAAGTTGTGTGCAGAGGGTTTTGTAAATGGCAAAACACTGTATAACACTATATGTACGTATGTGTGCATGCGTATGTATCTATGTATATACATGTATACATACATATTACATATATGTAAACTATTAAATATACACGTGTAAGTTATTTCTGCCAATGTTCTTTAATGGTTTGCTTTTATAAACCCCTTGGGAGGTGCTCATCAAGGGATTTCTGTGGGTCTAGAACTTGCTACTCACTCTCTAAACCTCAGTTAGTAACACTGAATATGACTGGTCCTCATCTTTAAGAGCACAAGATAGAGCATTCTTTTCACAGTTTAACACTACCTTGGTTTTCTTTCTCTTGCTTTTCTTTTTCTTGTGAAAAGTATTGGGAAATGCAAATTAGTAAACACTTACTAACCCTGGATCTTCGCAAGAAGAGTCTTCTTATTCCTTGACAACTACTTCTTACTGGGGGAACTGGGCCCTGGATGGCCAAGGGACAGGTCTGGCCTGAACAAAAAGCCCTGCTGGCCAGGAAGGATCTGGCTGTCACTTGGCACAAACGTCCCGTCTCTTGTGACAGCCTCTCGCAGACTTGATGAGCCTGCCTCCAGACTTCCAAGGCTCTTCTCTCAGACCTCTTTCCTCCTGCAGCTACGTGCTGGTGAAGTTAGTTTTTTTAACAGTAAATAATACATTGCTCTATGTAGTGATAAACTTTTTAAAATGAAGGATGCAGAGTAAAAGTGAGCCACCTCCTCCCCTCTGTCCCTTCTGTCCCCGTTAGCTGGGGCATGCCCTCCAGACCAGTTGATGTGCAGCTTCCATATAAAGACATCTTCCTGTACATTTTGCTCTACGTTTTCCAAACCTTTTCATATCAGAGTATATGTCAATACACCTATTCCATAGTATGAATGTATATCGTTTAACTTCTGATGGATATTTCTTTCTTTGTCTTCTTTCTCACTGTTTCTCTTTGCTGTTACAGATGATGCTCCCAGCAGACATTCTTGTACACACACACACACACACACACACACACATACACACACAGATTTCTGAAGAACATTTGTAATCTTGTTTTATACAATTAGTTATTTAATGTAGCTAAATTTTATTTTAATACATAATGTGATGTAACTGTACTTTGAAAGAAATAGATATCCATTCATTCCCAACCATTTATTGAATATACCGTCTTGTTCCTGTTGGTCTAAGAGGTTAAATTTGTCCTGAGCTAAATTTGCACATATACCTGCTGCTGACTCCTCTGGTGATTTATTTGTCTTTCTACAGATCTATTTGTCTGTACCAACCATACTTTCCATGTCATACAGTGAGGATAATCTTATAGGAAGTTTTCAAATCTGGTGGGGCAGGTCTTCAAACACTGTTCTCAAAATGTTTTCATTATCCTTGTTCATTTTTTTCTTCTGGCTGAGCTTTGGTGTTAGCTTCTCAAGTTCCATTTTAAAAATTACATTGGAAAATTTTAAAAATTAACATATAGTAGAACTAACTTTGGGGGGAATGTACAGTTCTGTGAGTGTTGACATGTGTGTAGACTTGTGTAGGCACCACCACAGCCAGAATACAGAACAGTTTTATCAGTCCTTTTATTGTCAGACCCTTCTCCAGCCATAGCCCCTGACAACCACTGTCTGTTCTCTGTCACTATAATTTTGTCTTTTTGAGGATGTTATATACATGGAATCATATAGAATGTAGCCTTCTGAGACTGATCTCTCACTCAGCATAGGGCCTTTGAGATTCACCCAAGTTCCTGAGTTATTGTTAAGTACTATTCCATGGCATGGATGTACCCCAGCTTACTCATTCTCCTCTGCTGAAGGACATTTAGGTTGTTTGCAGTTTGGGGACACTATAAAGAGAGCTATCTTAGACATTCATGTACAGATTTTTGTGTGAACATAAATTTTCACTTTTCTTGGCTAAATACCAAGATGTGGGAGTGCTGGGTTGCATGCTGAGTTTATGTTTAATTGTAAAAACTGCCAAACTCTTTTCCCCAGCGGCAGTCCTATTTTGCATACCCACCAGCGATGTATGAGAGTACAAGTTCTTCCGTATCCTCGTCAGCAGTTGGTGTTGTCAGTACTTTTTATTTTAGTCATTCTGATCAATGTGTAGTGGTATCTCATCATGGTTTTAGTTTGCATTTCTCTAATGATTAATGATGTTGAACATCTTTTCTTGTGCGTATTGGCCATCCTCATATCCTCTTTGGTGAAAGTGTTCAAATCTTCTGCTCATTTTAAAAATGGGTTTTTTTCCCCTTACTGTTGAGTTTTGAGAGTTCTTTATATATTCTGGATACAAATCCTTTTTGTGTAGTGTATATGATTTAGGTTTTACACTGGAACTTTGATTGGCAATGTATTTAATTTATAGATTAATTTAGGAAGCACTGAGATCGTTACAATGTAGCATCTTTATATCCAGGAACATGATAGTGTTTTTTAAATGGTTCAAGTCTTTTATGTCCTATGAAGTTTTATAGTTTTATTCATATGCATCTTGCTCATTTTTAGTAGTTTTATTCCTAGATATTTTGGAGTTTTTGTTGCTACTTGAGTGAGATTTGTTTTCCATTATATTTACTAATTCATTTATAGTTGATGAATGTAGTTGAAAAGAAAGCTGTTGTTTTTTGTGTGTTGATCTTGTGTCATAACTACTTAATAAAGGGTCTTACTAGTTGTTTTCTTTAGGCAGGTTCCCAGAGACAACTCCTTCCCTCTCACTTCCTGTCCTTGCCTTATGTAAACTAGGGATGGGAGTGGAGTTGGATGTTGGTCCTGTGAATTCTGCTGAAATGACAGATGCTGGCCATCGCTGAGGGTCAGGAACTGGCCCCAGTTGCTGTGAGGTACTTAATGCCATTGTTCTCAGCTGTGGGGTTCAAGAGCTAATCGCATCAGACAAACAATAAACACATTTTATCAGTTCATATTTATTCAGCTCAAGTAACAGACTAGTTAAGTGACATTTACTTTTTAAAATGTGTTTCCTTTTTCTCACATAACAAGAAATCTGGAGGTAGGCCATTGCTGGTGTTGGTTCACTGCTTCAGTAATACCATTGGGACTCCAAACTCCTTTAGACTTTTTTAAAAATAAACCTTTTACTTTGGGATAATTTTAGATTCACGGGAAAATCACAAAGAAAGTACGAAGAGTTCTCGTATACGCTTCCCCCAGTTTCTCATAACATGAATGTCTCGTATAACTAAAGAACATTTGTCAAAAGTAAGAAATAGGTACATTACTATTAACTAAACTACAGGCTTTTTTGGAATTTGGAATTTCGTCAGTTTTCCCAGTAATGTGTTAGTCCTGTTCCAGAATCCAATCCAGGGTACCACATTGCATTTAGGCTTCATGTCTCCTTAGGATCCTCTTGTCTCTTTCTAAGTCTTCACTTGTTTTTCATGGCCTTGACACCTTTTGAAGAGTACTAGTCAGTTTGCAGAATGTTCCTCTATATGGTTTGGCTGGTGTTTTCTCATACTTAGCCTGGAATTGTTGGTTTGGGGGGGCGATACCACTGAGGTGGAGTGCCCTTCTCACTGCATCAGATCGGGGGGTACATGATATCAACATGATTAATCCCTGGTGATGTTAGCCTTGTGATTGTCAACTGATAGTGTTGAACTTGATCACAGAAGTAGTGTCTGCCAAATCTTTCAGTCCTTTTATAATGGAGAATTTGAAACATACACAGAAGTAGAGAGAAGATGCATGTATGTCTGTCTTCAATAGTTATCTATTTATGATTGATCTTGTTTCATCTATACCTACACTCACTTTCCCAGCAGCCCCCACTGGGCTATTTTGAAGCAAGTTATAGACATCACAGTATTAATGTATAAATATTTCAGTATGGATCACTAAAAGATAAGGACTTCTAGAAAAATAGCCACAATATCATTAACATTTCTTAAAAATGTAACTATAACTTTGAAGCTGTTTCTGTTTTCCCACTCTGCCCTCCTTGGCGTGTGGTTCTTTATCTTGCTGTTTAACAGTTGCAAGAGAGCTTCTCTGGCTTCAGCCATCACATCAAAATTCAAGGCCAGACACTGGGAGGCAGAGTAGCAAGAAATCAACTTTCCCAGACCCCTCCTTCCCTCACTTGCACCAGCACACTTCCGAATGTGTTTCATTGGCCAGAACTATGTCACGTGGCTACCACAAGTAACAAAGAAAGTTGGAAAAGCAAGCGTTTGGCTTTCCAACCTCTGTAATAGAGGATTATGTGGAATAATAAGGAGGGGCATAGTTGTTAAGTACACCATCATACAGTGTCTTTCACACTAATTTGGGAAGAGAAAAATTTCACTTGGTACCTCTCTCCATTCTGTGAAACTAGTCATTAGGACTGGACGATGACAGAGTGGAGTTGGCAGCAGGAGTAGCTGAGCTTGCTGAGCCATGGCCATGATCATGTGTTACTGCCCTTGGCTTGATGAGGCCTTCAGGCTGGGACATGGCTGAGTCTATTAGTGGAGGCTGGAGCCGCATGGGGCTGGAGCCAGGCAACCACTGTAATTTGTCCTCAAACTACTTGAAGAAGTAGGTGACATTTAAAGAATGTCATTCCATAGGACATAAAATTGGGACATTTCTAGATTACTGAATAGACTAAAGTAAGTATGTGCACCAAAGACTCACCAAAGTAGTGAGTCTGTAAGAAAAGTTTGATTTTGATGACTTTAGCAAGAGTTTCACAAAATAAAAAAAAAAAATTAGAAAGAAGCTACCAATTTTCAATGAATCTAAGGTGTACCATTGTTTTATATATTTCTAGGAAAGAAAACGTGCTGCCAATAAACTATGCTGTGCCATTGAGTCTGGCACATCCTGACTTCAGAAATGTTGAAATGTGGGGAAATGTATCTTAGTATTGATGAAATATGGTACTTAAGATTTACACAAGTAAATTTTGAGTTTTATATGATAGTATTTAAACTTTATAAAAATTGAGGCATAATTGGATCAATGGAATTTCACCTATGTAACTAACATGGAGATTAAGATGTAACACTTTATCACCATCTCAGAAAGTTTCCTTGTGTGCCTTCCCAGTCAGTCCCAGTCACAAAGGTGGCCACTTTCTGATTTCTTTTTTCACCACAAATTAGTTTTGTTTGTTCTGGAACTTAGTATAAATGGAATCCTTCAGTTTGTACTCTTGTGTCTGGCTTCTTAATTCAGCATAATGTTTTTGAGATTTATCCATCTTTGTAAAAATATAATAGTTGCTTATCTATTCTGTTGATGGACATTTGGGTTGTCTCCTTTTTTTTTTTTTTTTTTTTTTTTACTATTATAGTAAAAGCTTCTATGAGCATATGTCTACAAATCTCTGTACAGAGTTGAATTTTTATTTCTTTTGTGTAAATACCTAGAGTGGAATTACTAGATTGTAGGGTGGTGTATGTTTAACTTCATAATAAAGTACCAAACAGCTTTTCAAAGTGGTTTTACCTTTTTATACTCTTACCTGCAAGGTATAAGAGCTCCAATTTCTCCATATCCCCCAAACACTAGAAATTGTTAGTCTTTTAAATTTTAACTAAATAGTAGGTGTAAAGAAGTATCTCATTGTGGTTTTAATTTGCATTTCCCTGATGGCTAATGAAGTTGAGTGTATTTTCACGTGCTTCTTGACCACTTGGATATCTTCTCTTGGGAAGTTCTCATTCAGCTCTTTCATCTGTTTTTTAAAATTGAGTGATTTGGTATTTTCTTAACGAATTGTAGAAATTCTTAATCTCTTCTGGGTATTGAGTTCTTTCTCATCTATACATTTTGCAAGGAACAGTCACTTAAATGAAGGAAAACCATTAGAGCTGAAGCAAGTTGTGAAACTGAAGTCAAACTAACATTTACTGAATGGCTACCAGAGAGTAGGCTCTTCATGGCCAATATTTCCCCTCATCCTCACTATGCAGGGGGAGAATTATTTTCTTCACTTTTGCTCTATGATCCTGGAACATAGAAAGATTCAGTAACTTGCTCAATGCTGCCCAGCTTGTAAAGACTGGGATTCAAAAAGTTCTGTGTGAATCCTTCCTTTAAAAATACTTCTTGGGAATTCCTTGGCGGTTCAGTGGTTAAGACTCAGTGTGCTCACTGCCATGGCCCAGGTTCAATCCCTGATCGGGGAACTAAGATCCCACAAGCTGTGCGACACGGCCAAGAAAAAGAAAAAAAAAAAAAAAAAAACCACAATAAAATAAAGATCTTTAAAATAAAACAAAACAAAACTTCTTAAAAAGGAGTAGACTTGTATTAGGTGGCCTCTATTTCCCCTTTTATCTTGAATTATATAGAAGGGACATTTAATTTTTTCAGTGCTTGGACCTCTAGAATCTTTTTCTGTCCCTGAATTAGGGCTAGTGTTCTTCACAGAATCAGATTATGGGCAATGGCGGATTTATAAAAAACAGCAATGATACAGGATAAGGAGAACCAAGGAAAAAAATAGAGGAATCTGAAGCAAGTTGAAAAGACAGTTTATATGCAGAGAATACTGAGGCAGAAGGTCAAGATGAAAGAGCAAATCAAAGCCAGGTCAGAAGTTGGAAGCCGGCAAGTCTCCAAAAGCTGGAGGTCAAGACAGAGCAGGGCTATAAAGTCAGGGAGGAGAAACAGATGCTCAGGGATAAAAGGGCCATGAAATTCACAAGAAGCCTGCCTGAACATGTAGTTTTCCTGCTATAACAAGATCAACCATAAGCTTCCCAAAATGTGACTATCCCAGATCTAGAAGCTCAAGGGGGTCCTTCAGTTCAAGAACCTGCCGTAACTGGCAGGTCCCATCAACATAGATGCCTGTAAAAACCTCCAGCCTTGTTCATTTGGGACTCTTAGCTGTCAAGTTATAGAAGAAATGCAAATCTAATTTGGCATTAATTTATGCCAACAAACAAAAAAAATGTGTTGGTCTGTATTATTCAGAAATTGAAGGGAGTGAATCTGACTTCAGGCATGGGTCAGTTTTGGGATTCAAATGATGCCTCCAGGAATGTCCCTTTTTCTTGCTTTCTTGGCTATGCTTTTCTCTGTATTGGCTTCATACCTAGACAGTCTCCCACTCTGTGGTGGGAAATGTAGCCAGAGACAGTGCTAGCTTTTTTTTTTTTTTTTTTTTAATTAATTAATTAATTTATTTATTTTTTAAACATCTTTATTGAAGTATAATTGCTTTACAATGGTGTGTTACTTTCTGCTTTATAACAAAGTGAATCAGTTATACATATACATATGTTCCCATATCTCTTCCCTCTTGCATCTCCCTCCCTCCCACCCTCCCTATCCCACCCCTCTAGGTGGTCACAAAGCACCGAGCTGATCTCCCTGTGCTATGCGGCTGCTTCCCACTAGCTATCTATTTTACATTTGGTAGTGTATATATGTCCATGCCACTCTCTCACCCTGTCACATCTCACCCCTCCCCCTCCCCATATCCTCAAGTCCATTCTCTAGTAGGTCTGTGTCTTTATTCCCGTTTTGCCACCAGATTCTTCATGACCTTTTTTTTTTTTCCTTAGGTTCCATATATATGTGTTAGCATACTGTATTTCTTTTTCTCTTTCTGACTTACTTCACTCTGTATGACGGACTCTAACTCCATCCACCTCATTACAAATACCTCCATTTCATTTCTTTTTATGGCTGAGTAATATTCCATTGTATATATGTGCCACATCTTCTTTATCCATTCATCCGATGATGGACACCTAGGTTGCTTCCATGTCCTGGCTATTGTAAACAGAGCTGCAATGAATATTTTGGTACATGACTCTTTCTGAATTATGGTTTTCTCAGGGTATATGCCCAGTAGTGGAATTGCTGGGTCATATGGTAGTTCTATTTTTAGTTTTTTAAGGAACCTCCATACTGTTCTCCATAGTGGCTGTATCAATTTGCATTCCCACCAACAGTGCAAGAGTGTTCCCTTTTCTCCACACCCTCTCCAGCATTTATTGTTTCTAGATTTTTTGATGATGGCCATTCTGACCGGTGTGAGGTGATACCTCATTGTAGTTTTGATTTGCATTTCTCTAATGATTAATGATGTTGAGCATTCTTTCATGTGTCTGTTGGCAATCTGTATATCTTCTTTGGAGAAATGTCTATTTAGGTCTTCTGCCCATTTTTGGATTGGGTTGTTTGTTTTTTTGTTATTGAGCTGCATGAGCTGCTTGTAAATCTTGGAGATTAATCCTTTGTCAGTTGCTTCATTTGCAAATATTTTCTCCCATTCTGAGGGTTGTCTTTTGGTCTTGTTTATGGTTTCCTTTGCTGTGCAAAAGCTTTTAAGTTTCATTAGGTCCCATTTGTTTATTTGTGTTTTTATTTCCATTTCTCTAGGAGCTGGGTCAGAAAGGATCTTGCTGTGATTTATGTCATAGAGTGTTCTGCCTATGTTTTCCTCTAAGAGTTTGATAGTGTCTGGCCTTACACTTAGGTCTTTAATCCATTTTGAGTTTATTTTTGTGTATGGTGTCAGGGAGTGTTCTAATTTCATACTTTTACATGTACCTGTCCAATTTTCCCAGCACCACTTATTGAAGAGGCTGTCTTTTCTCCACTGTATATGCTTGCCTCCTTTATCAAAGATAAGGTGACCATATGTGCGTGGGCTTATCTCTGGGCTTTCTATCCTGTTCCATTGATCTATATTTCTGTTTTGGTGCCAGTACCAAACTGTCTTGATTACTGTAGGTTTGTAATATAGTCTGAAGTCAGGGAGCCTGATTCCTCCAGCTCCATTTTTCATTCTCAAGATTGCTTTGGCTATTCGGGGTCTTTTGTGTTTCCATACAAATTGTGAAATTTTTTGTTCTAGTTCTGTGAAAAATGCCAATGGTAGTTTGATAGGGATTGCATTGAATCTGTAGATTGCTTTGGGTAGCAGAGTCGTTTTCACAATGTTGATTCTTCCAATCCAAGAACATGGTATATCTCTCCATCTATTTGTATCATCTTTAATTTCTTTCATCAGTGTCCTATAATTTTCTGCATACAGGTCTTTTGTCTCCTTAGGTAGGTTTATTCCTAGATATTTTATTCTTTTTGTTGCAATGGTAAACGGGAGTGTTTTCTTAATTTCACTTTCAGATTTTTCATCATTAGTATATAGGAATGCAAGAGATTTCTGTGCATTAATTTTGTATCCTGCTACTTTACCAAATTCATTGATTAGCTCTAGTAGTTTTCTAGTAGCATCTTTAGGATTCTCTATGTATAGTATCATGTCATCTGCAAACAGTGACAGCTTTACTTCTTCTTTTCCGATTTGGATTCCTTTTATTTCTTTTTCTTCTCTGATTGCTGTGGCTAACACTTCCAAAACTATGTTGAATAATAGTGGTGAGAGTGGGCAACCTTGTGTTGTTCCTGATCTTAGTGGAAATGGTTTCAGTTTTTCACCATTGAGGACAATGTTGGCTGTGGGTTTGTCATATATGGCCTTTATTATGTTGAGGAAAGTTCCCTCTATGCCTACTTTCTGCAGGGCTTTTATCATAAATGGGTGTTGAATTTTGTCGAAAGCTTTCTCTGCATCTATTGAGATGATCATATGGTTTTTCTCCTTCAATTTGTTAATATGATGTATCACGTTGATTGATTTGCGTATATTGAAGAATCCTTGCATTCCTGGAATAAACCCCACTTGATCATGGTGTATAATCCTTTTAATGTGCTGTTGGATTCTGTTTGCTAGTATTTTGTTGAGGATTTTTGCATCTATGTTCATCAGTGATATTGGCCTGTAGTTTTCTTTCTTTGTGACATCTTTGTCTGGTTTTGGTATCAGGGTGATGGTGGCCTCGTAGAATGAGTTGGGGAGTGTTCCTCCCTCTGCAGTATTTTGGAAGAGTTTGAGAAGGATAGGTGTTAGCTCTTCTCTAAATGTTTGATAGAATTCGCCTGTGAAGCCATCTGGTCCTGGGCTTTTGTGTGTTGGAAGATTTTTAATCACAGTTTCAATTTCCGTGCTTGTGATTGGTCTGTTCATATTTTCTATTTCTTCCTGGTTCCGTCTCGGCAGGTTGTGCATTTCTAAGAATCTGTCCATTTCTTCCAGGTTGTCCATTTTATTGGCATAGAGTTGCTTGTAGTAATCTCTCATGATCGTTTGTATTTCTGCAGTGTCAGTGGTTACTTCTCCTTTTTCATTTCTAATTCTATTGATTTGAGTCTTCTCCCTTTTTCTCTTGATGAGTCTGGCTAATGGTTTATCAATTTTGTTTATCTTCTCAAAGAACCAGCTTTTAGTTTCATTGATTTTTGCTATTGTTTCCTTCATTTCTTTTTCATTTATTTCTGATCTGATCTTTATGATTTCTTTCCTTCTGCTAGCTTTGGGGTTTTTTTGTTCTTCTTTCTCTAATTGTTTTAGGTGCAAGGTTAGGTTGTTTATTCGAGATGTTTCCTGTTTCTTGATGTAGGCTTGTATTGCTATAAACTTCCCTCTTAGAACTGCTTTTGCTGCATCCCATAGGTTTTGGGTCGTCGTGTCTCCATTGTCATTTGTTTCTAGGTATTTTTTGATTTCCCCTTTGATTTCTTCAGTGATCACTTCGTTATTAAGTAGTGTATTGTGTAGCCTCCATGTGTTTGTATTTTTTACAGATCTTTTCCTGTAATTGATATCTAGTCTCATAGCGTTGTGGTCGGAAAAGATACTTGATACGATTTCAATTTTTTAAAATTTACCAAGGCTTGATTTGTGACCCAAGATATGATCTATCCTGGAGAATGTTCCATGAGCACTTGAGAAAAATGTGTATTCTGTTGTTTTTGGGTGGAATGTCCTATAAATATCAATTAAGTCCATCTTGTTTAATGTATCATTTAAAGCTTGTGTTTCCTTATTTATTTTCATTTTGGATGATCTGTCCATTGGTGAAAGTGGGGTGTTAAAGTCCCCTACTATGATTGTGTTGCTGTCGATTTCCCCTTTTATGGCTGTTAGTATTTGCCTTATGTATTGAGGTGTTCCTATGTTGGGTGCATAAATATTTACAATTGTTATACCTTCCTCTTAGATCGATCCCTTGATCATTATATAGTGTCCTTCTTTGTCTCTTGTAATAGTCTTTATTTTAAAGTCTATTTTGTCTGATATGAGAATTGCTACTCCAGCTTTCTTTTGATTTCCATTTGCATGGAATATCTTTTTCCATCCCCTCACTTTCAGTCTGTATGTGTCTCTAGGTCTGAAGTGGGTCTCTTGTAGACAGCATATATATGGGTCTTGTTTTTGTATCCATTCAGCCAGTCTGTGTCTTTTGGTGGGAGCATTTAATCCATTTACATTTAAGGTAATTATCGATATGTATGTTCCTATTCCCATTTTCTTAAATGTTTTGGGTTTGTTATTGTAGGTGTTTTCCTTCTCTTGTGTTTCTTGCCTAGAGAAGTTCCTTTAGCATTTGTTGTAAAGCTGGTTTGGTGGTGCTGAACTCTCTCAGCTTTTGCTTGTCTGTAAAGGTTTTCATTTCTCCATCAAATCTGAATGAGATGCTTGCTGGGTAGAGTAATCTTGGTTGTAGGTTTTTCTCCTTCATCACTTTAAGTATATCCTGCCACTCCCTTCTGGCTTGCAGAGTTTCTGCTGAAAGATCAGCTGTTAACCTTATGGGGATGCCCTTGTGTGTTATTTGTTGTTTTTCCCTTGCTGCTTTTAATATGTTTTCTTTATATTTAATTTTTGATAGTTTGATTAATATGTGTCTTGGTGTGTTTCTCCTTGGATTTATCCTGTATGGGACTCTCTGTGCTTCCAGGACTTGATTAACTATTTCCTTTCCCATATTAGGGAAGTTTTCAACTATAATCTCTTCAAATATTTTCTCAGTCCCTTTCTTTTTCTCTTCTTCTTCTGGGACCCCTATAGTTCGAATGTTGGTGCGTTTAATGTTGTCCCAGAGGTCTCTGAGACTGTCCTCAGTTCTTTTCATTCTTTTTTCTTTATTCTGCTCTGCAGTAGTTATTTCCACCATTTTATCTTCCAGGTCACTTATCCGTTCTTCTGCCTCAGTTATTCTGCTATTGATCCCATCTAGAGTATTTTTAATTTCATTTATTGTGCTTTTCATCGTTGCTTGGTTCCTCTTTAGTTCTTCTACGTCCTTGTTATATGTTTCTTGCATTTTGTCTATTCTATTTCCAAGATTTTGGATCATCCTTACTATCATTATCCTGAATTCTTTTTCAGGTAGACTGCCTATTTCATTTGTTAGGTCTGGTGTGTTTTGACCCTGCTCCTTCATCTGCTGTGTGTTTTTCTGTCTTCACATTTTGCTTATCTTACTGTGTTTGGGGTCTCCTTTTCACAGGCTGCAGGTTCGTAGTTCCCGTTGTTTTTGGTATCTGTCCCCAGTGGCTAAGGTTGGTTCAGTGGGTTGTGTAGATTTCCTGGTCGAGGGAACTAGTGCCTGTGTTCTGGTGGATGAGGCTGGATCTTGTCTTTCTGGAGGGCACGTCCACGTCTGGTGGTGTGTTTTGGGGTGTCTGTGGCCTTATTATGATTTTAGGCAGCCTCTCTGTTAATGGATGGGGCTGTGTTCCTGTCTTGCTAGTTGTTTGGCATAGGGTGTCCAGCAATGTAGCTTGCTGGTCGTTGAGTGAAGCTGGGTCTTGATGTTGAGATGGAGATCTCTGAGAGATTTCTGCCATTTGGTATTACGTGGAGCGGGGAGGTCTCTTGTGGACCAGTGTCCTGAAGTTGGCTCTTCCACCTCAGAGGCACAGCCCTGATGTCTGGCTGGAGCACCAAGAGCCTTTCATCCACACGGCTCAGAATAAAAGGGAGAAAAAAATAGAAAGAAAGAAAGAAAGAGGATAAAATAAAATAAAATAAAGCTATTATAATAAAAAATAAGAAAAAAATTATTAAGAATAAATTTATTAAGAAAAAAAATTTTTTTAATTTTTAAAAATAGATTTATTAATTTTTTATAATAAAAAGTAAGAAAAAATTATTAAGAAAAAATTTATTAAGAAAAAAATTTTTAATTTTTTAAAATAAAAAATACGAAAAAACTTTAAAAAAATTTTTTTTAATTTTTTAAAAATAGAAAATAAGGAAAAATTATTAAGAAAACATTTATTAGGGAAAAAAATTTTTAAGTTAAAAAAAAAAAAAAAAAAAAAACAGACGGACCTAACCCTAGGACTAACGGTGAGAGCAAAGCTATACAGACAAAATCTCACCCAGAAGCATACACATATACACTCACAAAAAAAGGAAAAGGGGAAAAATTAATATATCCTGCTCCCAAAGTCCACCTCCTAAATTTGGGATGATTCGTTGTCTATTCAGGTATTCAACAGATGCAGGCACATCAAGTTGTTTGTGGAGCTTTAATCCGCTGCTTCTGAGGCTGCTGGGAGAGATTTCCCTTTCTCTACTTTGTTCGCACAGCTCCCGGGGTTCAGCTTTGGATTTGGACCCGCCTCTGCATGTAGGTCGCCTGAGGGCGTCTGTTCCCTTTTGGGAGGTCTGACGTCTCCTGCCAGCGTTCAGTGGGTGTTCTGTAGGAGCAGTTCTACGTGTAGATGTATTTCTACTGTATCTGTGGGAAGGAAGGTGATCTCCGCGTCTTACTCTTCCGCCATCTTGCCCCTCCCTCCAGTGCTAGCTTTTTATTGTCCTTCTGGTTAGAGAGCTCGGAGGAAAAAGAAAACCTTTGCCCAGGAGTCCCAGTACCAATTTTGATTGGCTGGCTCATGTCACCTTTTCTTCCTTAAGTAAGGTTACCAGATAAAATATAGGACTCTCAGTTAAAACTTAATTTCAGATGAACAAAGAATCATTTAAAAAGTATTTTAAAAGTCCTCTGCAATATTTGAGACATGCTTCTACCAAACGATTAATCTTTTATTTTTCTGAAATTCAGACTTAAGTGAGCATTGTATATTTTTATTTGCTAAACTTGGCAACCCTATCCCTACCCCAGTCACTTGTGACCAAGGGGATGGTGGACTCCTGAATCCTGGGAGTTGAGTTAGTTTCTGAATCATGGGGATTAGGAATGGGGGAGGGTTAGTTGCCTAAAGAGATTCAGGGCAGACAAAAAACTTGTGTCCACTCTACCTCCTCTTCCTTCCTGGACTCCCAGTTATGTGTAGACTTTGCCAGGATACCCATCTCACGTTAAAACTGAGATCATCATCTTCACCTTCTTTTTGGTAAAACTGCCAATTACTAGCAACAAATGTCACCGTTCCTCTGGTTCCTAGTTGCAGAATTTTAAAGTTTATGTTCTTCATTTCCTGATTCATCTTTGGTACCTAAATCCATAGCTTGAAAGCCCAGTAACTACTTATACCTGTCTTACCAAGGAAAGTCTTGCATTGCAATATCTGACTCAGTTACAGTCTAGTGCTAGCTCAGAGGCGCTCAGAGCACTCCCCTTGGCAGTCAGTATGAACCTGGGAATTCAGATGCAGCACATTTGTTGATTCGAGAGATCATTCTGCTTTTTATAAAAATTTTAAAAATTATTATTTTGTGAAATAATGTATTGTGTCATAGGAGCAAAATTTAGACCTTAGCTGGGGTGGGGAATGAATTCAAGAATTTTTCCTATTTGTCAGGATTACTATTACAGCACTTTTCTATCACCTTGTCATCTTCTCACCTGTGTACCTCAACCATCTGTATGCATATCTGATAACTTTCAGAAGGCATTCTTTTATGTCCAGTTATGTCAGTTTATATCATTGGCAACTGTTCCTTCAAAATTGTCAGAATTCTTAGTAAATTGGGTTTACTCCCTTGGAAAAGTTCGTGTGATAGTTGCTGAAAAACCAGGCTATTTTATGGAAAAGTTCTTTCCTCTGGGAGCTATTGGATTTGAATGATCCGTATGTCTTCTTTTGAGCAGGTCACCCAAGAAATGGGTTGACCTTCGAAGGAAATTTCACAGTAATCTTCCTCTGGCTAATCTTTGGCAATCAAAACTAATAAAATCAAGAGCTAGGGAAGCCCTGACTCACCCTTTGAAATCTTAGGTTTATGTTGAGATTAGAGACAGTATAGGAATTTGAAGCTTCATATTAGTCTACGGGCTGGTGCTTTGATAAAAAACAAGCAACAACAACAAAAAGCCCATGTAGGTGACAAAGATGGAAGATAAAATAGACCAATATCAAGAAAAATGGCATTCTGAGTTTTGATCTCAGGGAACTAGGCCTTTGTGTTTCAGGAATGAGAGAAATGACGTATTTCAAACCCAAGTTAATGTTTTCCTCTTAGTTAAATTGTTCATGACTGAATGGTCTTTGTATATGTGAAGAAAATGATTCCTTCTCTCCCTTATGTTCTATTGAAAACAGTGGGACAATTATTATTATTATTATTACTATTTTTGGCTGCACCGCACAGCATGTGGGATCTTAGTTCCCCAACCAGGGATCAAACCTGAGCCCCCTACACTGGAAGTCTGGGCCACTGGACTGCCAGGGCAGCCCCATAATTAATTCTTCCTACTGATTAATCTGATAATACAAACTCTTAAATGTGTGGAACCCAAACTTAGAGCTTCTTGTAAAGATCAGATATTCAAAAGAAGTGTAATTCATCAAGGATTCCCCTTTGGGGGAAAAATGCTTAAAAGGTCAGTCAGCTCTAATTAGATAAGTACAGTGGTCATAGGATCTAAAATATTAGATTTTAGAAGGTAGATTCGATTCGATTCAATCAGAAGGTGGAACAGTTGAGAGGGTCTAAGGAAAGATTAACGCATGAGAGTGGAGTGACCGTGCCAATCGCAAAAAGGATTTAAAAGGACACATTTCAGGTCCGTCAGTGGGAAATGGTGGAGACGGCGTGGGGAAAAGGGGTTGGGCCCCTTTTACAAATATTTTCTTTAATAGAGGGACCTTGTGGAGGAAGAGTGACCTACAGCTTGTGTGGGAAAAGGGGGAATCTGGTGAATTCACTATGACCTTAAGTGCCCAGAGGAACTCATGACCTTGGCTCAGGAAGCAACATGATTATATGACAGACATTTCCTATAAATTCAGTGAGTAAAATCTGCTGTTTCAAGGTTTCTATGAAATAAATTTAAGGCATGTGATAAATATTTTATTTTAAAAATATATTGGTAATGGTTTATTGAAATTAGCACTATTTTCCACACCGTTTCTGGGTATATCAGGTTTAAATAAAGTATCTTTCAGAGAAAGAATAACTAGTATAATTAATAGTCACTTGCTATCTAGGTAAAGCCTTTTTGGTATAATTCCCCAAAATTGAGAGAGTAAATGAGTCTAACTGGGAAACACGCCTATTAGCAGGACATGTGATTTCCAAGTCTTTGTTTCCAACAAAATCAAAGAAAAACTCTAACTGACCTACTAACCAATTGTTAAAAATAGTTTTTTATAGACCACTGTGTGATTTTAGGCATATAACTTGTGCACATAATAATAAAATATTAATTTCTATGATGAAATTCCTTTTCTTCTGTTTATATGAATGAAGCTTCAGCACTTGCATAAAAAGAAAAAAAATAACAAAAGATTTAATTCTTGAAACTATTTCTCAAAATTAGTAATACTTATCCATGGACTTATGAACTCATTAAAATATAAAAAAGCCACATCCATCTCATTAAAAAATACCTTTCCAATACACCTTTACTATTTATGTTTGGTCATTATTTATCAAAACCTTTCACATATTTAGATTTTTTGATCAAATTTTTACTAACAATAATTGTAGTAATAGCAATGCAGAAAAATCTTACAGTCACAACAAATCTCAAATAATAGACATATTTTATTACACAGATGAATAATAGTTTACTTAATAATAGCAAAAAGAACATTACATTGTGATCAAATTCTGGGGAAGAAATAGGATAGAAATACAATTTTTAAGTGATAAAAAGAACAGTGGAAAATTTGGCATGTTACAGAAGAGCTCATTCATCCATTTTAGATGTTGGAAACCACTTGCCATTGTATTTAGATTCTGTTGAGTACACATAAAAGAATGAATTAACAATTTTATTTTAAAATGTCAGTAGAGTCAATATGGGTATATGTGCTTGTTTGAAGGCAGAAGGGAAGAACCAGTGGTGAAATGGGGTCTAGAGGTCCAGTTGAGGTATCCTGGGGGAGGAGGGGAAGGGAAGGGATTTAGACAGAGAGAGACAGCAGGTGTGTGGCTTTGTAAATAGGTTGTAGCAACTAACTCTGACGTCCGTGAACTTGAACTGCGTGATAGCTGGATGGGCACAGCTGGTGGTTATGGCTGAGAATAGTCTCCTGGGGATTGCTGTGGTAACAGAGCAGTTTTCTTCTGCAAGGTCTAGCCATAGCCCTACCCCCATGCAACATGAGAGCAAAACCCAGCTGTTGGATTATTATTAAATGGATATTCTTCAAAGGGTCTAAACTTCCAGTTTTAAGATGAATAAGTTCTGGGGATCTAATGTACAGATTATAGTTAATGATTCTGTATCATCTACTTGAAAATTGCTAAGGGAGTAGATTTTGTATGTTCTCCCCACAGAAAAGAAATGGTAATTATGTGACAGGATGGAGAGGTTAGCTAAGGTTATGGAAGTAATCATTTTAGGGTACATAAATGTAACAAATCAACACATTGTATACCTTAAACTTACACAATGTTATATGCCAATTGTATCTCAATAAAGCTGGGGGAAAAAAGATATTGTTGTTTATTATGCTTGGACATGCCCCCACAAATAAAAATGGGCTTCCGGGGCATAAGATTGGGTTCCTGAACTTACCCTTTCTTGGTTTCAAGCAGCAACCATGGGAATTCCCTGGCAGTCCAGTGGTTAGGACTCCACGCTTCCACTGCAGGGGTGGGCACGGCTTCGATCCCTGGTCAGGGAACTAAGATCCTGCATGCTGCGCCACGCGGCCAAAAAAAAAGCAGCAACCTCCATTACAATAGTTTGACCAGATAGGCTGCTGGTAAATCATATCCATGGAGCTGTCTAGGTCTCCTGTATCTTTATATGAAGATAGCATGTTTACTTTTAAAAACTCAATATAATACAAATACAAAACTTTTGTATTTGTGTACATAACTTTTGTATATTTGTATTATATTGTATTTGTATATAATTTATATTGAAGTATAACACAGATACAAAAAAATAAACATATCATAAGATTATAGCTTGATGAAATTTTACAAACTGAATACACCAGGTGGTGAGCATCCAGGTAAAAACAGAACATCACCTGCACCCCACATCCCCTTCTCTGTGTTAATCTGTAAGTGTTTAAACTTAGCTTAGACCTGAGGCTACGAGAACAGAAAACAAATAGGAGTAGGCTGCCTTTGAAATAACATAATGGCAGTTTTAGAGTAAACTGTTAACTTGGTTCTGTGAGTATTTCACTGCTGGAAAACTCTGATTTCAGAAACGCTTTGCTCCTAAAAACCACATCTTTAAGCAATAATCTGCATTGCTCATAGACATAATTTTCTTCTTTTGGTACATCAGCAGAATCTGTCAAATGAACTGGTAGATTGGTGAGACGTAGAGGAAGTGAGTTTTTATTAAGTAATGATGAATGAGCAAAGAAGCAAAATGTTGGCCAAAAAGTAGGGACTCGACCTTAATAATTTGATTTAGGATACTGCTTTATAAATGTGCTCTGTGAGCGAAGTGTACCTGTTAATAGCTTTGTAAGGTGATTATTTTCTAAAGGTGATTATTATTGGAGAAACCAGTTTTCTTTTCACCTCATTTTATACTAGTAATAATGTCAATAGTATCTAGTTCCCAGTATCTAGTTTTATATTTTTATAGAGCATCAATATATTCATTTTCATTGTTCTAATTCTTTCCTTTTTTGTTTTGTATCTATGCAGATCTGATATCCATCTATCTTCATTCATTCCAGTCAGCATATGTATGCTTATGTAAATGGAGGGTGGGGCGTGTGCTTATGGGTATGGTACCTGTCTTTTAAAACATCAGTGGATAGCTACAGTTTTATAGTTTTTTTCTTTTTTTCTGGGGTAGGGTAGAAAAAGCAGTTGAGGGTTGGAATGGGAAAGGGCAGGATTGGAAGGGAAGAGATAGGAGGCTGAAAGGTCATGGGAGTTGTTTCTGCTGAAGTCTTTGTTAAACCAGGGGACCATATGGCCAAACTGAGGTAGACAGGACACTTCCCCAGTGTCCTGGGCTCCCTTAACCCTGCCTGGCCTCTACTGGGACTGGCCTAGCCCCAGGAGCCAGTGCACCCTTTCCTCTAACGGTGCACTGGCTCCTGGGGCTAGGCCAGCTGTTTGTATACATACATTTATTCATAAGTGCACATCTTCATCCTAGCACATCTAGTTATCAGAAAAATAGCAAACATTGACATTTGTTTGTTTGACTTTCAGCAATAGCCAAAGAAGTCTGGTGAGTGTCAGTTTTTTTTCGTTTTTGGTAGTTAGAACATTTAACATGAGGGTAGCCTCTTAATAATTTTTTCAGTGTACAATACAGTACTGTTAGCTATAGACACGATGGTGTACAGCAGATCTCTAGAACGTATTCATCTTGCATGACTGAAACGTTGTACCTGTTGAATAGTAACTCCCCATATCCCCCTCCTCGCAGCCCCCTGGCAACCACCATTTTGCTTTCTGCTTGTATGAGTTTGACTACTTTAGGTTCATCATACAAGAGGAATCATGCAGTATTTATCCTTTTGCGACTTATTTCACTCAGCATTATGTCCTCAAGGTTTATCCACGTTGTAGTATGTGTCACAGTTTCCTTCTTTTTTAAGGCTGACTAATATTCCGTTGTATGAATAAAACACATTTTCTTTATCCATTTATCCATTGATGTACATTTAGGTTGTTTCTACATCTTGGCTATTGTGAATAACACTGCAATGAACATGCGAGTGTAAATACATCTTTGAGGTCCTGACTTCATTTTTTGAGGAACCTCCATACTGTTTTCCATAGCAACTGCACCATTTGTGAATATGTGATATGTTTACTTAAGTTACTTAAGTAACTATCTCATTGCAGTATGGTCACCATGGTTACAATTTCTACTTCTCAAGAAATACCTATGCCAGTAGCTGTGACTTTCTAAGCGTTTAACTTTTGATAAGAAAGGAACTTGAATATAAGAAAGGAACTTGGAAATTGGGAAGACCTTGCTCTTTGATTCTCAAAAAAATGAGTTTTTTCTATCAAGGGTAGTTACCACTAGCTTTTCCTTTTTCCTTCCCAATGTGGTTTAAATTCAACACTTTAGGTTTATGACTTTTTGGCTTCATTTAAATTTCCACTTAAAGTAATTGAAATGTAATAGATGATCCTTGACACTCTGCCACTTTCTGTCAAAATGGACTACTGAAAATACAGCCTTTCAAGGGGGAAAGTTTGCGCCCACAGTAATA
The DNA here is from genome assembly GCF_028564815.1 of Eubalaena glacialis. Classification (NCBI taxonomy): domain Eukaryota; kingdom Metazoa; phylum Chordata; class Mammalia; order Artiodactyla; family Balaenidae; genus Eubalaena; species Eubalaena glacialis. The sequence continues at coordinate 7,645,020 of NC_083734.1, read as the reverse complement.
GTGGGATTGTATCAACACTCTGTGAAACAAAAACAGTGATTTGGAAGCTCAGAATTGTAGGTAACTGACAAGTTGAGGTCAAGAAAGTCACAAATGTGCTCCTGTTAATGGAAGAGTGTGAGGGTGACTGGTGATTGGAGACCAAGTAAAATACAGAGGGAGGAGTTAAGGCAGCAGGGTGAGAAGTTAGAGGGGGGAGGCTGTAGGAATCGAGGACCAGTGCAGGTTTTAGGAGCGAGGACACTGGTGGTGGGAGAGTAGGGCTTGGAGGGTGGAAAGGGGAGGGGGAGGATGGGACAAAATTAGAGAGAGTGAAGTAAGATGAGAGGTGTTCCCTGGAATATGAGAGAAGACCTCATGATACTGTAGAAGGAGGGATGGAAGGGGAGCTGAAGCCAAGGATGGCAGGGCAGAGAGAAAAGGGGGAAGGGGGCAGAGAAATTAGTTTCCAGCGCACTCACCAGCATTCTACCTGCCTGTAGAATTATGGCCTTGAAATAGCTCCCATGGAAAGCTAGAATATCTAGAAGGGTACTTGGATACGGAGCATCTGTCAGTTTACTGAGCTTCGGGAAAGGCAAGAGCTTGACTTCCTGACTTGTGAATAAACATTTACTCTATTAAGAAAAATTAAGGGACTCTATCTCATCCAAAGCAAAGTGAGTCTATTTTTTTTTTTTGATCAGCTTAAAGAAATCTTTTCATTTGTCAAGTGTTCCAGAAGTAGCACGTAAGAATATTGGTATTAAATATTTTGCTAACATCTAGTAATAATTACGTCAGACACCTACCTTAATAGAAATAACCATGCCTTATGCAGAGGTTTCCTCTTTATTAATCCATTCCTCAAAATAAAAGTGTTTAGCCAAAGAATTAAAATATGAAATGTCCCCACTGTTACCTCCCTGAAAGAATGAAATATGTTCATATGCGGGAGAAATGCCTCAATATAAGACATGAAATATGTCTGCTAATAATGAAATACCATCTGTCTTATTTCTTCTGGGGCTTTACGATGCCCAGGCACGTCCAGAGCCCAGAGTGCTAAGTAGCATGTTGCCCTTGGGAGGCTCATGATCAACCCAATGAAAGATGACTTGTGTTGAAAGACAAGCCACCTTCATCTGGAACTTGTAAATTTGAGCTGGGGATACATTTGTCACAGAGCAACCTTGAAATAAACAGGGTGGTTGCTCACCCAGAAAAAGCATTTTCATGTGCTGAGGGGTTGGATTAGGTGATCTTGCTGGTCTCGGTGCAGCTCTAGTCCTCTGTGGCCCATTTTTCTGCCTTTTAAATATGCCTGTGGTGAGGGGTTCTCAACTCGTGTTGCTGGTGGTGTAAACTGGGGCGGTATCTCTAAGAGGGCAACTTGGGAGCATCTATTAACACTTAAAATGCACAAATCCTTTGGCCAAGCAGTTCTGCTTCTAGAAATTTAACTTGTATGCTTAGTCATACAGGTGCATCGATATATACACACCCAAGACTCACTGTAGCAATGTTTGTAACAGAAAAAAAAAAAAAGGTGGAAAAAACCTATATACCCATCAATGGCAGACTGAATGATTATGTCATGAATACCCATTCAATGAAATACTAATCAGTGTTAAAAAGTATAAGATAAGTTTATATGTGTTCTTACCTCTGTGAAGGGATATATTTTTGTCTTTTTCCCCTCCAACCCTTAAAACAGTACCCGGAACATAATAGGTGCTTGTAATTTTTTTTAAGTGACTGAAGGAATGATGGATGAGTTTTAAAATGAGTTTAAAGATACCTGTTATAAATGCCCAAAGAGCGCTCTCTAGTTCCCAGGGCATTTCACAATTGGATCCTTGGACTTTTCCAGTTGTAATTGCAGGAGGTGTGACTATTTTACACTACTCTAGCCTTGAAGAGTAGAGGGTTTTGTTTAGTAGTGATTTAGGCTTCATCTCAAATGCCGGTGACAACCCCTGGGGTTGTAGACAGGGAAAGAACCATTGAAGAGCCATGCAAACACTGTTCACCATTCAGAGTGTTCCACAAACAAGATGCTTATGGCCACAGGTGGCTTTAACTATGCTCGAAAACTGAATAGCAAAGAAATTGCCAGCTGTTCCATTTAAAAACATTTTACTTGATTCCTTGTTAGTTTTAACACAAACTCAGCAAAGTTCACTCCTTAAATGAGACAAAATATTTCAAAAGAATATATTTTTGCAATGAGCATGATGAAGTTTCGTGTCAAGGAGTTTGAAGTGTTAAAAAGAAGCATCAGGCCCCAAATGGAGTCACGCTAAGCCCCACCAAGACAATACCTAACCGATAATAATTGCAGTTTCAGCCAGGAGTAGAATTTTAAACCAGTCAACCTGGAATTTCCTGATCAACACTAGTGAGGTAATCTGCTAGAGAAGACCCCCTGCCTTCCCCTAAAGGAAGATGACCTTGCCTTTAATCTCTTTGTCCCTCCTTCCTTCTGCCTATAAAAGGCTTCCATTTTGTACAGCTCCTGGAGTACCCTTCTCTTTGTTAGATGGGATGCTACCCTATTCAGGACTCTTGAATAAAGCCAATTAGATCTTTAAATTTACTTGGTTGAATTTTGTTTTTTAATGAAGATACATACTTAGTGAAAAGAAAATAATTTAAAATGTTCTTTTCCTGAATTAATAATGTAAGAGACTTAAAAATCCTGCCATGAACCTAATTGTTACTTATTTTGAAAGGTTGGAAAGCATGATTTCCTTCCCCTTTGCTATTTTAGTTCTTTGCCTCATGTTCATTTTTATTTTCTATTCTGTCCATTTCAATAAAACACCTGGGGATATACTCTTACAGGAATTTGAAATTTATAGGGCCACACTCCCAAGTCCTTTATAGAAGAAATCATAAAGCCTAATAAATATAGCCACACCTGTTGGTTAAAGATACATGTTACAGAAAATAAAACTGCCGCTTGTTTTCCTTTGCGTGTTCATGAGAAAATTTAAGGACTTATTTCAAAAGAATTGCTGAAAATGTGGAAACTTGACATCATCATAAAACTTGCTGAGATGCTGGGTGCTGGGTTTACAAATGCACTCCCTCAGCACCCTCACTGCAGTGGATAAGCCAGTCTTGGCAGCCTATCGTGGCCACTGAGACTCATATGACTCTCATGTAATCCGACTTAGAAACTTAGAAGAATACAGCTTTGGATTGGCAGCTCTAGGCCTGTTAGGACCATGGTATTGCCTTCTACAGCCTTCTCGTTTGGGGAGACAGGATTGAAGGAGATTAGCCACTTCACTGCTTACAATTAGCTAAATCCTGCTTCCATCTCTACACCTTTCTAATGGACTAAAGGAGGAATGTGAAGAAATGTATTGGAAATTTGGACTCATATAAATGGAGCCGAAGGCCCCATTGTCAGTTTATTCTATGGTAACAGTTCCTTTTTTTTTTTCTTCCCCCCCCCAACTTTTTATGTCTTTAAAATATCTAACGGATTTTATTTTTTCACTTAATATTCCTTTCCTGTTCCAAGATCCCATCCAGCACACCACATTTCATTGAGTTGCCCATGACTCTTCAGGCTCCTCTTGGCTGTGGCAGTTTCTCAGACTTCCCTTGCTTTTGATGACCTTGACAGTTTTGAGGAGTACTGTTCTGGTGTTTTATAGGATAGTCCTCTAGTGTCTGGTGTTTTCCTATGATTAGGTGGGTTATTGGTTTGGGGATTACGATCACAGAGGTAGAATGCCATTTTCTGTGAACATTGACTTTGATCACCTGACTTAGATAGTATTAGCCAGGTTCTTCACTCTAAACTTACTCCTTTTTTCCCTTTCTGTGCTGTATTCTTTGGAAAGAAGTCACCACGGGCAACCCACACTCAAGGAGTGGGCAGTTATACTCCCCCTTCTTGAGGGCAGAGTATCTATATAATTTACTTGGAATTCTTCTGCTTAGGAAATTTGCCTCTTCTCCCCCTTTATTAATTTAATCAATCATCTATTTATATCAGTATAGATTCATAGATACTTATTTTACACCTTGAGTTATAATCCAATTATACTTTCCTTTTGGTCATATTGTTCCAAATTTGGCCATTGGGAGCTCTTTTAGTTGTCTTCTGTGTACCTTTGACATATTCCCATTATTGTATATGTGTGTGGGTGTAGTGTGTGTGTGTGTGTTTTATTTGTTTGTTTTATCACTTCCTTACTTTTTAGCACCACGAGATGCTCCAGGCTCATTCTGTATTTCTCTCCTAATTCTTCATTCTGCTCTTTCCCCGCTAAGTCCTGGTTCCTTTTATTGGAGAATGGTATTAGAATCAAATATGTAGGCTTAAGGTGTGCTTGTTGCTATTAGGGTGTCATTTCTTTTAGGCCTTTGCAGCTGAGAGAGCAAAGAAATATATGTGTAACTACTAACCTGTGCATATACACATATCTATGTAACCATCCAACTATTGAGCTAAACATGAGTTCATCCTGATGAACTTTACCACAGGGCTCATTCTAGCCTGCTTCCTTTGCTTATCTGTAAACTGTCAGTCCAAGCGGAGAAACCTGGCTTCCAACATTGGCCATTTACCTAATTGTTCAACTTCCATATACATGTATAGCAGTATCAGAATTATCACCCTGTACCCCCATGAAACAATTGTATCAGCTAGAGCACTGTGCTTATGTTCGGGTCCTTTTGCTTTTGGTCTTGTAGACTCCATTCATTTCCAAGTTACTTAGGTCAGCATTTTTTAGCCTGACTCCCTTCAGTGAGATTGTTTCATACATTTGAAATATAGTTATAGTCTCTTAGAGTCTGCATTCCTTACTGGGATCCCCTGACCTCCTAAATGTGTTTTTTCAAATTGCATACAGCAAAGTTCACTCTTTGTGCTATAAGTTCTATGGGTTCTGACAAATGCATAATGTCGAACAAGTAGAGTATCATAAAGAATAGTTTCACTGAATAAGTCAGACAGAGAAAGACAAATATTGTATGATATCACTTATATGAATCTAAAAAATGCAACAAACCAGTGACTATAACAAAAAAGAAGCAGAGTCACAGATACAGAGAACAAACTAGTGGTTACCAGTGGGGAGGGGGGCCAATATAGAGGTGGGAGAGTGGGACATACAAACTATTGGGTGTAAAATAGGCTACAAGGATGTATTATGCAGCACAGGGAATATAGCTAATATTTTGTAATAACTGTAAATAAAAACTCTTGAAGTAAAACTAAAAAAAAAAAGTATATAACAGATACTGTGGGAAAAAAAGAATTGTTTCACTGGCTTAAACATCCCCTGTGATTCACCTATTCATGATTCTCCCTTTCCCTGAGCTCCTGGCAACCACTGATCTTTTTACTTTTTCTATAGTTTTGCCTTTTACAGAATTCCATATACGTAATTGGAATCTTACAGTATGTAGCCTTTTCGAACTTTTTTTTTTCACATAGCAATATGCATTTAAGGTTCCTTCATGTCTTTGTGGTTTGATAGCTCATTTGTTTTTATCACTCAATATTATTCCATTTCATGGATGTACCACACAGTTTGTTTATCCATTCACTATTGAAAGACAATTTGGCTGCTTCCAGTTTTTGGTGATTTCATACAGCTCTTATAAACATTTATGTGCAGGCTTTTGTGTGGACATAAGTTTTCAAGTCAGTTGGGTAAATCAGTTTCTTTTTGACATGAAACTCACAGAGAAGCGTGAATGTTTTTAATCTCACAATGATAGGAAAGAAGTCACTTCCCAGTGGTTTATGACTCTTTCGTTTCTGTGTGACTTCTTAAAGTGGCCATGTGATCAACATTTATCCTCTTCTTCTACCCACCATCACCCTTAGTTTTAACTAAAAGCAGCTGTACCAAGGCATTCCACATATGGTTAGGACTCGGTAGTTTTCAATAATATCTGTTTGAGCGTGAGTACCTCAAGTATGATCATAAGGATGGACAAATTTAGCTCTTTCCTAGCTGCACCACCCCCCACCCCAAGCAAAACTTGCCTGATGGCAAGAAGCATCCAATGAGGAATTCTCCAGTGGAAATGCAATGGCCTATCCTGGCTTCCAGTTAAAGGGGTGGAGGTCTGAGTTCTGCCACCGTTTCAAGCTCACCTTTGTCCGTGTTCCCTTTCCCTGTAGTCTCCTGGGTAGTGTTTTCATCATACTAACACCCAGGGTTTCCTCTAATAATAGGCTCCCTGTTGTGACTGGGGAAAGAGAGTTGCAATTCTTAACCTTCATTGAACTGTGATAGTTGCCTAATGCTGCGTACTGGAGAGATGAGACCTCTCCGTGCTCAAAGGCAGGAGCCACAAGCAACAGGGTACCAAGAATTCAAGAAGAGAGTCATCATATAGGAACCCAAAGATGAGCACTTCCAAACCAGGAAGGGGGGGGGGCTGCATTTGCACGCTCCGCATCTCTTTCTCTTCTAGCACCCCTGCTCTTTGTTGTAGCTAGTGGTCTGCTGTGGTGATGGGAGAAGATATCACTGGGAATGGCTTGTGCAATGACGAGCTGCCTCATAACCTATATAAGCCTCCGTCGAAATTTACTCCTTCAGTGTGTACTTGAGACGTCCATCGCCTGTTCCCAGGATGTCAGCAGTGTCATATTGCAAGAAAAGTTTCCAAAAATTCTGGGTGTCAGACTGATCTATATACTACCTTGGGACCCCACAGAGGTATAACTACTAAGGAAAGGCTGGAATTCCTTTCAGTTCTACTATGAAATCTTTGATTCCATGTCTCCATCAGATTATGATTTGTATTCTACATTTACAAGCACACAATTTGCCTTATTTTTAATATATATATTTATACTGGTAATTAAAAGCCTCTTTAGGGGTTCATGCCATGAGGTGCTTATTTGGCAGACATCAACATCCTTGTTCTTTAGGAAATTGTGACTGGCCCTATATACAGATTAAATAAGATATTAACCTAAAAACAGAACATCAACTTCTAACTTACCAACAGTGACACCATTTAACTGTTTAAATAATTGTTAGTAATATGAAGCATATCATACATATAAAAGCATATACAAGGTATATGCATAGTTTAAATAATAATAATAAGTTTTCTTTACATTGAAGTTGTGGTCTTTCACTATGTAGAAGGACCTCACACATGTCACGTTGGGATCTATAGAGGCTTCCTGACTCTCCAGCGACAGGATTGGTACCTGGTTCTACTGATTCTTGATCCAGTGGGCTTTCACTGTTCAGCTATAGAATGCTATTGCATCTTCTTTTTTTTTCCTTCCAGTTTTACTGAGATATAATTGACATACAGCATTGTATAAGTTTTAGGTGCACAGTATAATGACTTGACTTACGTACACCATGAAGAGGTTACCACAGTAACTTTAGTGAACATCCATCCTCTCATATAGAGACAAAAAAAAGAAAAAGAAATTTTTCCTTGTGATGAGAACTCTTAGGATTTGCTCTGCTAACAAATTTCACATATAACACACTGCAGTGTTAATTTTATTCATCATGTTGTACCTTACATCCCTAGTACTTATTTATCTTATAACTGGAATTTGTAGTTTTTGACCACCTTCATTCATTTCCCCCTCCCCTGCCTCTGGTAACCACAAATCTGATCTCTTTCTCTATGAATAGTATATCTTAAAGAGTAAATATTTGACATTAATTTTGAACAAGGACCATCTTTCAAGTCAAAGTAGGTGCCTAATGATTATCTACAACCATTCTCTATTACTTTTCAGTTGATATAAAAGTTCCCTTTTTCTAGACCCTCAAAGTAGCAAAGACCCAAAGATTTCGATCTCATTGCATAATGAAGGAAGTGAGTGAATAGAAATAATTTATTTTCTTTTTTTTTTTTTTGTAAATTTATTTATTTTTATTTTATTTGTTTTATTTTTGGCTGTGTTGGGTCTTCGTTGCTGCGCGCGGGCTTTTCTCTGGTTGCGGTGAGCTTCATTGCGGTGCACGGACCTCTCATTGCGGTGGCTTCTTTTGTTGCCTAGCACGGGCTCTAGGCACATGGGCTTCAGTAGTTGTGGCACTCAGGCTCAGTAGTTGTGGCTCACGGGCTCTAGAGCGCAGGCTCAGTAGTTGCAGCGCCCGGGCTTAGTTGCTCCGTGGCATGTGGGATCTTCCCGGACCAGGGCTCGAACCTGTGTCCCCTGCATTGGCAGGCGGATTCTTAACCACTGCGCCACCAGGGAAGCCCATAGAAATAATTTCTAAATACTAGAAGTGATGATCTTGTGGCTTTTAAATAGTGATAGATTCTATTAAAGTGCTACTTAGAATCCTCTATATTCTGGTGCTACTCAAAGGTGGTCCACAGACCAGCAGTATCCACATCACCTGGGAGCTTGTTAGACATGCTTTTGGCCCTGCTGAATCAGAATCTGCATTTAGCAAGGTCCCCAGGTGATTCACATGCACAGTAAAGTGTGCTTCCTAGCCCAATGTCCAGGATGCATAGTAGGATGTTCACCCAGTTCACATTTAGGGCACAGAAAATCATTCCCCAAATTCTGGAGTCTCATGAGAAAATAAGAATGGGGTTTTCTACAATGGTTTTATCTCCTAACATACTGTTTCTTATATACACATATTAATGTATACCTTATACCCTTTTACTTATCCACCTGAAGCTGTCCTGAGATTAAACATGTAAGAGTAGGAGCCAGTCTTGTCTCTGCAGGGCTTTGGGGCAGAGGGATAGCCTATGAAATTGCAGATTACATCAAATAAGCTGAAGTCAACTTCATTCAGTGTCATTGTTAAATGACAATTTTGAGGACACAGTGGTAAAATAAGGAAATCTATTGAGTCAGCAGTGCAAGCCTCAAAAATGAAATACTATACAGTATAATAGGGAGTATGAATCTCTAAAATTAATTCTTATGTCTGAATTTTTGATTGTCAATCACATATCAAACCCTGAGCTGGAAGTCATGCGTTTGATGGGTTGTCAGCAGATTGACTTGAAGTAACACTTGAAATACATTTCAATATCTTAAGTATATTTTGAACAAGATGCTAAGGCGGAATAAAGAAAGCAACTTTGATCTCCGTACTCCAGGGTTTCTCAGCCTCTGCACTGTTGACACGGTCACTCTTTGTTGTGGAGGCACACCCGTGTGTGCACTGTAGTACGTTCAGCAGCGTCCCTGGCCTTTCTCCCACTAGATACCAGTAGCATTTACCCTCTTCTGAGGTGTGACAGCCAAAAATGTCCCCAGCCGTTTCCAAATGTCCCCTGGGGGGCAAAATCGCCCCCAGTTGAGAACCACTGCTCTATGCCAAGGTAAATATTCACAACAAAGGTAGTGTCTGTTCTTAAGAGTTCTGCTGAGATCATAGCCACAGTGTATCAGACAGTGAGGCTTCTGCATAGTTCCCGGAAATATCTGGAAGGTTGAATTCGGAGGATGAGATCACTTAGCTAATAGGCTTGCAATCTGATAACATCAGCGTTCATGGATGTTCTTTCTACGTTTGACATGCAGGTATAGTTTGTATAGCAGTTTCTTGCAGGAGATCTGTGGGAACCGCTACAGCCTTTGGAATTTGGAGATTCTGGGAGACAGCTGTAAACCAGGTCAGGGCATTGCTTGGATATGCAGAGCAAGTGATTCTCAAGAGCAGAATGGTGACTCTTTCAGAGCTTTACAAGCATGGTAACCCTTGGTCTCGTCCTCCTTGACCATAGCCCTGGACTCCTGGTAACCCTTATAATTTCTTAGTTCAGGCTGCTATAACAAAATACCATAAACAGGTGGCTTATAGACAACAGAAATTTATTTCTCATAGCTCTGGAGGCTAGAGGTCCAAGATCAAATCACCAGCAGATTCAGTGTCTGGTGAGAACCCATTTCCTGGCTCATAGACAGTTGTCTTCTCTCTGTGGCCTCACATGGCAGAAGGGGTGAGAAAGCTCTCTGGGGTCTCTCTTATTAGGGCACTAATCCCATTCATGAGGGTTCCACCCTCATGACCTACTCACCTCCCAAAGGCCCTTCCTCCAAATACTATCACGTTTTATCACAAGGGGATTAGTTTTCAACATAAGAATTTTGGAGGGTGTACAAATATTCAGTCTCCACAGGGAGATAAAGTCAGAAAGCTAACTCATTCCCAGCTGTTTTTAAGCAAAGCTCTCCTGTCAGGGGTGCTGTAGAAAGAGCACAGTGTTGGATTAGAATTGAACCCAATCATTATTCTAAAATCCTCCCCGACTCTAAGATTCTATGTCCAGTCCAAATATCCTCCCTTTGACAGAGCTGTAGGGTCGGCTGGTAATAGCAACAGCCCCTAAAATGGCCTCTAGGACTTTGGCCTTCTTAAAACAGAGCTGCCCTGGCCACTGGAATTCACGTAAGCGACGGCTCAGAGGCAGTTTCTTCTGTTGTCTTCTCACCAGCCCTGGCTTTCTTCTTAGATGTTAGTTGGGTCACAAAGATCATCCCTCTAGTCCCTTTGTTCCACCCCAGACCCCTCCAGTTCTTCCAGGTTCACAGCTACTCCCTACTTTATTTACCTGCCTGCTGCTTTTGCTCCTTGCCTGCCATCTGCCCAAGACCCATCTTGGTTTTCATTTCTCCGAGATCCCACTCCCACTCCTTCCCAAGCTGCTTGTGTGGAAGGAGACTCTGTGACCACCACTGCCCCATCCTCCCATCCTGGTTGTATGGCCAAGCCTCCTGGTGCCCCAGCTGTGAACGCTGATGTCATTGTCTTCCTTCCTAGAGCTCTGTGCCTCGAAGACTGCTCCCAACCGCATCGCTTCACCCTCACCGCACTTACCATCTTTTTAAATTGTGGCTTTCATCATTTGCGTGAAAATAGGGAAAAATTACATCCCTCTAATGGATGGTATGTACGGTTGGTCCTCATTTTTTGATGATTCTATATTTGCTAGTTTGCCCAGTTGCTAAAATTTATTTGTACCCTACCCCCCAAATCAGTACTCATGAACTTTTGTGGTCATTTGTGGACATGCTCAGGGTGGTGAAAAATTTGAGTCACCAAACTTGCACATTCTCAGCCGAGGGAGGAGAGCAAGGTGATGCCCTGCTTTCTTGCTTCAGCTCATACTGTAAGTAAGTGTCTTTTTCAGGGTCTATTTGGTGACATAGTTTTTGCATTTTTACGACTTTGTTGGTGATTTTGCTGTTTAAAATGGCCCCCAAGCATAATGATAGCATTCTGTGTCATTTTCCAAAGTGCAAGAAGGCTGTGATGTGCCTTATGGAGAAAATATGTATGTTAGATAAGCTTCCTTCAGGCATCAGTTGTAGAGCATTTAGCTGTGATTTCAAGGTTAATGAATCAACAGTGTATATTAGATAAGGTGTCTTTAAACAAAAACACACATAAAACAATGCTATGTATTGATCAGTTGATGAAAGTGTGACCAGAAGCTTGCAGGAACAAAACCCTGTATTTCCCCTGGGAGCAATCATTCAGTATTCACTAATTCAGTGTTCACAGCAGCAACTTTATAGTACATAACTACCACGAATGATGAGAATGAACTGCATGTATATATATATGTTCACTTGAAGGATAGGCAAAGCAGCTAGTAGCACTGAGTGAGTGCTCCAGAAAGCAAAGCCAGGCAGCTGGGGGACACTGATGGGAGGAGACTTTTTACTGCAATACCTTTTGTATTTTGTGCCCTATAATTATGCCCATCAAAAAACTAAATTAAAACATTTTAAAAACAAATAATAAAATGAAAACAATACAGTTTAATCATTTTTCTCTTCGATTTCAGGAAACAAAGCAACTCCTACCAAAAATCCAATCACTCAGACTCCCTCCCCGGTCTTCAAGGCCCTGCATAAGCCACTCCCATGCTCTGCCTTCCCAGCTCTGCTTCTTACCACCCCCTTCATGAATGTCGCAGGTCATCCATCTGGTCTACTCATTGCTCAGTACTTCAGTGACTTTGCCGTTGCTCACTCCGTACTTAGCAGAAACACTTCTGTCCCCTCTACCTAGCAACACTCTGCTTTTCCTTCAAAGTCTTTGATGGGTTTCCTGATCATCCCACCCAAAGAGATCTTTCTCTTTTCCTTTCTGGAACCCCTTAGAGTTCACTGCCACACAGGGCAAGAACGTTTTGAGACGGCCTCAGGCAAAGCATTGTATCACTAGGATCTATGCTCTTTGCGGAGAAATAGAATGAAGGACCTTGTCCTCCTTCAGAGCACTAGTGTCAGCCAGCAGTGGTCCTCACTCCTGGCTGAACATCAGACCTGCCTGGCAATCTTTAAAAAATACAGATGGGCGAGTTCCCTGGTGGCCTAAAGGTTAGGACTCCAGGCTTACACGGCCGAGGCCCAGGTTCGATCCCTGGTCAGGGAGCATCCGCAAGCTGCGTGGTATGGCCAATAAATAAATAAATAAACAAACAAATAAATAAATAATTTTTTAAAAAAACAACAACAAAAAAAGAAAAAACAGATGGGGAGACCATTCTAACCTAAGTAGTCTGGAGTGGGACTCAGGAGCCAGGACTTTTATAAAGCTTTCCAGATGATTCTAATATGCAACCAGGGTTGAGACTGAACAAAAGAGAAGTACAAGGCCCAGGCAGTTTCTCTAGTTTGATGATTTTAAAGTCTGGTCCCCAGACCAGCAGCATTAGCATCACCTGGGAACATCTTAGAAATGCACATTCACAGGCCCCACCCCAGACTCACTGAATCAGAAACTCTGGGGTGGGGCAATCGTGTTTTAAACCCTCTGGATGATTCTGATGTATAGTAAGATGTGAGAACCACTGCTCTTGCAACAGACAGTTCACTGAAAAGGAAATACGTATAGTGAATAAACAAATGAAAAAGCACTCAACCTCACAATTAGGGAAGTAGAAATGAAAACAACAAGGAGATACACATTTTGTCTTTCAGATTAGTAAAAATTTAAAAGATTGATAAAAATCTAGTGTGGCAGTAGGAGCCAGGAAACATATTCTCGTATTCCACTAGAAGCATAAACCAATATAACATATTTCGGAGGGGGGTTGGCAGTTGAATTTAAAACTTAAAATATGCGTATCTCACGACCAAGCAATTCCTCTTCCCAGCCTCTCTGCTAGAGAAACACTTGAATCAGTGCATAAATAGACACATACAAAGACATTCATAGTGCTGTTGCTGGCAATGGGAGAAAGCTGGAAACAACTTAAACGTTCATCAGTAGAGGAATGTCTAAGTACCCCAGCACAGCTACTGTGGAATACTATGCAGCAGGTAAAAAGAATGGGGTGGCTCTGTATGTACACATGTGGAACTCACCCTGAGACATTGTGGAACACAAAGGCAAGTTGCAGAAATATATATAAAATATGGTACCATTTAAGTTAGGAAAAACACACCCACATGCTCTAAATCTTCTCTGTGAGTGCATAATTACGAAAGTGCATAGAAAAGTAGGACAATTATTTCCTCCGTAGGGGGCAAAAGTAAGGGGAACAGATCTAGAATGGAAGTGTGAAAGAGACTTCCAACTTATCTGTAATTTTAAAATTTCTGGGCTTCCGTGGTGGCACAGTGGTTAAGAATGGCCTGCCAGTGCAGGGGACACGGGTTTGAGCCCTGGTCCTGGAAGATCCCACATGCCATGGAGCAACTAAGCCTGTGCGCCACAACTACTGAGCCTGCACTCTAGAGCCCGTGAGCCACAACTACTGAGACTGCATACCACAACTACTGAAGCCCGCGCACCTAGAGCCCGTGGTCTGCAACAAGAGAAGCCACCGCAATGAGAAGCCCCTGCTCGCTGAAACTAGAGAAAGCCCGCGCGCAGCAATGAAGACCCAACACAGCCAAAAATAAATAAATAAAATAATTTATTAAAAAGAAAATTTCTTCTAAGATTTATGTATGCAAATGTTTCTTGACCAATGAAAAACAATTTTTGAGAGTGAAAAATATATCTGTGGCAATAATATACTAATTTGGGGTTCTTAATCTTTTTTGGTCATGACTTCTGAGAATTTGATGAAAGTTTTCCCCCTAACTTCCACAAAGGTACAAAAGTTTTTGTTTAATTTCAGGGAATTTCTAGATACCCTGAAGCCCACTCATAGACCACTCAGGCCTTCTGGACCTCAGGCTGAGGGTTTCTGGCCTGCATGATCTTTGAGGATCCTACTTTGCTTTCTGCTCTGGGCTGCATGACCCCTCTTTGGCATCCGTTTCCCAGAGGAGTCATAACGTCTGACAGCTATTTTTATGAGTGTCAGCAGCCCTTCTTCAGCAGATTAAATTTCCCCAGAAGGTAGATTTTCGCTGACGTCTTAATACTTGGAAAGGAGCAGGTGATCCTTGAGGAGTGAGTGGATATAGCATATGGTTTGCCGAGCCACAGACAAGCTGATCTGTGTCAGGGAAGCTTCAAGTGCTCTGCATTTGCTCTTTTAGATCATCAGGTTCTTTTTATAAGTCCTGCCGTGTCATTCTGCCATTACATGCACACAGACCCTTTTACAGTGTTTTCCACTTGCCTGTAAAAATGGATATTGTTTTTTGCTTCAATGCTTTTAAAGGAGAAAGGGTCAGGAAAAGGGTATCTTTTCACTCTTTCTAAAATTTTAATCAGTTTTCCTTCCACTATTTCAAAATGGTTGCAGAAGGAAGGTTTTTTTTTTTTTTTTAGTTATTTCTGAGATATACATTTTTTTAAATTAATTAATTTATTTATTTTTGGCTGCATTGGGTCTTCGTTGCTGCGTGCGGACTTTCTCTGGTTGCGGCGAGCAGGGGTTACTCTTCGTTGCGGTGCGCAGGCTTCGCATTGCGGTGGCTTCTCTTGTTGCGGAGCATGGGCTCTAGGCGCGCGGGCTTCAGTAGTTGTGGCGCACGGCCTCAGTAGTTGTGGCTCGCGGACTCTAGAGCACAGGCTCAGTAGTTGTGGTGCATGGGCTTAGTTGCTCCGTGGCATGTGGGATCTTCCCGGACCAGGGCTCGAACGGTGTCCCCTGCATTGGCAGGTGGATTCTTAACCACTGCGCCACCAGGGAAGTCCCTGAGATATACATTTTCAAGTAATAACTAGAATTATGACTTATAACATTATACCAGAACATATAAGATTTTTAGAAATTTCATGTAATGTCTGAAACATTTATATTAACATATTTCCATACAAATAACCCAAAGAAAGTTTAATATTAGTTGTTTGTTTGTTTGTTTGTTTGTTTATACTGCAGGTTCTTATTAGTCATCAATTTTATACACATCACTGTATACATGTCAATCCCTATCGCCCAATTCAGCACACCACCATCCCCACCCCACTGCGGTTTTGCCCCTGTGGTGTCCATACGTTTGTTCTCTACATCTGTGTCTCAACTTCTGCCCTGCAAACCGGTTCATCTGTACCATTTTTCTAGGTTCCACATACATGTGTTAATATATGATATTTGTTTTTCTCTTTCTGACTTACTTCACTCTGTATGACAGTCTCTAGATCCATCCACATCTCAACAAATGACTCAATTTCATTCTTTTTTATGGCTGAGTAATATTCCATTGTATATGTGTACCACATCTTCTTTATCCATTCGTCTGTCGATGGGCATTTAGATTGCTTCCATGACCTGGCTATTGTAAATAGTGCTGCAGTGAACATTGGGGTGCATGTGTCTTTTTGAATTATGGTTTTCTCTGGGTATATGCCCAGTAGTGGGATTGCTGGATCATATGGTAATTCTATTTTTAGTTTGTTAAGGAACCTCCATACTGTTCTCCGTAGTGGCTGTATCAATTTACATTGTGCAAGAGGGTTCCCTTTTCTCTACACCCTCTCCAGCATTTGTTGTTTGTAGATTTTCTGATGATGCCCATTCTAAGTGGTGTGAGGTGATACCTCATTGTAGTTTTGATTTGCATTTCTCTAATAATTAGTGATGTTGAGTAGCTTTTCATGTGCTTCTTGGCCATCTCTATGTCTTCTTTGGAGAAATGTCTATTTAGGTCTTCTGCCCATTTTTGGATTGGGTTGTTTGTTTCTTTAATATTGAACTGCATGAGCTGTTTATATATTATGGAGATTAATCCTTTGTCCGTTGATTCATTTGCCAATATTTTCTCCCATTCTGAGGGTTGTCTTTTCATCTTATTTATGGTTTCCTTTGCTGTGCAAAAGCTTTGAAGTTTCATTAGGTCCCATTTGTTTATTTTTGTTTTTATTTCCATTACTCTAGGAGGTGGATCAAAAAAGATCTTGCTGTGATTTATGTCAAAGGGTGTTCTTCCTATGTTTTCCTCTAAGAGTTTTATAGTGTCCAGCCTTACATTTAGGTCTCGAATCCATTTTGAGTTTATTTGTGTGTATGGTGTTAGGGAGTGTCCTAATTTCATTCTTTTACCTGTAGCTGTCCAGTTTTCCCAGCACAACTTATTGAGGAGACTGTCTTTTCTCCATTGTTTATCTTTGCCTCCTTTGTCATAGATTAGTTGACCATAGGTGTGTGGGTTTATCTCTGGGCTTTCTATCTTGTCCCATTGATCTATGTTTCTGTTTCTGTGCCAGTACCATATTGTCTTGATTACTGTAGCTTTGTAGTATAGTCTGAAGTCAGGGAGTCTGATTCCCCCAGCTCCGTTTTGTTCCCTCAAGACTGCTTTGGCTATTCGGGGTCTTTTGTGTCTCCATACAAATTTTAAGGTTTTTTGTTCTAGTTCTGTAAAAAACGCCATTGGTAATTTGATAGGGATTGCATTGAATCTGTAGCTTGCTTTGGGTAGTATAGTCATTTTCACAATATTGATTCTTCCAATCCAAGAACATGATATATCTCTCCATCTGTTGGTATCATCTTTAATTTCTTTCATCAGTGTCTTATAGTTTTCTGCATACAGGTCTTTTGTTTCCCTAGGTAGGTTTATTCCTAGGTATTTTATTCTTTATGTTGCAATGGCAAATGGGAGTGTTTCCATAATTTCTCTTTCAGATTTTTCATCATTAGTGTATAGGAATGCAAGAGATTTCTGTGCATTAATTTTGTATTCTGCAACTTTACTAAATTCATTGATTAGCTCTAGTAGTTTTCTGGTGGCATTTTTAGGATTCTCTATGTATAGTATCATGTCATCTGCAAACAGTGACAGTTTTACTTCTTCTTTTCCAATCTGTATTCTTTTTATTTTTTTTTTCTTCTCTGATTGCCGTGGCTAGGACTTCCAAAACTATGTTGAATAATAGTGGTGAGAGTGGACATCCTTGTCTTGTTCCTGATCTTAGAGGAAATGCTTTCAGTTTTTCACCATTGAGAATGATGTTGGCTGTGGGTTTGTCATATATGGCCTTTATTATGTTGAGGTAGGTTCCCTCTGTGCCCACTTTCTGGAGAGTTTTTATCATAAATGGGTGTTGAATTTTGTCAAAAGCTTTTTCTGCATCTATTGAGATGGTCATATAGTTTTTATTCTTCAATTTGTTAATATGGTGTATCACATTGATTGATTTGCGTATATTGAAGAATCCTTGCATCCCTGGGATAAATCCCACTTGATCATGGTGTATGATCCTTTTAATGTGTTGTTGGATTCTGTTTGCTAGTATTTTGTTGAGGATTTTTGCATCTATATTCATCAGTGATATTGGTCTGTAATTTTCTTTTTTTGTAGTATCTTTGTCTGGTTTTGGTATCAGGGGGATGGTGGCCTCATAGAATGAGTTTGGGAGTGTTCCTTCCTCTGCAATTTTGAGAAGGATGGGTGTTAGCTCTTCTCTAAATGTTTGATAGAATTCACCTGTGAAGCCATCTGGTCCTGGACTTTTGTTTGTTGGAAGATTTTTAATCACAGTATCAATTTCATTACTTGTGATTGGTCTGTTCATATTTTCTATTTCTTCCTGGTTCAGTCTTGGAAGGTTATACCTTTCTAAGAATTTGTCCATTTCTTCCAGGTTGTCCATTTTATTGGCATAGAGTTGCTTGTAGTAGTCTCTTAGGATGCTTTGTATTTCTGCAGTGTCTATTGTAACTTCTCCTTTTTCATTTCTAATTTTATTGATTTGAGTCCTCTCCCTCTTTTTCTTGATGAGTCTGGCTAATGGTTTATCAATTTTGTTTATCTTCTCAAAGAACCAGCTATTAGTTTTATTGATCTTTGCTATTGTTTTCTTTGTTTCTATTTCATTTATTTCTGCTCTGATCTTTATGATTTCTTTCCTGCTGCTAACTTTGGGTTTTGTTTGTTCTTCTTTCTCTAGTTCCTTTAAGTGTAAGGTTAGATTGTTTATTTGAGATTTTTCTTGTTTCTTGAGGTAGGCTTGTATTGCTATAAACTTCCCTCTTAGAACTGCTTTCGCTGCATCCCATAGGTTTTGGATCGTCGTGTTTTCATTGTCATTTGTCTCTAGGTATTTTTTGATTTCCTCTTTGATTTCTTCAGTGATCTCTTGGTTATTTAGTAACGTATTGTTTAGCCTCCATTTGTTTGTGTTTTTTACGTTTTTTTCCCTGTAATTGATTTCTAATCTCATAGCATTGTGGTCAGAAAAGATGCTTGATATGATCTCAATTTTCTTAAATTTACTGAGGCTTGATTTGTGACCCAAGATGTGATCTATCCTGGAGAATGTTCTGTGCGCACTTGAGAAGAAAGTGTAATCTGCTGTTTTGGGATGGAATGTCCTATAAAAATCAATTAAATCTATCTGGTCTATTGTATCATTTAAAGCTTCTGTTTCCTTAATAATTTTCTGTTTGGATGATCTGTCCATTGGTGTAAGTGAGGTGTTAAAGTCCCCCACTATTTTTGTGTTACTGTCGATTTCCTCTTTTATAGCTGTTAGCAGTTGCCTTATGTATTGAGGTGCTCCTATGTTGGGTGCATATATATTTATAATTGTTATATCTTCTTCTTGGACTGATCCCTTGATCATTATGTAGTGTCCTTCCTTGTCTCTTGTAACATTCTTTATTTTAAAGTCTATTTTATCTGATATGAGTATTGCTACTCCAGCTTTCTTTTGATTTGCATTTGCATGGAATATCTTTTTCCATCCCCTCACTTTCAGTCTGTATGTGTCCCTAGGTCTGAAGTGGGTCTCTTGTAGACAGCATATATATGGGTCTTGCTTTTGTATCCATTCAGCAAGCCTGTGTCTTTTGGTTGGAGCATTTAATCCATTCACGTTTAAGGTAATTATCAATATGTATGTTCCTATGACCATTTTCTTAACTGTTTTGGGTTTGTTTTTGTAGGTCCTTTTCTTCTCTTGTGTTTCCCACTTAGAGAAGTTCCTTTAGCATTTGTTGTAGAGCTGGTTTGGTGGTGCTGAATTCTCTTAGCTTTTGCTTGTCTGTAAAGCTTTTGATTTTTCCATCGAATCTGAATGAGATCATTGCCAGGTAGAGTAATCTTGGTTGTAGGTTCTTCCCTTTCATCACTTTAAGTATATCATGCCACTCCCTTCTGGCTTGCAGAGTTTCTGCTGAGAAATCAGCTGTTAACCTTATGGGCGTTCCCTTGTATGTTATTTGTCGTTTTTCCCTTGCTGCTTTCAATAATTTTTCTTTGTCTTTAATTTTTGCCAATTTGATTACTATGTGTCTCGGCGTGTTTCTCCTTGGGTTTATCCTGTATGGGACTCGCTGCTCTTCCTGGACTTAGGTGGCTATTTCCTTTCCCATGTTAGGGAAGTTTTCGACTATAATCTCTTCAGATATTTTCTCTGGTCCCTTCTCTCTCTCTTCTCCTTCTGGGACCCCTATAATGCGAATGTTGTTGCATTTAATGTTGTCCCAGAGGTCTCTTAGGCTGTCTTCATTTCTTCTCATTCTTTTTTCTTTATTCTGTTCCGCAGCAGTGAATTCCACCATTCCGTCTTCTAGGTCACTTATCTGTTCTTCTGCCTCAGTTATTCTGCTATTGATTCCTTCTAGTGTAGTTTTCATTTCAGTTATTGTATTGTTCATCTCTGTTTGTTTGTTCTTTAATTCTTCTAGGTCTTTATTAAACATTTCTTGCATCTTCTCGATCTTTGCCTCCATTCTTTTTCCGAGGTCCTGGATCATCTTCACTATCATTATTCTGAATTCTTTTTCTGGAAGGTTGCCTATCTCCACTTCATTTAGTTGTTTTTCTGGGGTTTTATCTTGTTCCTTCGTCTGGTACATAGCCCTCTGCCTTTTCATCTAGTCTATCTTTCTGTGACTGTGGTTTTGTTCCACAGGCTGCAGGATTGTAGTTCTTCTTGCTTCTGCTCTCTGCCCTCTGGTGGATGAGGCTATCTAAGAGGCTTGATGGGCGGGACTGGTGGTGGGTGGAGCTTACTGTTGCTTTGGTGGGCAGAGCTCAGTAAAACTTCAATCCACTTGACTGTTGATGGGTGGGGCTGGGTTCCCTCCCTGTTGGTTGTTTGGCCTGAGGCAACCCAACACTGGAACGTACCTGGGCTCTTTGGTGGGGCTAATGACAGACTCTGGGAGGGCTCACGCCAAGGAGTACTTCCCAGAACTTCTGCTTTCAGTGTCCTTGTCCCCACGGTGAGCCACAGCCCCCCCGCCCCCGCCTCTGCAGGAGACCCTCCAACACTAGCAGGTACGTCTGGTTCAGTCTCCCCTGGGGTCACTGCTTCCCCTGGGTCCCGCTGCGCACACTACTTTGTGTGTGCCCTGCAAGAGTGGGGTCTCTGTTTCTCCCAGTCTTGTCGAAGTCCTGCAGTCAATTCCCACTAGGCTTCAATGTCTGATTCTCTGGGAATTCCTCCTCCCGTTGCCGGACCCCCAGGTTGGGAAGCCTGATGTGGGTCTCAGAACCTTCACTCCAGTGGTGGACTTCTGTGGTGTAAGTGTTCTCCAGTCTGTGAGTCACCCACCCAGCAGTTATGGGATTTGATTTTACTGTGATTGCGCCCCTCCTACCATCTCATTGTGGCTTCTCCTTTGTCTTTGTATGTGGGTTATCTTTTTTGGTGAGTTCCAGTGTCTTCCTGTCATTGATTGTCCAGAAGCTAGTTGTGATTCTGGTGTTCTCGCAAGAGGGAGTGAGAGCACGTCCTTGTACTCCGCCATCTTGGTTCCTCTCAGAAAGAAGGTTTTTATTTGCCCTTTTTTTAGTGTCCTTTAAACTGTGTTAAATGGCAGAGTCAGTTCTCAGATAAGAAAGCTCCCTGGTCTCCTACTTCTTGTTAAGTCCAGGAGCTGCCGGTAGGTTTAGAGTCCTTATGTACTGAGTCTGACCCTAAATGTGCTGTGCGTGCCTTTACCATGAATGCCTTCCACATGGGTTCTCTGGGGAAGCACTTTGAACATTCTCTTTGCCCAGCGCAGATCCCTACCGCTCCACACACCGCAGCAGGTTTGGGAGAGCCCTGGAGAAGCCGGCTGTGGCTGGATTTATTCATCCTTTCCTTAGCTTCTCATTGATTTACTTGCATTCTAAGTAGGAAACAAGAGGCCTAAACACGGTGTAGACTTCTCTAAGAAATGTGACTTTTTAAAGGTCACTCCTTTAAAACGACAACAACAACAACAGCAACGCACTGTGGGCTTTATTCAGTAGGGATGCAGCTGAATATTCTTGAGTCCCTTCTCTTCTTGGAGAATGCTTTCTGCACCTGGCATTGAAGCCTCTCCATGGGCTGGTCTGACCTGTCTTCTCAGGCTCCCTGCTTGCTTCCATGAACTCTTGGGTCCAGCCACTCTTTTTTTTTTTTTTTTTTGCTTTATTTTTTCTTCCACTTTTATTGAGATATAATTGACATACAGTACTGTATAAGTTTAAGGCGTACAGCATAATGATTTGATTTATATACATCATGGAGTGATTATCACAATAAGTTTAGTGAACATCATCTCATATAGATGCAAAATGAAATAAACAGAAAAAAATTCTTTTTCTTGTGGAGAACTCTTAGGATTTGCTCTCTTAACAACTTTCATATATAACATACAGCAGCATGAATTATGTTTATCATGTTGTACTTTACATCTCTAGTACTTATTTATCTTATACCTGGAAGTTTGTGCCTTTTGACTGCCTTCATCCAATTGCCCCTTCCTCCAACCTCTGCCTCTGGGAACCACAAATTGATCGCTTTTTCTTTTCTTTTTTTTTTTTTTAATTTTTATTTATTTATTTATTTATTTATTTTTGGCTGTGTTGGGTCTTCGTTTCTGTGCAAGGGCTTTCTCTAGTTGCGGCGAGCGGGGGCCACTCTTCATCGCAGTGCGTGGGCCTCTCACTATCGCGGCCTCTCTTGTTGCGGAGCACAGGCTCCGGATGCGCAGGCTCAGTAGTTGTGGCTCACGGGCCTAGTCGCTCCGCGGCATGTGGGATCTTCCCAGACCAGGGCTCGAACCCGTGTCCCCTGCATTGGCAGGCAGATTCTCAACCACTGCACCACCAGGGAAGCCCCTGATCTCTTTTTATATGAGTGAGTTTGCTTGTTTGTTTGTTTTTCTTTTTCTTTTTTAAATTTACTTTTTTTTTTTGGCTGCATTGGGTCTTTGTTGCTGCGCGCGGGCTTTCTCTAGTTGCGGTGAGCAGGGGCTACGCTTCGTTGCGGTGCGCGGGCTTCTCTTTGTGGTGGCTTCTCTTGTTGCGGAGCATGGGCTTCAGTAGTTGTGGCTCGTGGGCTCTAGAGCGCAGCCAGCCACTCTTTAAAAAACCCCTTCCTGCTTCTGAGTCTTTGCTCATGCCCTTCTGACCCTCCCTCATATGGCCCCAGACACGTCTATCTTTTCTTTATTCATCGTGACCCAGATCCCAATCTAAGTTTTTCAGAGAGCGTTTGCAGATGAACCCAGATGACCATTCTCATTCTCCTTTGAGTGTTTACAAAACTTCCTCTTTTCTGCTCACAAGGGACTTTTCTCTGTGGAATGTTTGTTGTGTTGTAGCTGCTGCTTGACAAATGTGTGTTGTTCGGTAAGATGGTTGGGAGGGTTTCTGTGAGGAGAAAGCATTTGAGTTGAAGTCTGCGTGATCAAAGGTACCAGCCATGCAAGAATCAGAGAAAGAGAGTTAGGTTGAAGGAACAGTAGGTGCCAAGGCCTTGAGGCAGGAATGAGCTTAGCATGTGGGTGATCATAGGTTTCCTTTTAAAAAAAGGACTTTTATAAGAGGACTGCATTTCCCTACAGCATCTAGCACATAGTAAGGCGATCAGCTGCTAGACTGTCATCTCCATGAGGGTAGATTCCACACCTGTCTCACTTTCCATGACCAGGACAGCAATTGGCACATACCACACACTCAAACTGATGGAGGAATGGATGGCTGCTCATTGAGTAACTGAATGACTTATCTCTGGTCTGATGGCAACTTTGCATCAAAGCCAGAATGGACCAAAGATCTCCTTCACTCCTAAATGTGGGTCCGTGCTGAGCCATCTCCCTTTAGCTAAAGATGGCTGGGTGGTTTAGTGTCACTGTGCACTCGGTGAAATAAGAACAGGGCACTCACATCCTTTTTGGAAGAACATTGCCCACATGAGTGAGATCTCATCTACCAAATGTTTGGGACTTTTGGAAGCTGCTCAATAAATTCAGGCGATTCCTACAGTATGGCTCAGCCGGTGCGCAGCCAGAAGTCACCATATATGAAGCTTTACCCCAGCGGCAGTGGGAATGTGCTGTGACCAGTCCCTGCACTCGCCCCTGTAGGATTCCAAAGCTGGCACCTCTTTTAAGATTTTGGAATGTGGATAAAGCATTCCGTCATGCTAGCAGGGCACTCTTACCTTCCATGCTGCTCAGTTTATTGTTGTAGTCATTCCAAGGCTCCTTTCGGCCCTTGTCTTGCATTCTCTCAAGGAGAAGCCTCTGCTACAGTCATTCAAAGTAATCCCTAGTGGAGTGTTGTTTTTAGCATATTGAGGAGACCATCCATTCATAGAAGCAATACTGTAGTAAGATCAGTTTCCAAGAGCATCTGGTCTAATAAAGAATATAATCAGAAGCTTTGTTAATAATGAGCCTCCCTGATACCGTCTCTCTCAAACAACAGTAGCAACCACAACAGTTGAAACTATAGGCCTACGTCAGCATTCAGTATAAGGGTAAGGAGTGTAAACTGCTCTAAACATCTTTGAAATGCTAAGTGTAATTTATTCTTTCAGTGTCCTACTTTTCAGTATTATTGTATAAGATTATAAAATAGTAGAAATAGTGGCCACTTGTTCAAATAGGGAAGTGGGTGAAGCACTTTGATGCTCTTCTTCCAGTATATCAAGACACACCAGTTCACCCTACCAAGGGGTCAAATGTTTTCTAAACAGCAACAGTAGGTACCTTTGGAGTGATATTTTTTAGAAAAAATTCTTAGCCCACTCCTATTTGCAAACCCATTCTGCTGCTATGACCACTGCCGATGGCCAGCCAGACCTGAATACAAGTGCAGAGGCCATCTGTAGGCTCACAGCCTATCCTGTGATTCACGAACCAAGCTAAACTCAGGGCTCAGCTTTATTTTTGCACAGCAACAGATGACCTGGGCTGAGTATTTCTCAGCCCACAACCTAGTTGTTTTCACCATTCAACTTGAAATGTCAGGTCCAACACTGACCTGGTATAGTGGTCAGAGTTTCATATTGTATGTATACTAATATATAACTGATGAGGGTGGGGAGAAGAGACAGGATAGAATGGCAGGGTCCCTTTTACCACCTCACAATTACTATCTAAGAGGACAATGCCTGGGGTACAGTTTGACCTTAGACAGAAACATGGTAGCACTGGATCTACCATGTAGAGGCGAAAGACAAAGGGTCTTCACTTAGTCCAGTTCTGGACACTATGAAACAGGTAAACTGCTAGTAAAACCTGAAGGGATCTCCCACACATTTTTACCCATAATATTACTGAGACCCAGAGAGCAGGATTGAAGAGGTAAGAGCATGGGCTTTGGTGTGTGTCAGACGAGTTTTTTTTCTTCTTGGCTCCAAAACTCACTATAACTGTGGTTTTAGAAAACTGTTAACGCTCCCTGAACCTCAGTTTCATTATCTGTAAAAGGGGGGTAAGAGAAGCACCTTCTTAACAAGGAACATAAGGAGCGAGTTAGAGAATATATGTGACACGGTCAACAAATGTCGTTGACTGGGGCACTGTGTGTACTCAGCAAATGTTGAGTTCATGATAATCCAAGATTAATATACTACCTGGTGAGTAACATATGATTGATGATAACGTTTCCTCGATCGGGTCAGTACAGAAGCCTGGGGTCGGGTAGATCAATTGAAGTTAGATGACCCCACCACTTGGTTTCTGAGAAGAGCCCCACGGGGATTTACAGCTTCGGCCCCATCTCTCAGCCAGACTTGCAGTGTCAGGACGACACTGAGCAGGCTCATTCTGTCCTCAGATTTCTCTCCCTGTGGGGATCAAGGAGGGGGAGCCCAAGCCTTGGATTATGAAGACATTCTTGCCTCTCCCTGTGTAAAATGATAATGCCAAGGGTGCCTGGCACCAAGCAAGGGAATGTGTCCTCCCTCCAAGGCTCCTTGACCCTACACGATTACTAGGTGCCTGCGGATATTAGACCCTGGGGACTCTCTTGAAAACCCGTGTTTCTCTCCCCTTTCTTCTTTGTTTGTTTAATTAGCTGTGTTGTACAGTGGGGTACGGGATGCGTTTCTGCTTCCTGGCAGTGATTGTTACCTTAAACAATTTTTTAATAGACTTTTTTTTGGAGCAATTTTATGTTCATAGCAAATTGGGCAGAAAGCACAGAGAATGCCCCTATACTCCCTACCCCTCAAACACACACAGCCACCCCACTAGAGGGTACCTTTGTGACAGTCAGTGAACCTACAGTGACATGTCATTATCACCCAGATTCCATAGTTTACTTTAGGGTTCACTCTTGGTGTTATACCTTCTATAGGAGTTGTTGACTTTTTACCCCAGAAATTGTCCCAGGAAAGCCTATTCCAGTCATTTGGGGCAAGGCTGGTGATGCCAATCTATTTTCAGATAACCCGTTTTGGAGAAGAACATTTAAGATTGAGTAGAAGTAGAAAAGAAAGAAAGATATTATGGAAGGAAGGAAAGAGAGAGAAGAGAAAGGACCTTCCACTTACCCAGGCAAGTCCCACCCCCAATCTCTGAAGCTCATCACCAACAGAGGTTAATGATTGTTCTTACCTAAAATGTCCATACTTTTCCCCTGTTTCCTAAATCTGTGTCTACCATCTCACAGTGTCTCTGGGCCTTCCTCTTCCTGGAGAGAGAATTGTATCTTTGAATCTTTTCCTTGAAGCTTTTTCCTGCCCATCCTCCAGGGCTCCATGATGAGGCCCCAAAACTGTGAAAGGGGAAAGTTTTATTTTGAAATAGAAGGCTCAGAAATGGACTGGAGCAATTCTGCAGAGTTTTTTTCAGCACCTAAGATAACTTATTTTAATTGCTCTTGTAAAGTTCTTACAAGGAAATCTAAGTCAGCCTCCTGCACT
Source organism: Eubalaena glacialis (assembly GCF_028564815.1). Lineage (NCBI taxonomy): Eukaryota > Metazoa > Chordata > Mammalia > Artiodactyla > Balaenidae > Eubalaena > Eubalaena glacialis. Next base: position 7,618,603 of record NC_083734.1, on the reverse strand, counting down.
TACATGAAACTTTGTGGGAAGTTGGCTGCCTCTGGAGCCCCGGGCAACGCTGAGATGTCCTTCCAAACAAGGACCCAGACAGCTGAAGGGCTCCAGTTACCCAAGACGTGAGTGACATGGACACTTGGGCAGTTGGAGAAAGGGAAGGAGTAGGGCAAGGGAGCTGGTGGAAAGGAGGACAGAGGAGAAAGAAGGGCAGTGACAAGAGGGTGGGAGCGAGGAAGGAGGGAAGCAGGGCCGGCTGAGCCATGGCGGTCCAGCAGCCTGGGGGAGGAGAGTGAAACGTCCTCTTGTCACACCCCCTGCTGGACTTCGGGGGACAAGGGTGGTGCCCTGCCTTGAACCTGAGGGTATGATTGGTGGTTTACCAACCCAAATCACGCCTGAAGTGGAAACCGCTCTGGCCGTCATCATTAAGGTCCCCTCATGGCAAGCGACTATTGTAAACGAAGCTGGCCATTTTGAGCTGGCAAGTGGAGTTTGTCCTAAACCTTTGATTCAGAATTTAAAGATGTATTAAGATTTTTTCAAGCAGTGAGTTAAAATGCACACCCATTTCAATGTTTTTATTTTACCTCATTTCTGCTCTTTTGCACTTCCTGTATTCTTCTAAAATGATTATGGATGGCATTGGCAGTGATAAAAATTAATTATTTCCCATTATAAACATTGAATTGGTTTGAAAAAATTCACAAAATAATTTGTAAGATTTTATAGAGAAAGGGGCGATAAATCAAAATTTTAACCTTGGTTAATGTGTGAGACGGAGGTGGAATTGGAAAAAGAGATGGGACTTACCAACTTTTTAAACTGTCTGTATATCGGTCGACCTGTTAAAATGAGTGTATATTACTTTTGTCATTTTTTTTTAAAGTAAACTCAAAATAATTTTTAAAATTTTGCCATGTGTTTTTTTTTTAAAAGCCTGCTTCATTAAGTGAAAACCTTTTAATTCACTCACTCTTTTTAACTGTATAACATTTTGTTAATTAAATGGTATTTTCTTAACTATTTAGCAAATCCTTTCAGCCAATTTTTTTTTTTTTATAAATTTATTTACTTTATTTATTTTTGGCTGCGTTGGGTCTTCGTTGCTGCGCGCGGGCTTTCTTTAGTTGCGGCAAGCAGGGGCTACTCTTTGTTGCGGTGCGCGGGCTTCTCATTGCGGTGGCTTCTCTCGTTGCGGAGCACAGGATCTAGATGTGGGGGCTTCAGTAGTTGTGGCACGTGGGCTCAGCAGTTGTGGCTCTCGGGCTCTAGAGCGCAGGTTCAGTAATTGTGGCGCACAGACTTAGTTGCTCCGCGGCATGTGGGATCTTCCCGGACCAGGGCTCGAACTCGTGTCCCCTGCATTGGCAGGCGGATTCTTAACCACTGCACCACCAGGGAGGCCCCTTTCTGCCAATTTTATATGTCAGCCCCCCTGACAAAAGTTGAGTTTGGCATTTGTCCCTTATATGGGCCATATAGGCCTTTCTGTCATGAGCAAATGTTCACTGTATGAATTCATATGTGTGCATTTACTTCAGAGCTTCAATAGCTTAAATAACTTTTTCTCAACTATGACATTTCAAGCTGACAGAAAAGTCTGGAAAATAACAAATATCCATGATCCATCATTTAGATTTAACAAATGTCTTTCCATATTTGCTTCAGATCCTTAAAAATAATTACAGTAGGGACTTCCCTGCTGGTGTAGTGGTTGGGAATCTGCCTGCCAGTGCCGGGGACACGAGTTAGATCCCTGGTCTGGGAAGGTCCCTCATGCCATGGAGCAGCTAAGCCCGTGTGCCACAACTACTGAGCCTGCGCTCTAGAGCCCGAGAGCCACAACTACTGAGCCCGTGTGCCACAACTACTGAAGCCCGCACACCTAGAGACCGTGCCCTGCAGCAAGAGAAGCCACCGCAATGAGAAGCACGCGAACCATAGCGAAGAGTAGCCCCTGCTCGCCACAATTAGAGAAAGCCTGTGCACAGCAACGAAGACCCAATGCAGCCAAAAAAAAATTACAGTAATAATAATAATAATAAAAAAATACTATAGTTATTTATCCTTTGCCTTCATCTCAGCAGCAGCTATTTCCCTGAAGTTGGTCTGTATCTTCCTGTCCAGTGTTTTAAACTTTTATTTTGTGTGTGTATCCATAAACAATATGCACCATTATTTTATATTTTAAAATTAAACCAAAATGTTTTGGTGCTGTATACATAATTACTTTTTGCTGTTTTTCATCAACTTTTTTTTCAGATTTGTCCAAGTTAATATATGGTTCCTTCACTTTCATTGCTGTATAGCTATTCCATTGTATGACTACTGCAATTTATTTATCCATTTTCTTATTGATTCAAGACATTTCTGATTTTTCCCATTGTAAAAAATGCTGCAATGAACATCCTTGTCTGTGTCTTCTTGTGCACTTGAATCGGAGTGCATCCCTGGGTTATCCTAGCAGTGGAACCGATGTGTCCTTGAAACACCTTTCAGAATTTAAGAGGGAGAGACAAAGAGAGAAATGTGCAAAGTCTTAGGTTTTCTTCTGGAAGGTTGGTTTTAATAATGATTCTGGGTCATCTCATCTCAGCTGAGGATGAATTCTCCACTTCCATTCACCACTTCTCTCCCAAATTTGAAAACTGGGAAAGCTTTTTATCAAAGTCCTGATTATGAACAATATGTCGGTCAGAACTAAAAGAACTGGGAATTCCCTGGTGGTCCAGTGGTTAGGACTCCACGCTGTCTCACTGCCGAGGGCCTGGGTTCAATCCCTGGTCAGGGAGCTAAGATCCCACAAGCCATGTGGCCAACAAAACCCCCCAAAAACAAAAAAACAAAAACCTCAAATAACTAACTCATCCTGAAGCTGAACTAAAGAGGAGACTGGTGAATAAGTTACTTTTTCTTTCTTTTCTCCCAGACTATTGCACATCAATTAGGAATATATTAAACAAGACACCAAGATCAATGAGCTTATTCAAAAAGAAGATAAGTCTTGGTAAGTAGGATGATGAATTTAAAATCCTGAGTTGTTATGAACCAGACTGAAGGATGGCCCTGTGCTGTTACTTGACTGGCATCCCATGATGGTATTTTCCCCTCCTTCTAGATCAATTTCAGAGTGTGGGCATCAGCAGATTCCAGGTGATGGATAGGCAGCTTCATTTTAATAGCCTGTTGGTTCCAAGTGACCTGTGGCCTTTCCAGGAGAGGTAAAATAAATCCTCTGGTCGTTGCCCCCTTCCTGCCTCATACCAACCCTGTCATGAATCAGGCCTCCCAATCTGAGTGCACCAAGGGCTGACAGACCCACGAGGACCAGCTGCTGCCTGGTACCTTTGCTCACCTGAGGTTTCTTCAGCCCCCACCCCGTGTGAGCACCTGCTGTGAAGGTGTACAGCACCTGTTCCAGACCTTCCCGAGGCTTCCCAGTGCTGCCAATACCTCAGCCCTCTGGGTCCCAAAGAGTGCCACCTGCCCTAGGTGTGCTGCAGCGTGGACCCAGGTGGCCTATGGCTAAATATGTTGCATTATAATTATTAATTTCCAGGCATATTTCACAAATTTTATTGCTGAGGACAAGGCTAAAATAAGCATTTAAATTTAAAAATCGTTAGTTTTAAAGAAAAATATTAAGTACATAAAAGTGCATGTGTCTGTCGCAAATACTATGCAGAGAGAGCATACACAGGTAACTAGATTTAAGAGACATCGCCTGGCCAAATAATAGTCTGGAGTAAGGGCTGTAAGCCCCTGGATTTCCATGGGCATCACACTCGTGTGCGTGTTGATTTGGGCCTGTCTCTTCAGTTCTTTGAGTCTCTTTTTACCCAGCAGGAAAATATGGGGGTTGGACTAATTTGTGATTCTCAGCCCGGTCTTTACCTTTGAATCCCCTGGGCAGATTTTTTGAGCACTGATCCTGGCGTCCTCTCCAGACCCACTCAGTTAACATCTCTAGCTCAGTGTTGTCTATGAGGTTCTCCAGGTAGTTGTAGGCAGGCAAGACTGAGACCCACTAGATATGATGATGTATGAGGTTCCTCCCAGGTCTAGGATTAATTGATTTTCTGATCCCACGGATCGAAAATAAATGCAAAGTAAGTGCTGATTCAGTAACAGTAGAGGGCGCTCATTGTCCCCTCAGGCTCAGCCACAACAAGTGTGATTTTTAACCGCTGTCCAGGCCTGGGTCACCACTGGGCTGGAAGGTCCCTGAGAGCAGGGCAATGCTGCTTTCTTTTCTTTCCTTTCTCTGGGTTTCACCAGTTCCTACCACAGCACTTGGTGTGGAGGAGGTGGTTAGTAGATGTTGTATGAAGGAATGACAAATTGAAGTTCAGGAACGTGACTTTATCAGGGCATCTAGGATTAATCACATGGTCAGAGATGAGTAACCAAACTCACAAGAGATGATTTTTGTACCAGAATTCCAGTTTATCAGTTTCTCAAGGGATCTCTCCTGGATCCAAGAAGTGGAACCGGTCTTTGTCCCAGTGTGGTCTCTTCCTGGTGAATGGGATCAGAAGGTTACTTGGTGAGCACAGAACAAAAGTTGGACCTTCTTATGTGCCTTTTCTATCCAGTTCTGATGATCCAACGGCCTGGCCTCCATTTCTTTAAGGCTATTTTTATGTAAAGGGTCAGGATCAATCATCCAGAATCAGAGTGCCTGTTGGACCTGCTGGTGACACACTGATAGGTTTTCTTCTTCTATTTTCCCTTTTCGAATACTCACGCAGACCCCCCACCCCGCCGTTTACACTCGTTCGTTACCACAACACCGTCTCCTGAGGGTCGGATTGTTTTGCGTTGAGTTGGGCTGCTTGCTCATGACATACTTGGGACAGGCTCTCTAATCTCCTCAATAAGGTTGCTCAGATCACTCTGCAAGACAGGTTACTTCTGGAAAGCTGTCCTGAGACAGCTAATCCCGTCCTTCTCGCAGGCTTGACTTACGGGGGTGGCATCTGCTGACCTTACGTTTTGAGAGCTGTCTTAGTTTGAGGACTGCAGTGCTTCATCCACCTTCTACAATTACCACGACTAAAAATACTTTTGAGGGTGAAGAGTCTTCAAGGGAACTTTGCAACCTGGCCAGTCCTCCTTGTATCTTGATGCCATATTATAAGGCAATAGCCTTGTTACTGTGCTAAGCTGCATATTACCTGCTAGACCAATATTTCAGGTGATAGTTGATTGTAGGCCAGCCTTTACACTGAGCTTTCTGATCATTTTGCCTTTTCCCTACAAATGTACCCAATAGTCATGTTGCTGTGATGTTCTTGATTGCTGTAGTACCACCATTTGGCCTCAATATGCAGAATTAGCCACCTTCCCTGTGCCTCATGCCAAGGCTTCATTTTCTCACAGAAATGTGAGCTTCCATACATGTGTGTCAGCCATGGTCCCCTACATGCCACCTCCCTCTCCCACCACCAATAGTATAATTTGGGAGCTTCCAGATAAACCTAAGACCAGAAGAATAAAGATGTATTTGTGTTCATAGGTGCTGAAACATGCTGCTGCAGGTCCAGACTGAACTCTGGGTATGTTTACACATGTTTGTTTGCCTTTGATTCTGTTACTGAAAAGAACTTGGGTCTGCTCTCCTGACGTGCAGCAAAGCCAATCTACTGACACTGGGTTGTGCTGAAGGAAAGTACAGGGTGCCGAGCAAGGAGAACAGGCAGCTCATGCTCAAAAGACCCGAACTCCCTGAAGGCTTTCACGGAAGGGTTTTTAAAGACAGTGTGGGGGAGAGGGTTGCAGGTGTGTGACCGGCTTGTGCATAATTCTCTGATCGGTTGATGATGAGGTAACAGGAAGATGTTTTGGGAATCTCAGTCTTCTGGTTGCAGCTGGTCTGGGGTCTACGTGCTGGTGGTCGGCACGCAGTGAACTTCTTCCACCTGGTGGGGGTTTCAGTATCTGCAAAACAGCTCAGGGACACGGCTCAGGATGTTATCTACAGCCCTTGAGGAGGAACTAAAGATCCTTGGCTTTGTTATATGGCTAAACTATTATTGTTTTGTCTTGCTTGACTGCTTTCCTTCGTTTCTGCTCTTTTCACTTCTCTGATTAAATTTATTCTTTCGGACTCAGGGAAGGCCTAGGAGGCTAAAGCTTTTCTACAAACAAGAGGTGGGGGACATGGGGGAGTCTGTCCCTGGGAAGGCCCCGCAGGGTCCTGCTCGGTTTCAGTTTGATGAGCTGTGTGAGTGTCACTCAGAGTCACTCACATGCCGGTCAGTTGCCAATCCTGGATTTCAGACACATATCTGTCAGGCTCCAACAGTGGCCGCCCCTGGTTTTTAGTGTGCTTGAATAAAAGCAAGTGCTTCCACCATACAGACATGGTAGAGTAACTTTAAGGACTTGCTCTTGTATTAAGGAAGCTCTTTCTTAAAATTAATTTCCATTTTTCTTCCTGCACTCACAGTCTAATCGCACTATAGGGTGTGCGTGTGTGGTGTGGGGGGTGTGTGTGTGTGTAGGTACTTGCACGTGAATAGAACATTTACGGAAGGATAGATAAGAAACTGGAAGCAGTGATTACTTCAGGGAAGAGTACTGATGAACTGGGGTAGGAAGAGATATCATTTTTTATTTTTAACGTTTTGTCCTATTTTAGACTTCTTTATTCATTAAATAAGACATTGTATCTGAATGATCGTATGATCTCCTGAGTCCCTCCTCTAAGAGTCTTAATCCTCTTAGAGGGTATATTTTGTACTTTCTTTCTCCAATCTCTTTACTGAATTCAATTCTGTTGCCTATATAGAAACACCTCATTTTTCCAGCATTGCCTGAGAATGAAATTTTCCACACTGTGAATTCTCCTGGTAAACGGTTCTAATTCCTTTATATTGTTGAAGTTTGGAGCAATTACTAATGGAATATTTATAAGTTGTATTACATACCTTCCTATACTCTTTTTAAACAGCTTTATTGAGATACATTTCATATACCACAACATTCACTGAACGTTAAAAGTTCAGTGTTATTTAGCATATTCACAGAGATGTGCAACCATCACCACAGTCTAATTTTAGAACATTTCAACACCCCAGAAAGAAACTCCATACCCATTAAGCTCCTGCTAATCTAGTTCTGTCTCTATGGATTTGCCTATTGGGCATTTCACATAAATGAAATCATATAATATGTGGTCTTTTGTTCCTGTCCTCTTAAACTGAGCAGAGTTAACAGTATTTTACCTTTTCCTGATAATTTAGGCTTATTGTTATTGACACTATGCTTATGATGACCTCAAGAAATACCAAGGCAGGGAGGCTGCTTGCCTTTGCATTCCATGGTCCATTAAGATGTACATGACTCTCTGTGTTGCCCAGGCCATTAGGCGACTTCTTGAATACCTTGTCTTTTGACTTTTAACTCTTGTTTTAACCATCATTTCTGATTCTCCCATTTTTGCAAAGTTGGACCATTAGTACCTAAAACTAGATGAGACCCAAAGTCTCATGCCTTCTCTTGACCCAGGCTTATAACTTAACTCCAGTGTGAACCTCTTTGGTGTGTTTCTCTCCTTCTCCTGGAGTGATTAAACAGGCTGACATCTTCCCTCCTTTCACTGCTATCTTGAGCATCTTGTATCATTCAGTCAGCTAAATTCCACCTTAGCAGTAAATCCCCCACAAGTATTTTATGATCTCTCTGGTTTCAGCGGTGTTAAATCCTTTGGTTCCTTGTATCTTTCCTCTCCCTTTTCTTCAAATAGTCTGTAGCCCTCAGGTCAAGGACTTTATCCACTTCCCTTTCTCTAAAATTGCCTAATTGTAAAAGAACACCTTCCTTTATTTCCCTTAAGAGCATGCATAATCAAAACATTCTTGAATGCAAACCTCCAGGCAGGGTGGGGCAGAGCAGCCCCTAAGTCAACGGGGCAAATGTCTGCCAAGTCCAAGAGCATTTGCATGTTTGACAGGGAGAGAGGATATTTGACATCTGAACTGTCCTGGGCAGTAGAGTCTCTGTAAGTATTTTCTTTATCTTTCGGTAGGGTGGCGTGAGGAGGGGGAGTTTAACTTGGGGCACTGTTTCTGGTCTGGGTCAGACTCTTACAGGGCTGTTTGGGGCTTGAGTCAGGGTGGCAGGGAGGGAGTTGTCACCATTCTGAATTTAGCCAGAGGAGCATGACAGTCTGACCAGGAGTATGTCACAGGAATTTGAGATTTCGTGGCTTCTTATCTTTTGCTCATTGTCAGGATAAGCCCAGAAGTTTGGGGCACCCTTGCTGACAGCAGTTCTGAGTCACAGTGAATCTGGAGACCCAAGAAAATTCAGTCTATGTCAGGGAAACCAACCTTTCATCGGGCCTGGCTTGGGCAGGGAAAGGATGACAAGTAGAAGAGTGCCTGGCACAGAGCAGACTCAGGAAATATCTGCTCAATGACCGAGTCTCAGGTGTCAAGTCTGAGCAGTTGGTAGCGACTTTCTGACAGGAGATGCTGAGAAATATCTTCAGGCTAGGTTCGGTGGGAAATGCTGTAATTTAGGACTGATCTGCCAGGGGTGCAGATGAGCAAATGGGGAGAAGTAAATGTGCGTGTTAAGCCCTAGTGTGGGAAGAACAGAATCCGAGCTTGAAAGCACTGAGGTGACCCTGAATTGTGGGGTGGCCACCAGAACGGAGTCTGGGTGCATCCAGCTCTGGATGATCTGATAGCAGGGTACCCTGCTGATCTCAGACCTGGACAGAGAGGACACGCCGGCTCAACCCAAGAGAAGCAGAATCCAGGCACTCCCCAGGCCGCTGTGCTTGGTGGGTTAGCATTTGACGGACCACGAAGCAATCCCTCCATAAGTCACCCAGCACTGCCCTCTGGTAGTAAACGCCATCAAACACACACTGGCTTAAAAAGATTCCTTTGGGAGCCTCTTTTATTTACAACCTCTGAGTGGATGCTCTCAGCATTTGGGCTTTGGCACTTATTTTACTAACCTACATGAACCCAATCCCGCTGTGATGTGAGTATAATAATCAGGAGAAATAATGTACTTCATGCCTGTCTGGTTCCACCAATGGTCTGAGATAATTCGGTTAGCCCTTAAGAGCTCCCACTTAGTAAACACTTAGTATGTGTTTACAGGCATTGTGCTCGGCCCTTTACTTGTGTCATACTAGTTTGTAATCTCTAGGAAGGGTGCTCTAATTATTCACATGTTACAGATGAGTAAACTGAGGCTAAAGAGGAGGTCTCACTCTTGCTGCAAGTATATGACCTTCAGTTCTGGGTGCTTCCAACCTCTGAACAATGGTAGCCACACCCCCCACACCCCACCCCCCACCCCCGCCCTGCCCCCAGCACAGGAATGAGAGGGGAATGGAGTGGCTGGGGGCACTTGTATTTTACGTTTAGCTAACATTTTTTTTTTTTTAAAGGAACTCCTTTATTTATTTATTTTTGGCTGTGTTGGGCCTTCGTTTCTGTGCGAGGGCTTTCTCCAGTTGCGGCAAGTGGGGGCCACTCTTCATTGCGGTGCGCGGGCCTTTCACTATCGCGGCCTCTCCCGTTGCGGAGCACAGGCTCCAGACGCGCAGGCTCAGTAATTGTGGCTCACGGGCCTAGTTGCTCCGTGGCATGTGGGATCCTCCCGGACCGGGGCACGAACCCGTGTCCCCTGCATTGGCAGGCAGATTCTCAACCACTGCGCCACCAGAGAAGCCCTAACATATTTTTATAATGAATATGTATTACTTCTCTCTATATATTTTTAAATTTAGACTGAATTCTGGGTGTCCCGTGATGAAGGGATGTTGCCAGTCTAGCAAATCCAGACAAGGACAGCCAGGAAGGAGGGGTAGGAAAAGTAATGGGGCTCTTTCACCTTGAGAGGCAGGGATCCAAAGGAGTTTGGCAGCTGTTTTATGACCCCTGAAGAGCCGGGGGGGTGGGGGGGGGGGGTAGGTTTATTCTGTGTGTGTCTCCAGGGTGCAGACCCAGGGCCAGGGGAGCAGAGTTCTCAAGGCAGGTTTCAGCTGCATGTCAAAGCACGTTGCTAACCTGTAGGGGCTGCCCCACGCGTGAAAATGGTGGCTCTTGGAGGTGAGACACCTCTGCAAGGGCTTTGACTGGAGGCCTCTGGGAAGTTTATACAGGAGACTCATTGGTGGGGCAGGGGAGACTCATTAGAAGGTGGGCTCTCAGTCCTAAAGCCTCTGCTGTCTGTCTGCCCCTCCCATCTGCCCTCTTACCACTGGGCAGCAGTGCGCGTTCTCGCCTGTAGGTGGCAGCCTAGGCTCAGTAGGGGCCCAGCCTGCTCCATGCATGGGTTCTCACCCTGGGCTTGGTATCTTCTCACCTGGGAGGGCTTACAGACTCCTGATGCCTGGAGGGTGAGAGGTGGGAGAGGGGAGAAGGACTGCGCCCCCAGAGTGTGATTTAATTGCTTTTGGGTGTGGCCTGGGTCTGGGGACTTTTAGAGCTCCCAGGTAGTTCTAGAGGGAGTGACTGAGTGCTTTGACTCTGCCATTTCTGTGGCTTCAATGGCCAGTTTGTTTCACATTCTGTGCTTTCACTGTACTCTGCAGGGGGTGCCTGGGTGCCCATGAGAAGAGGTGTCCCCAGAAGCTATAAAGAATAGAGCTCATTAAGGGAGAGAAAATAAAAAGATCCCCCCGCCCCAAAACAAGAGGGAGAGAGGAAACAAGAGCCCACACAGTGCCCAGGAGGGAGTGATAGGCATTTGATTCCCTCAGGGAATGAATTCAAGCCAGGCCATGCAGAGGGCAGGGAATGAATTCAGCCAGGCCATGCAGAGGGCAGGGAACCCTCTAGAAGGCAGGTCTGGGGGCTGGAGACTGGTCTTCTCCAGTAGCAGGGGCTTTGGCTTGTGGCCAGGCGGTGGCATTTCTGGGATTCAGGACTCTGTGGGGACTTGGCAGAAGTGGATTCACAGGGAGTTTGAGGTGCCTCCTGAGGCAGACCTTAGCCTGGGAGGAACTGGGCTCCTGCCATGACGGTGAACTGACCCCGGCGTCTGCCCTGGGATCTGCCCCAGCCTGGCGTCGGGATCCACAGAGAAGGCGCCCTCCGTCCATAGCAGCAGATGCAGCTATTTCCATAGCGCCTCAGGATACTGAGGCATAAAGCATGCTGCTCTGGCCCAGGCTGGCACTAGGGTGAGGCGAGTGAGTGCACAGTTTAAGGAGGCAACAAAAGACTCGATCATTAATAAGATTAATAATATTTCAATGCAATATTTTAAAAATCAAAATTAATGCAAAAGAATGCATGATGAACAAAATAGCAACATTTTAAATTAAGACGGGATGGGATTAGTGGGTTTTCTTTTGTCTTGGTTCCACTGTGGCACGGCTTTGCTCTGGGCTCTCTACCGAAGGGCAGGCAAAGGGCAGAGGGGGAGTCTTCTCCCACTTTCCACCTGCACTTTGCCAGAGCCACCCATCAGCTTTGGCCCCTGGAGAACTTTAGGTCTTTAGTCCTGCTGGGGACTGTGGTGGCCGGCAGAGCAGTGGTGCCACCTAGCGGGGACTCCAGGTAGAGCACTAGAGATACCCAGATGCTGTCCACAAGAGGGCTTGTCACGCATGTGGAAGACATGGCTTGGGGACTTGCACTGGTGGCAGTGGAAGCGGGTCAGCCGGGGGCATGGGAACAGATGGACCAGGAGGTGGGGAAGTGTGAGGCAGTGTTGCTGAGATGCTGTTAGTTCTTCCGTGCTGGGTACCCCTAGGGGAGGGTATTCCCATTACACAGCACCAGGAATCTGAATTTTAAAATAGCTGCTTTAAGAGTTTACCTTTAGGGAGATCATTAGAATGAACAGGGGAGGCTTAAATGCAGATCCCCAGGCTCTAGCCCAACCTACTGAATCAGACTCTCCAGGCAGAACTCTAAATTCTGTGTGTTTTAAAAAGTACACCAGGCAGCCTGATGTCCACCTCGGTTAGGAAACTTGGGGTCGTTCAGATCGTTCGTTTTCCGGGTAAGGACCCGAAACCTGGAGAGTGAGCTGACCAAGATGATGAAAGAAACTGGAAGCAACATTAAGACTGGAACTCATACTACCCAAAGCAATCTACAGATTCAGTGCAATCCCTATCAAACTACCAATGGCATTTTTCACAGAACTAGAACAAAAAATTGCACAATTTGTATGGAAACACAAAAGACCCTGAACAGCCAAAGCAATCTTGAGAAAACGGAGCTGGAGGAATCGGGCTCCCTGACTTCAGACTGCACTACAAAGCTACAGTAATCAAGACAGTATCAAGACTGGCACAAAAACAGAAATATAGATCAATGGAACAGGATAGAAAGCCCAGAGATAAACCCACGCACCTATGGTCACCTTATCTTTGATAAAGCAGGCAAGAATATACAATGGAGAAAAGACAGCCTCTTCAGTAAGTGGTGCTGGGAAAACTGGACAACTACATGTAAAAGAATGAACTTAGAACACTCCCTAACACCATACACACAAATAAACTCAAAATGGATTAAAGATCTAAATGTAAGGCCAGACACAATAAAACTCTTAGAGGAAAACATAGGAAGAACACTCTTTGACATAAATCACAGCAAGATCCTTTTTGACCCACCTCCTAGAGTAATGGAAATAAAAACAAAAATAAACAAATGGGACCTAATGAAACTTCAAAACTTTTGCACAGCAAAGGAAACCATAAACAAGATGAAAAGACAACCCTCAGAATGGGAGAAAATATTTGCAAACAAAGCAACTGACAGAGGATTAATCTCCAAAATCTACAAGCAGCTCATGCAGCTCAATATCAAAAAAACAAACAACTCAATCCAAAAATGGGCAGAAGATCTAAATAGACATTTTTCCAAAGAAGATATACAGATTGCCAAGAAACACATGAAAGGATGCTCAACATCACTAATCATTAGAGAAATGCAAATCAAAACTACGATGAGGTATATCACCTCACACCGGTCAGAATGGCCATCATCAAAAAATCTACAAACAATAAATGCTGGAGAGGGTGTGGAGAAAAGGGGATCCTCTTGCACTGTTGGTGGAAATGTAAATTGATACAGCCACTATGGAGAACAGTATGGAGGTTCCTTAAAAAACTAAAAATAGAACTACCATATGACCCAGAAATCCCACTACTGGGCATATACCCTGAGAAAACCATAATTCAGAAAGAGTCATGTACCAAAATATTCATTGCAGCTCTGTTTACAATAGCCAGGACATGGAAGCAACCTAGGTGTCCATCATCGGATGAATGGATAAAGAAGATGTGGCACATATATACAATGGAATATTACTCAGCCATAAAAAGAAACAAAATTGAGTTATCTGTAGTGAGGTGGATGGACCTAGAGTCTGTCATACAGAGTGAAGTAAGTCAGAAAGAGAAACACAAATATCGTATGCTAACGCATATATATGGAATCTAAAAAAAAAAAAAAAAGGTTCTGAAGAACCTAGGGGCAGGGCAGGAATAAAGACGCAGAGGTAGGGAGTGGACTTGAGGACACAGGGAGGGGGAAGGGTAAGCTGAGATGAAGTGAGAGAGTAGTACTGACATATACACACTACCAAATGTAAAATAGACAGCTAGTGGGAAGCAGCTGCATCACACAGGGAGATCAACTCGGTGCTTTGTGACCACCTAGAGGGGTGGGATAGGGAGGGTGGGAGGGAGACGCAAGAGGGAGGGGATATGGGGATATATGTATATGTATAGCTGATTCACTTTGTTATACAGCAGAAACTAACACACCATTGTAAAGCAATTATACTCCAATAAAGATGTTAAAAGAAAAAACAGACTGGAACTAGAATTTCCTTACTCCTAGTTCTCATCCTAGTACTTCCAGTGACGAAGCTCTGTGTGTGTGTATGTGTGTGTGTGTTTGAAATACAAGGTATTGGGATAGGAACTGTGATACAAAGATGAGGAAGACAGGAAGTCCCAACTCCTCCTTAGGGAGAGTAGAGGGAATAAAAACATGCCCCCGGAAATGTGTGCCAGGTCTCAGGTCATGACCGCTGGTGGGTGCAGAGGACCAAGAGGGCCCGAGATAGGTTAGGATTCCAACACGTGGAGGCGGCCCTGGGGGAGGTGGCCGGGCGGGAGGAGCACGTTTGCGGGCACGTGGGGCACAGGCAGGGTGTGTGTGCTCAGCCGGTAGGCAGAGGGGAACACTGATGGCGTCTGGGCAGAGCAGTGACAGGTTGGAGTTGTGTTTCAAATAGGAGGACTCGGGAGGACGAAGCCCTATCGAGTAATTTGCATGGACTTGGCTGTGACTTTGGTTGTCTTGAACCCTATCTTTTGGCCAGATGACTTGTAACCTGAGTGAACCTCAGATCCCACATCTTCACATCACCAGCCTTCAAAACCCAGGAGGGGTTTCCATGCAACCATGAAAGGCAGGAAGAGACAAAATTGCTTCTTCCTTTGCTGTAATGATTAATATTCAAACTGTCTTTTTATCTCAGGAGCTCAGGATGATTTAAAACATGGAACTACTCTTAATATTTCCTTACAGAGATGGCTCGAGCCACAAAAACGGCCCGTGTTCATCTTTAACCCCATATTTCAGAGGATGAAATGAAGGCAGTAGACTGCTCAGGATTACAAGGCAGGGCAGGTCGAGCGAGCGTGAACTGAGCGTCAGCACCGAGCCACTCAGGCAGCGGAAATGTCCCTGGGACCAGAGTTGGGAATTCGAATCCCAGCTGTAGAGCTGTTTGGGGTCCAGAAGTTTGGGGGTCCCTCATGGCTGACAGGACCGATTGTAGGCTTGGGGGCAGCCCCGTTGGTGCTGCCACTCTGACCCCTCCCTAGGGAGACACGGACGAAGCGGGGGAAGCAGGTGGCAGAAGACACTGTATTCAAGGCCCCTCCGATTGTATCAGGACCAGCTGGTCCTCCCGGGGGACCTCCCAGCGCCTGTGCTGCCGCGTCCCTCAGGACCACTCAAAAGGCGAGAATGGGCCCCGTGGGCTGCACGCTCTTGGCCCTGGGTGGTTGATTGTGGCCACGTCACACTGACTCAGTGTATGTCTATTGGTCACTCATGACACTACACCTAAGACCCTCTGTGGTCTGGATTTACTGTGGGACTGAAGGCAAGTCACTTAAACAGAGAAAAACTAGTGTCCTTTAGTCTCCTTTCCAAAAGGGACCACCCCGTCTTCGCTGCCTCATGGGCTGGTGTGGGAATGATCTGGAGAGCACATTTTAGGACAGAGCCTAAATGGTGTCTGGTCCCAGGCACGTTCCCCTCATCCCCACCGCTGGGCACCAGGACATGAGCACTGGGGTGGGTGGCGAGAAGGGTCCGACTTCTCTCTGCCTCCCTGACTTGACTCCGCTTGGTGGGCGTCTCAAGCAAGCCTGGGGGTGAAGGGGAGACAGGCCAGTGGGCCCCTAGGGAGACAGAAGGAGGTGTTGGGTTTCTAGCTGAGGACCCTTATGTGAAAGGCTGGCTCTGACCCCTGGGCATGAGGCCAGGAAGCCCCCAAAATAAGCCCACGTAAATGCCTTGTTCCTCACGTCTCCACACCTGTTGCCCAGGGGACAGAGACCCCCAGGCCCAAAATAGGTGCAGCTGCCGCGATGCTAATCCCGCCCCACGCTGAGGCTGCGCCGTATTTGGAAATGTTTGTGCCGCCAGACTTGGGACCTCAGAGCAGGAGGCCTCTCTCCCTTTTCCTGGTCTGGCTTTCTTGGAGACTTCTGTCCGCCCCTTTCCTGTTCCTGGGCACGTAGTAGGCAGCTGGTAAACGACAGGTGAATGAGTCAGTGTGTGAGACCGCAGACCTGAGACGGGTAGCGGCAAAGCGTGGGGCGATGCCGGCTCCGCACCGGGCGCGGTCTTCACACAGCAGCACCTCGCCCCCCTGGGCCTCCTCGGGGGTACTTGACTCTCTCTCCAGGCTTCTGAGCCAGTGTGAGCTACAGATAGCCGTGCCCACACCCGTCATTTCAGGAAGCCAAGAAATTCAAGTGTATGGTTAGGATTGCCGACAGATTGGTAAAGACCGGCTTCTGGGTTATTATTGTCTTTATTAGTGACAGGAGAAGCAGAAAATCAGAAGAACTGGTTCTCCCCAGGCACACAGAGTCCCCCACCTCTTTTCCCTTCTTACTAGGAATTCAGTTCAGCACATGCATTGAGTACCTGCTGTGTACAGAGCACTGTACTCACTGCTAAAGGGATTGACTTTCTTTTGGTCTCTGATTATGAAAGCATGTCACCTGGTCACCTTCCTCAGTCTCCCATACCTCTGTGTTTTGTTTTGATTTGTTTTCCATCATCATTATTTGAATACTTATATCTCCTTGACGGTCCTTGCGGTGCAAGGTTCCGTCTCATTTATTTGTGTGTCTCTGGGTCACCGAGTAACCCTCTGCTGATGACAATGGTCCAATTTCTTTATCTGAGATGCTCCTTCTCTCCACAAGCTGGTGTCAGTTTCTTGATGAAGGTGGCCTAAGGGTGACTATCATCTGCTCCCTGGACCTCCTCAGGGCTCCTCAGGGCCACCTCTAAGTTGATAAAACATGGAGAAGGCCGCCAAATGCCCAGGCTTCTTGCCCCTTGCTGCCATGGAAAGCATGAAACATCTTAGCTAAAAATAATCGGTGCCCTCCTGGGCCCCAGCTGCTGCAACTGTGGGCACAAGGGCCTCCGGAATGTCTCGGCCTTGCTCAGTGTAACCGGATCACGGCTCAGCCCCAGCAAGCAGCCTCGGGACCTCTCAGCCTCAGATGTTTTTAGCAGTGGGATTATTGGGAGGGGTGGAAATAGGCCTCTGTGTTCTGGGCAGCTTCCTCAGCCCACATTCCCAGGCACACTTTGCTTTATTAAAGCTCTCAGCTGTCGCGGGGACCAGGCGTGGAGAAAGGGAAGGCTGCCCTCCCCAGCAGGAGGAGGCTGCACGCTGCAGCCATTTGCCCCCCGTGAGGACACGTTGCTCTTATTAGAAGCTGAATCCCTTGCATGTTGTTAAGAAGGGGGCCCTCTGCAAATCGTAAATCAAGATCTCATCACTTCCAAATAAAGGAGTCCTAGCCCGCGGTCTCTTTAGATTGACAGATACGTTTTTTAAATCCTGTGTTGAGCACATATTTTTTGTATGATTAAAAAATTATAAAAGTAATAAAAAATAGAAATCTACTGCCAAGAGATTTGAGGCTCAGTAAAGAATCCAGGAAGAGTTTTCTGGATAGTGTAAGAATTACAGGGGAAAAAATAAATTCTATGTCCAAGTACCAGGAAAAATATAATAGAAGAGAAAAGTGAGTCTATTTAGAAAAAGGAAAAGTAACTTGAACTGGCCCTTAATCTGGAGGTAGTGGGATTCCACCCAAAGAACTTATCCGGAAGGGGGCACCTTCACCCTTTTTTGCCATCCTGTTTTGGGATTCATGTGCAAAAGGACCAGGAGATATTGCAAATGAGCTAAGTCACCCAAGTTCCTACTGAACTTGGCCTGTCTGAGGGGAGAGTCTCCGAAGACGGGGTGGGCTGGGTTGGTGGTCAAGAGAAGGGCTATAGTGGAGGCCTGGAGGAAGTTAACGGAAATAGTCAACAGTCAAAAGGAAAAACATGTACACTGTGAGTTTATCCATCCAGTTCTGATGGACCCTCACCCCTGAGCCCACCTCCTCAAGCTATTATATTTCTTGCATCTGTTTCCCAGCTG
The DNA here is from genome assembly GCF_028564815.1 of Eubalaena glacialis. Taxonomy (NCBI): domain Eukaryota; kingdom Metazoa; phylum Chordata; class Mammalia; order Artiodactyla; family Balaenidae; genus Eubalaena; species Eubalaena glacialis. The sequence goes on along the minus strand of NC_083734.1, from coordinate 7,600,921 downwards.
CTCAGGTAGGCGGCACTTTGTAATGTAAAGGAGTCTTGGGATCTAGAGAGAATCCCAGCTCTGCCATCTTGACCTCGAGCAAGCTACTCTGTGGTTCCGTTTCTTCATCTGTAAAGCAAGGGCGGGGCGAGTCCTGTCTTGTCATCACTGAGTCAGTATGCGGTGCTGAGAGCCCGGGGAAGGAGTTCAGGGACAGGGGCTGAGTCCACCCTCCTCCTCTCCGTTCCCAGACACACCTGCTCCCACGCGTGGGGCACGGTAGGGCCTTATTTGGAATGAGATTCGTGCTTTTCTTTCTCTCCACAGTAACAGGGCTTACATTTTCTATACTCATGGGCATCCTTTTCTTCGTGGAATAAATGAACACTGGCACAGTTGGTCACAATATTAACTCACAGAAAATGAATTTTTCCATTTTATCCTTCACAAAATCAGAGCCTAAAAGAGATAGTTATGGATTGCTTCCAGAACCCATCTCCTCCTCTTCACCTTCATGGGAAATATTGCACTTTGCCAGTGTGTGGACGTGTCAGGTCCTACAGTCTCAGAGGTTTTCAAGTTTGTGGCCCAGTTCTGCATAAAATGCATCAGGGACCTCTTTTTTTCAATCCTTGGTCTGAAATTCTATGAAACAAGTTCACTGCAAAGGTGGCCGTTCCTGCTTACCTGCCTTCTTTTTTTCTTTCTTTCTTCCTTTCTTATCTGTAATTTTTTTTAAAATATTTATTTATTTGGTTGCGCCAGGTCTTAGTTGCAGCAGGCAGGCTCCTTAGTTGTGGGAAGCGGGTTCCTTAGTTGCAGGCAGCACCAGCTCCTTAGTTGTGGCACTTGGGCTCATTAGTTGTGGCAGGTGGGCTCCTTAGTTGTGGCATGCATGTGGGATCTAGTTCCCTGAGCAGGGATTGAACCCCGGGCCCCTGCATTGGGAGCTCGGAGTCTTAACCATTGTGCCACCAGGGAAGTCCCTCTTATGTGTATTTTATTATGTACTTTTTAAAGATAAGGACTATTTTAGAAAACATAATCACAGTATTACCTTGAAAATGAACAATAATCCCATATCATCATCGAATATCCGGTCAGTATTCGAATTTTACCAGATGGGATATACATGTGTGTATCCTAACAAGGTCCAAGCAGAGCAATTGGCGGGTAGGTCTAAGACTCCTTTAATCTATAGTCCCCCTTCCATTTCTTTAATGTATTTTTCCTTGCAATTTATTTATTGAAAAAACTAGATGTTGTGTTCAGTTGAGTTCCTCGTATCCTGGAGTTTATTGGTTGTATCTTGCATCTGTTTCTGCTCTTCCTGTAAGTTGGTGGACACATTTAGGGTCTTGATCAGACCCCTGTTAGATTGCTGGCAGGAATTCTTCCTGGGCGGTGGTGTATATACTTCTGTCAGGAGGCGTGTCATGTCCGGTTGTCTTATTTTTGTGACGCTAGTAGCCATAATTCATCAGGGGTTCATAATTCATATTACAGTGGTGACATGCCAGGTCTTTCATTCATTCTTCATCTACCAGTTTGAATACCTCTGTAATGAGAAGCTTCATTTTCTTTTTCTATCCCCCACTTTCCCCAGAAGGCAGCCGATAGCTGTCCTTGTACAGACTGAGAGGCTCAGAGCAACTGCAGCCCTCTGGGCCCAGCCTCAGGCCAGGGTCGGGACCAGGCTTGTTCTCACTGCTGTGATTTCCTCTCAGTAACAGCCCCCACCAGGAAGACACGAGCTTTCTAGTCACATTGTTGCCAGAAAGCATTGAAAGCACATCAAAGAGATGTGGTCTTTGACGTAAAATTATCTGAAATCACTGATAGGCCAAAGCTGACATCCATAGTGGCCTTCTTTCTGTAGAATGACAAATCCCAGGAGGCGCTGAACTCCCCTGGGCCTTTAACTCCTCCTGAGTCAAACTGGGTCATCTAATCACCTAGAATCAGATAAAGAAGGGAACTTGACAACTATTTCTGATAACGATGAACAAATGATTCTACATTTGAAGATGCTGTTTCCGGTAGTAGGTCGTCCAGGTAGTTTTCTGACTTCCTGCTGTATTTTCCCTTATACTAAAGACAGGTTTACCCTGGATAAGGGGTGAGATTTTCTGTTGCGCGGCTTTGAAACAGTGCAGACTGAGCCAAGAACTCAGTGGTAGACTTTTTTTTTAATTTTTTAATTTTTTTAACATCTTTATTGGAGTATAATTGCTTTATAATGGTGTGTTAGTTTCTGCTGTATAACAAAGTGAATCAGCTATATGCATACGTATATCCCCATATCCCCTCCCTCTTGCGTCTCCCTATCCCACCCTCCCTATCCCCCCCTCTAGGTGGTCACAAAGCACTGAGCTGATCTCCCTGTGCTATGCGGCTGCTTCCCACTATCTATTTTACATTTGGTAGTGTATATATATGCCCATGCCACTCTCTCACTTCGTCCTAGCTTACCCTTCCCCCTCCCCGTGTCCTCAAGTCCATTCTCTACGTCTGCATCTTTATTCCTGTCCTGCCCCTAGGTTCTTCAGAACCGTTTTTTTTGTTTTTTGTTTTTTTTAGATTCCATATATATGCGTTAGCGTACGGTATTTGTTTTTCTCTCTCTGACTTACTTCACTCTGTATGACAGACTCTAGGTCCATCCACCTCACTACAAATAACTCAATTTCGTTTCCTTTTATGGCTGACTAGTATTTCATTGTATATATGTGCCACATCTTCTTTATCCATTCATCTGTCGATGGACACTTAGGTTGCTTCCATGTCCTGGCTATTGTAAATAGAGCTGCAATGAACATTGTGGCACATGACTCTTTTTGAATTATGGTTTTCTCAGGGTATATGCCCAGTAGTGGGATTTCTGGGTCATATGGTAATTCTATTTTTAGTTTTTTAAGGAACCTCCATACTGTTCTCCATAGTGGCTGTATCAATTTACACTCCCACCAACAAACAGTGCAAGAAGGTTCCCTTTTCTCCACACCCTCTCCAGCATTTATTGTTTGTAGATTTTTTGATGATGGCCATTCTGACCGGTGTGAGGTGATATACCTCATCGTAGTTTTGATTTGCATTTCTCTAATGATTAGTGATGTTGAGCATCCTTTCATGTGTTCGTTGGCAATCTGTATATCTTCTTTGGAGAAATGTCTATTTGGGTCTTCTGCCCATTTTTGGATTGGGTTTTTTTTTTTAATACTGAGCTGCATGAGCTGCTTGTAGATTTTGGAGATTAATCCTCTGTCAGTTGCTTCGTTTGCAAATATTTTCTCCCATTCTGAGGGTTGTCTTTTCGTCTTGCTTATGGTTTCCTTTGCTGTGCAAAAGCTTTTAAGTTTCATTAGGTCCCATTTATTTTTGTTTTTATTTCCATTTCTCTAGGAGGTGGGTCAAAAAGGATCTTGCTGTGATTTAGGTCATAGAGTGTTCTGCCTATGTTTTCCTCTAAGAGTTTTATTGTGTCTGGCCTTACATTTAGGTCTTTAATCCATTTTGAGTTTATTATTTTTGTGTATGGTGTTTGTTAGGGAGTGTTCTAATTTCATTCTTTTACATGTAGCTGTCCAGTTTTCTCAGCACCTCAGTGGTAGATTTACCCCGCGTTCTTGGAGTGACCAGACGCTATTTTACTCATTTGTATATTCCTAGTAGTTAGCACAGCGCTTGTGTGGAGCGCTGCCTGACAAACTTTTACGAGCTTCCAGGGTAGTTCCCTGAGAAGATGTAGGGGGACTCTGGCCTCTGCCTTAAAACCCTATTCAACCTGAGACGGGGCTTTCCTGAACCAAACCTTCGTGTTTGTTTCCCTCATGTCATAGTGGGAGATGACTCTTTGGACAATCTCCCCCTCCTCCCACCAAAGCAGTGGTTAACCTAGGAGTGAGTACTTTTTATTTCTGCCCTAATCTCAAATTTAAACCAAAAGCAATCTCTCCCTGTCCCCACATACATGCACCTGAAAATAGGCCAAATGACTTTATCAAGCCATCTGCATACCGAGATTTCAACATCGGGCATAAATACCACCAATGAACCATTTCCACACCGGGAAGAGAAAACAAATAGAATGACACAGCCCCAAATTGAAAACAAAGCAAAATTTATTGCATGTGAAAAGCAATCACATGGAAATTAAGTATAAGGGTCAGGAACCATGAAAATACATATTTCGCATATTTTCTGTCCTGTTCCCGCGTAGGATCACTCACTCTTCACTCTCATGGACCACCATCTGGGGAGAAAGTGGGCATTTTGAGTTCTGTCAGATGGCAGAGCCGCATTTCCGGCCACTCCCCCTCCCAGCGAGCATCTGGGGTTGCTTGCTTGTCTGTCTCCTCAGCGGGACACGGGATATTCCTTGGATCGCAGGCAGATACACGAGTGCAGACGTGGCGGCCGTCACCCCACAGCCTGAGAGCCTGGTCCTCAGAACAGCCCAGGGATCTAGGAACCTACGCCTACAGTGAGCGCAGAGACGGCGGCCGGCCGGCAGAGGGCGCCCGAACCCACGCAGGAACCGCTCGCCGCTTGTCAGGACGGTGTGCTACTGGGACTCACAGACCTGGGTTTAGCCGGGCTCTACGCAGCTACGTGGCTTTAAGCAAATCCTTTCCCTTCCTGAGCCCGAGACTGACCAGTTCTAAAGTCGAAGGTTCTCCAAGGTCCCGTCCATCACGGCGGGTTCCTCCCCGGGAGCCACACCTCCCGCCGCATCGCCCTCCCCACCCAGTGCCGCGGGACCACCTACCCGGCTGGAGGTGAAGTCTCTGGTCTTCGCGCGCAGCTTATTGACTTGAGATTCAGCAATATCGGCCCGTTCTTCAGCCTCCTCCAGCTCATGCTGAGCTTTTCGGAACTTGGTGAGATGAGCGTTGGCTTGTTCATCCTAAAAGCAAAGAGCCGGGGCGGGTACGATCAGCGAGCGCCTCCCTGGGGCTCACAGGGAGAAGCAGGCCCGGCGCCGCGCTGGGGTCCCGCTGACTTACAGCCTCCTCGGCCTGCCTCTTGTAGGACTTGACCTTCACTTGAAGCTTGTCCACCAGATCCTGTAGTCTCAGCACGTTCTTCCGGTCCTCTTCGCACTGAGAGAGAGAACGTGGGGCGGTACTCAGCCAGGGGCCGGCGGGATGCAAGAGGCCCCAGTTCTCTGGGGCTGAAGGATTTCTCCCTGCTGTCTGGAGAGAGTTCCCGGGGGGCTGTTCGCACGGCACAGAGGACATGGCCGTGGGGTTTCTGTGCGCTTGCCTGGTACGTTAACTCCTTGACCCGCCGCTCATGCTTCCTCAGGCCCTTGACAGACTCGGCGTTCTTCTTCTGCTCCGCTTCAAGCTCACACTCGAGCTCTCGGATCTGGGGGAACGTGAGTCAGTTAGCCTGGGGCTGGAGCGCGCACGGGAGAGGCCGGAAGGCTCTGCGGAGGCGGGGGTCTGCCCTGCACGTACCCGCGCCTCCAGCTTCTGCATCTGCTTCTTGCCGCCCTTCAGGGCCAGCTGCTCAGCCTCGTCCAGGCGGCGCTGCAGGTCCTTCACCGTCTGCTCCAGGTTCTTCTTCATCCGCTCCAGGTGGGCGCTGGTGTCCTGCTCCTTCTTCAGCTCCTCGGCCATCATGGCCGCCTGGAAAGCACACCATCCCGCTCAGATGCTCAGACCCTTGGTCCCGCTCAGACCAAGGTCAAGTGCTTGGGGCTGTCGAAATCTGGGTACCCGGAGGACCAGAGCCATGCTGATGACAAAGGACAGTAGGGAACGGGATGACTGAGCCCACAGCTCCACCGCGGGATCTGAGAAGAGCTGCACCAGGCACGTAACAAGCTGAGAAGGGAAACCTTCAAGGGCTGGATGGGAAATAGCTTCCTCCCTTTCTTAAACTGGCCTCCTTGGGACCTCCCCAACTCCAAGGAAATTCCTTCTTTCCTTATCACCATTATCACCAACCCGTGACTTAGAGAATTCTGAGTTCATAACCTAGCATCACGGGTGTGGGGTAATGAGGCTAAAGGAAGGCCTCTAGGGAGCTGGGGGTGCCTGAGCAAGCAGGGAGGAATCGTCACGAGGTTGTGCCCTCCATCGAGCAGCAGGTGGCGCTGTGGGGGCCAGAAGCCCAGAACCAAGGCCTCTGGAGCAGGAAGGCTGGGTGCTGGTGGGAGGGAAGCCAGCTTCCTGTGAGGTGACATTTGGTGGGATCCTGACATCTGAGGGTCTCATTTTTATATTTGGAATCAGTCATACGTTGAAGGAAAGAAGAGCATACCTCTCCAAGGGCATAAGAAACGAATATAATCCCTTCCGGTCTTTTTTTATCCATACTCCATCATTTCTTATGTCCACCATTTAAATGTGCGGGAGGAGACATGCTGAGTTCCCGGGGAGGTGGGGAGCGCTTCTGGAGCAGAACTCACACCACATGTGCCCTGGGAAGGCCCCACCCTGTCTAATGGGTTGGAGAGGAAGGGGGCTTTGAGGAAATGCAATCCTGCCAGCCACGCAGGGCAGGGAGGAGCCTCACGTCCGTGATGGCCTTCTTCGCTTTCTCTTCAGCATTCCTCGCGTCCCTGCTGGCATCCTCAACCTCACTCTGGAGCTGCATGAGGTCTGTCTCCAGCTTCTTCTTGGTGTGGATGAGACTGGTGTTCTGGGGCGGGAGGAGTGGAGTTACCCAGGCGTGTCCGAGCGCAGGTTCCCCCCCCCCCCGCCTCCCCTCCCCTCCCCTCCCCTCTCCTGACCTGGGTGTGCAGGAGCTGGACGCGCTCGCTGGCGTCCAGGAGCTCCTGCTCTGCCATCTTCCTGCTCCTCTCCGTCTGCTCCAGGGTGGCCCGCAGCTCCTCGATCTCGGCCTGCAGCAGGTTGGCTCTGCGCTCCACCATCGCCAGCTGCTCCTTCAGGTCCTCTTGGCCCCGGACAGCATCATCCAGGTGGAGCTGGGTATCCTGGCCAGACAGTAACAGAAACGTCCGGCTGAAGTTGAGGCCTGAGGACCATGAGTCCAGCCGACAGCTGTGCGTGTCTGAGGGTGGGAGAGGCTTCCCACCAGGGAGCTCGCAAACCTTCAGCTGCCCCTGGACGCTCCGGAGGTGTTTGAGGGTCTCTGCGGCCTGGCGGTTGGCGTGGCTCAGCTGGATCTCGATTTCGTTCAGGTCCCCCTCCATCTTCTTCTTGATCCTGATGGCCTCGTTCCGGCTCCGCACCTCGGCGTCCAGGGCGCTCTGCATCGTCTCTACTGCCCTCTGGTAGTTCCTCTTCAGCTGCTCGATCTCTTCGTCTTTCTCGGCCACCTTTCTATCGATTTCTGATTTCACTTGTGAGAGTTCCAGCTGGATTCGGAGGATCTTGGCCTCTTCATGCTCAAGAGCGGCCTTTGAAGAACAAGAACAAGACAGAAATAGTACCAGTGATGGGCTAGAGCCTGCTACACTACTCTTTGGGGCAAAAAAACTCCAATAGAATGTTTGTAATTCTAACTCTACAATATTCAAAACTATCTTTTTAAAAAAAAATCCCTAACTTACCTTCAGTGCAGAAATAGAATGTTTCATTGCACTTTGTTTTTATTATACTATCAAACAATAACATTTAAATCATCCCATTTCTTAGGCGCTTAAGGCACTTTATAGATATTTTAAATTCATCTAAGATTTTTGTAAAATCTCATTTTTAGACCTATTTTAATGTAATGATTTTCTCCAGTAAGTTCAAGATAATTCACAGGTATTCACGGGTATTAGTCCATGCAATTTGATAGGAAAGGAGCCGGCATTAGGACCGTGACTTTACAGACCCAGATCGGGGCCGGCTGGCCTCCCAAGCTGGAGCCCCACCATCACAGCATCTGCTCCAGGCCAGTGCCTCGCCGGCGTTCTGCTCACCTCTGCCTCCTCAAGAGCCAGCTGGATATCAGCCTTTTCCAGCTCGACCTGCTTTCTTGATTTCTCCAGTTCATGGATGGTTTTACCGTTTTCAGCGATTTGTTCTGTGAGATCTGCTATCTCCTCTGCAAAGAAAGAGGTTTGGTTGCCTTGGAACGTTCTCTGTGCAGTTTTCCAGGCAGAGTAAGCACCAACCGAATGCTTTTAACTAGTTTATCACAGTTCTAAGGACGTTGTTTCCTAGAGATAAGATACTGTATATAGAGAGACTCAGAAACAACCCCTCGGATCTGAACGCTTCCTGTGTGTGCAGTAACGGACTCTCGCGTAGGGGTTTGGGTCCTGCAGTCACGGCCCTCCAGCCCCACGCTCTGGCAATAGCATGAAGCAGGATTTCAGACAAATTGCTTACGCTCTAAATTCTTATTTTCCCGTTTCACAGTTTCAAGTTGATCTAAGGCTTCTTCATAGGCATTTTTCAGCTTGAAGAGCTCAGTACTCAGGGAGCGGGACTCCTTCAGAGACGCCTCCAGCTCCGCCTGGCTCTCCTCACACTTGGTCTTCCATTCGGCGAGCACCTGCAGCACCGGGGAGGAAGGCGCCTCTGTTCACGAGCTGCCCTCCTCTAGTTTCTATCTGAGTACACCCGTGAGGGTGAGCGCTCTGAGAATTGGGGCCGCCTCTGCCAAGTCGCTTGCCTAGCCCCTTGTTCCTGACTGTTGACTAACCAAGATTTCGTTGCATAAATTGACTCAAGATCAGTCACTGGTCAGTAACCACTGCCCTCTATAAAAAGCAAGTGGATCCTTTGAGAAGGAATTAGCTGGGCCGAATTGCCCTTTTCCCAATATGAAAATGGCCCTGCACTTCTAAATATTTCATTAAAACTTTGTTTCAAATCAACCTTACCTGTCATACTGAAGGGGAAGCTGCCACAAAGCCTCGCAGTGGGACCCGAGTTGGATTCCCACATCAGCCCCCCAGACAGACGAGCCGTGTTGGGGAACAAAAACGCTCGGGACTGGACAACACTGGAGGCGGTGGCTCGTTTCCACTGACAGTGTTTGAAAGGGACCTCCAGCTGCATCCCACTCCCACTCTGTTTCAGGGGCTTGCCCGAGGTCACCCTGCTACGGGGGCGGAGTCAGGCGCCAGCAGGTGCCCCTGCGTCGCGGTGCTCAGCCGGCAGGGCGCTCGCCCCGCACCTTGTCAAAGTTCCTCTGCTTCTTGTCCAGCGCGGCGGCCAGGGAGTTGGCTCTGTCCACGTCGACCATCAGGTCCTCCACCTCTGCTTGCAGCCTCTGCTTGGTCTTCTCCAGGGAGGCGCACTTAGCATTCACTGCCTCAACCTGCTCCTCGGAATCCTGAAGGCGCTGAGCAAGTTTTTTCCTGGAAGATGAAAGAGAAGCAGATGCTTTAAGTTTCAATCCTCCTGAACATCACTGTTCATCAAGTTGGAATCACTCATTTATGTGATTCAAACGCCGATTTCCTTTCATAAGCCCAGGAGAACTTCCTGTCTGCTAAAAATCAGTGATCAATAGCCTGCCTTTTCTCTAACCAAGGTCAAAGTCGTTTGTCTCAATGAAATGTGCTAACACCAGGTCCCTCTACTGGCACAGAACTGCCTTAAAAGACATAAAAGATGGGGAAACATCGTAACAAATTCACTCCCGAGTAGTTCTAAAGTCGGTGCCTTCTGTCACTCGATCATCTAGGAGTTCTGTTTCTTCTGAAGACAAATAGAGTTGTGTACTTGGCCTCCTCCAGCTCCTCTGTGCGCTGGATGGCGTCCGTCTCGTACTTGGTCCTCCACTGGGCCACCTCGCTGTTGGCCTTGGACAGCGCCCTCTGCAGCTCGGCCTTGGCTTCCTGCTCCTCCTCATACTGTTCCCGCAGCAGGTCACAGTCGTGGCGGGAGGACTGCAGGGCGTGGGCCAGGGCGCTCTTGGCCTGCAAAAGTCAGGACAGAGGAGAGGCCCCAGTGGATGACTATTTTAGTGCCGTGTGCATGATGCAATCCAAGTGTGTTCCCGCTGTCATCACCTATGCGTAAAGTTGCCTTCTGTTTCTGCAGGCGGTACTGGGAGACTAGGTCAGGGAGCACTCCCGCCGGTGACGTACCTTGCTCTCTTCCTCTAATTGCCTCTTGAGCTCTTCTACTTGCTGGGTAAATGCTTGCTTGCTTCTGGAAAGTTGTGATACTATGCTCTCCTTTTCTTCCAGTTGACGACTCAGCTCACCTGTGTCCAGAAGGAAAATATTTTCATTTCATTCACTCACTCACCAGGTTCCTACTGTATGTAAGGCACTGTGCTGAGATCTGGGGAGAGAGGAAATTATAAGGTGCGGTCCTTTCTTGGCGGTGAAGGGATGTGTCCATGAAGAGGAAACTGAAAGCACACCCTGGTAAGATACTGTTGTAAACTTCCAGAAGCATGGAGTAACTTTTGTCAATAAAACTTAAGAATAATTGTAAACCAAGACCTCACCACCTAAACACTCTCATCAGACCTTTCAGTGGCTGGTGCTTCCAGCTGTTTGCTGATTTGTCACTGGGGGAAATACTGCATCTCTTAGCTGCGTTCCTTAGGACTTCTAGCTTTAGGAGTTTGAAGTTGGATTTTTGGGTGGCTACGGTGGTTCTGGTTTATATGCTTATGTCGAGGTAAGAGAAGAAGAAGGTGGGGGAGAGGCCTTCGGACTCCAGGGGTGAACTCCCAAGATCATGGTAGAAGTGGTCCCTGAACTTCTTTCTGTCACTGTCTTGGTCGAGCTGCTACAAAGGACTGGTTCACCTGTGATGATGGGCTGGAGGACCAGCGCTGGGGGAGCCATGTTTTCTAGGTGAAAGTCCCGGATAATGTTCCCCTATATTTTAATCACACACCAAGAGCCTACACAAGTTGGCCGTGTTTCTTTCTTTACTGTTTAAAACGCTCCACTGCAGACAACGAATCTGCAGTAATGTGCAGCGAGAAGTAGAAGAGCCATGGGGCTTGGTTCCTAGTCCCATTTGTGCCCTCTAGGTGCTTTTCGAGGCAGGGTTACGTTAATTTTGAAAGCGCTCGAAGCAGGCGGTGTTCTGAGTCCCTCCTCATTCCAGTACACGCCTCTCTCATGCTTACTGAACTCTCAGTGCTCTCCTCCTTTGGGACATTCTAAACGGCGCTTTCGTGGGGTATTCTGATTGCCTCTCTCCTGAAAATCTGCTTCCCTAGAAATCCTCCCCCAAACAAACCCTGCCTTTCGTTCTGACCAGCTGCCCTCTGTGGGTGTCCAGGAGGCACCGCCCCTGCCCTTTCCCGTCGCTCACCGGCCTCCGTCTGCAGACGTGACTTCTGTGTGGTCAGTTCACTCAGGCTCCTCTGACTTTCCTCGTTCTTGCCCCTGGCCTCGCTTAACTGATCCTCCAGAGTGCGGCAGATTTTTTCCAGATTCGCCTGCAGGGTTGAGAAGGGGGAGGAAGCTGAGTCAGTGCTCAGGTGGGAAGGACGCAGGGTCCCCCTCACCTGAGGATGAGGCGCCCCCCCACCCCGCACCTTGGACTTGGACACGCTCTCCACGTTGCTGCCGAGGTCGTCGAGCTCCAGCTTGAACTCGCTCTTCTCCTTCTCCAGCTTCTGCTTGACCCTCTGCAGGTTGTCAATCTGCTCCCCCAGCTCGGCCACACTGTCCGCGTGCTTCTTCCTGAGCGCGGCCGCCGTGGCCTCGTGCTGCAGGGTGGCCTCCTCCAGGTCCCGGCGCAGCTTCAGGAACTCGGCCTCCCGCTTCTTGTTGAGCTCTATCTGGGTGGATGTGACGCCCCCCGCCTCCTCCAGCCGCTCGCTGATCTCCTCCAGCTCCCGGGAGAGGTCAGAGCGCTGCTTCTCTGCTTTGGCGCGGGAGGCCCGCTCCGCCTCGATCTCCTCCTCCAGCTCCTCGGTGCGGGCCTGTGAGGAGGGCAGGCCGTCCCACGACACTCTTGACTTCCAGTGTCAACACCAGGCTAGTTTCCCCTCCCATTAGACAAACCAGCTCTTGGACTGCTCCCGGAACGATACCAATGCTGCGAATTTCCTCTGACATGAGTTTTTCCTGCCTCAACACAGGCATTACCCCTGCAGCGGCCACCCAGGATATAGTCCATTCCAACTGCATGTGGCCTTGAAATACTTCAATTATGTGCTTTGTCTACAATTACGGAAAAACTGTTCATCACTACTGTGTCAGCCTAGCAGAAAGGAGACCCACGGTCCTGCCCGCTTTGCTCTAATGACGTGCAATAGACACCCCCCCACCCACTGTACGTGACCACATGTGAAAGAAAAGTCCCAAACGCCTCCTACCTGTAGCTCTTTGATTTTCTTCTGAAACTGCAGGCCCAGAGTCTGCTCATCTTCCACTTTGCTTTGCAGTTGACTGTACTCGAAATCCTTCCTGTGAAGGGAAATGCGGAACGTGTGAAGACCAAATACCCGGGAACTGGAAATCTGAACTTGCTGGTTTCGGGGCGCACTTCTTGAGCCTTTCATCCAGCTGTTGCTTGTCATTCTCCAGATCCAATATGGACTCGTGGGCAAGCTTCAAGTCTCCCTCAAGCTTCCTTTTGTTCCTTTCCAGGTCTACACGAAGCTTCTTTTCTTGTTCTAGGGAGCTTTCCAGCTGCAAAAGGCACCATTTCCTTTTGAGAACAAATGCTTTGCACCAGAGGATTCTCGGGGGCTCTTCCTACCCCGAAGCCCAGGCCTCCCGGTTAGCATCCTTTACTCACATCATCCACCTGCTGTTCCAGTTTACTCTTGATTTTGCTCAAAGAACTGACTTTGTCCTCTTCAGCTTGGAGGTCATCCAGGGTCTGCTGGTGGGCCTCCTGGAGGGCTTTCTTCTCCCTGGTTAACTTTGCAATGGTTTCATCCAAACCAGCGAGTTCCTCAGTAAGGTTTTTAACCTAAGAAGAAGCCACAGGCAATTATAAGAAGAGATCAAGTCGGGTTTGCATTGACCACATCAAGCTGGAAGGGCCCACAAAGAGTGTACCACCTTGTTCTCTGTGGCATGTTTCTCCTTCTCAACCTTGGCCAGTGTCAGCTCAAGGTCATCTATGTCTTTCTTCAGTTCCGAACATTCGTCCTCCAGTTTCCTTTTCTTGGCCGTCAGCTCAGCATTGATCTCTTCCTCATCCTCAGCTCTCTCAGTCACCTCCTTGATCTTTGCCTCCAGCTGGAGCTTGGCTTTGATCAGTTGATCACATCTTTCCTCTGCATCCAACAAGTTTTCACTTTCCTTAAAAAAAAAAAAAAAAAATCACGATTTCCTTTAATGGTTAAAAGATAAGATTTGTGACATTCCAGTATTTTGTTATATATGGAGTCCTTTATGAAGCATCGCAACTAAAAAGCAAAACTCCCACCAAAAATCGTTTTCTTAAATAATCAAATCTAGAAGGAAAGTTTTAAAAAAATTCCTAAACACCTACAGCTTGTACTTGGAGCTGCAGGTCATTCTTCTCTTGTACTAGAGTCACCAATTTTTCCTCCAATTCCTTCCTTTTTGCCTCTGACTTGGCGAGTTCATCTTTAGTTTTCTGGAACTCTTCCTTCATGGTGGCCATCTCCTTCTCCGTCTCCGCACTCTTCAGCAGGGGCTTGATCTTGAAGAAGAGTTTCATCCAGGGCCAGTGCTTGACGTTCATGAAGGCTCGGATGTTGTACTGGATGCAGAAGATGGACTCCCTAAAAACAAGACATCAGTTTTTTTCTAAGAGAGACTCCCCACTCCTCCCGAAGAGCTCAGGTCTGAGCACAGACCCCGCTCGACCTTCTCTGCACCATCTTCTGGAATTCCACACGCATGAGGAACCCTCTGCACACGGCTTGCGTCCGGGTGATCAGCTTGGCCAGGCGGTCATCCCGCATTTCCTCCAGGGTTCCCAGCAAGCCAGCCTTGAAGAACACCTTGAGGGGAGAAGGATGACTTGAGTCAGTTTTCTGGAGAAGTCTAACGGGGACCACACGCCAACATCTGTCAGAGCTGATGCAGTACCTTGGTGTGTCCAAACTTGTACTGAGTGTGGTCAATGTCGATGGATGCCAGCAGCTTTTCACATGCCTTCTTGCTGTCGATGAACTGCCCCTCAGGGATGGCGCTGGCATTCAGCACTCGGTATCTGCCGTTGTGGACACAGAAACATCGTAGACTATTAGCAAAGACATGAACTTTGGAAACCAGTTCAGGCCTCTCTTCCAAGAGGCAAGAAGGCCAAGGTCCAGAGAGGGATGGAAGCTTGCTCTTGGTCACAGGCCAGATAGTGGCCTAGAATCTAGGCCTACTGACTCTTAGGCCAGGTGTTTTTCTGATGTGTTGTATATCAGATAAGCTCCTGAGAAAATGTGGGAGAAAACTGTATACCTTGGCCGAGTGGTAGGTTAATCATTCTACACGGAGTCCATAGCTGTTCTTTTGAAACGGGTCTTTTCATACCAGTATTTCTCCCTCTCAAGTTCCAGCATTTACACATCTTCTCAAGAAGCAAGTAGAACATTTTTATTACACACCTTTGTTTAAAATCCCCATAGAGAATCCTGTTCGGGAACCCCTTCCTGCAGATGCGGATACCCTCCAGAACACCGTTACAGCGCAGCTGGTGCAGGACAAGGCTGTGCTCCATGGCCCCTGAGAAGAGAAGCAACAAACGTCAGCTTCACACAGAACCTGAGTGCCACCTTCAGAGCCAGCGGGTGTCTTACCTGGGGTTTTGGTTTCGTTGGGAATTATACAGCGCACAAAGTGAGGGTGGGTTGTTCTTAAATTTGACATCAGCTTGTTCAGGTTTTCCTAAAAGAAAAAGATTAAATTTGATAGTGAGCCTCCGATAGGCTTTTACAAACACGGAGATACATTGTAACCAAAAAATAAGATATGTATTTTAAATTTATCATAAATTCTAAGGAATAAAGATATTATTTAACTCTTTCTTTTAATAATCCTTTGGCTAGAAGTGTAGGCAAATAACTGATATAACAGACTTTTGCTTCACAGTGAACCACCAGAGACTAACCAAGTACAAAATGCCCTCTGAAATCAACTCAAGAGAAGTATCCAGCTCCACTGGGCACCTGACATGCTACTGCCTGTGTCCTTCAGGCAAGTCGGAAAGTTTGTACTGAGGACTCGCCTCCCGGGCCAGCCAGCACGCCCAGCTGATGCCGTTTAAAGTGCTAGTTCAGTTCTGGTCCTCCATTTATTAGACCTCATCTGTATATCATCACACTGCCACTCACCCTCCCTAAGTGGCAGTAACCAGATTAAGACCACATCACTATCCTTGAGTAAATCAAGTTTAGCATCTCTACCTTGCTCATTTTGAGATGACTTAAACCAATTACAAGCAAATAAATTGGTATCTTCCTTACCCTGAAAAGGGCAGAGACGGTTTGGAAGGAAGAACCCTTTTTCTTGGCAACTTTCTTCTTTCCGCTGTCAGCTGAAAGAAAGAAAAGATGGCATGTGCTGTTAGCAGACCTACAGAGCTGTTCCAGTCCTGTGGGCTGAGTGGAGTGAAAAAGTGTGGGTCCAAGGCCCCCCGCGCAGTCTGTTACCGTCTGCCGTGGCGAAGGTGGCGTAGAGGTGTGCCAGGAGCCTGTTGGAGGACTTCTGGTACAGGCCGACC
Source organism: Eubalaena glacialis (assembly GCF_028564815.1). Lineage (NCBI taxonomy): Eukaryota > Metazoa > Chordata > Mammalia > Artiodactyla > Balaenidae > Eubalaena > Eubalaena glacialis. The sequence goes on along the minus strand of NC_083734.1, from coordinate 7,585,409 downwards.
ACCGTCTCGTTCAGGGGGTCCTTGTTCTTCTCCAGCCAGCCCGAGACGCTGTAGTCCACGGTGCCCGCGTAGTGGATCAGCGAGAAGTGGGCCTCGGCCCTGCCCTTGACCACCTTGGGCTTCTGGAAGTTGCTGGACTTGCCCAGGTGCTGGTCATACAGTTTGTTCTTGAAGGAAGTGTCTGTGGCCTTGGGGAACATGCACTCCTCTTCCAGGATGGAGAAGATGCCCATCGGCTGGACCAAGGCAGAGTGCATATGGGGTAAGTATGAGCTGCAGTGTCAAGCAGCAGGCCGGCGAGGGGCGGTTACTGAGTGCACACAGCAGGTACCTTCTCGATGAGCTCAATGCAGGCGGCCAGGTCCATCCCGAAGTCGATGAACGTCCACTCGATGCCCTCCTTCTTGTACTCCTCCTGCTCCAGCACGAACATGTGGTGGTTGAAAAACTGCTGCAGTTTCTCGTTGGTGAAGTTGATGCACAGCTGCTCCAGGCTGTTATACTAACACCAAAACATAATGTTCACATGAAAAGTTAGACTTCTTTCAAAACCAAAGACCCATCAGCCTTCCTCCTCATGGTCTCGGGCTCTCGCCAGCTCATTTATGCTTTCAGGTATGGGCACATTCTTGGGCTCAGCTGAGATCACATGTCCTTGGAGTCTTCTCTGATCTCCAGCTGGAAGATGCTTCTCCTGAGTCCACGGTCTGGGCCTCTCCTGGGCGCTGGCCACGGTCTGCCTTATCTGTAGTTGGTCTTCTGTGTGCCTTACATACTTCTTGTTGTCCTCTACAAACCACAAGCTCATCTTTTTTTCACCTGCAAGTCTTATACCTGGCAGACATCAAATATATGCTTTGATGAATGGCTATATGCTTCTAACCCAGAGCCAGTAGGATATTTATGTAAAATATCACATGGTTGGCTTATTGTCAACTTCTTCTCTGTTTCTGGCTCTCCCTATTGTCAGTAATTGCATTTGATTTTTTTTTTTCTTTTATCCATTTGAGGATGTCTTTAAAATTCCACTTGACACAAGCCTTCCTCCCTCTTAAAATAATACAAACCCTTCCACGTTCTCTTCTACCTGATCCAACCTCCATCTAGTTTTCCTCCAAGATGTGATACTGGATGACGTGTGGGCTGCCTTGACATCTTGCCTATAGGATCACAAAAACCAGCCCCCAACACAAAGCCAAATGAGTATAACACAAACCTCAAAGATCTCAAAGCCCGCGATGTCCAGGACGCCAATGAAGTGCTGTCTTGGCAGTTTGGTGTCCAGCTGCTGGTTGATGCGGGTGACCATCCACAGGAACAGCTTCTCATAGACGGATTTGGAGAGGGCGTTCACGGCATGGTGCACCTGTGCGGAGGGACCAGCCAGTGAGTCTGGAGGCAGCGGCCGTCGGGTGCTGCGTCCTTTCCCAACCTGCGGCAGCCACTTACCTGGTCCACAGTCTGGCCCTTGGTAACATACTCATTCCCAACTTTCACTCTGGGGAAGCACAAAGCTTTCAGGAGGTCCGAAGAGTTCAGGCCCATCAGATAGGCTGTCTTGTCAGCCACTGGCAGGAAAAGAAGGCTGATTACAAGGGAAACCCCTGATGCTTGGCAAAGTGGAAGAACCACTCTGAAAATCATCCGGATGTTTCCACGCTCAGCTCAGCCCATCTTTGTGTGTTTACGTTCCGTGTCTCTAAACTGCTTACCTATGGCCAGTGGGAGCTGAGTCACTCAGAGAATATGATAGATTTTATGAAAAGGCGGCACTGGGTTCCAGAAAACCCTGGTCACTCCTTACTGTGTCTGAAGCAGGACCATTCTAGTGATTCAGCAGACGGGGCAGTAACCGTGCCTGTAGGCATCTGAGCCCCGAAGAGGTTCACCTCTCTAGGCAGAAGAAGGAGTAAGCGCTTTCAAAAGAGGCCCCGAGTGATCTCAGCTGGACGCCCCCAGCCCTGGCGCACGGCCGACGCGGTGACGTGGTACCTTCAGTTCCGTCGGGCTCTGCCTGCTCCTCCCGTTGCTTCTGCTTGAACTTCATGTTCCCGTAGTGCATCACGGCGCCTGTCAGCTTGTAGAGTCCAGATTTCTCCTCTGGGGTGAATCCCAGGATGTCAATGGCACTCTGGCATCGGAGGACAGCACGTCAGCCGGTTGACCCCAATGATGGAGGAGGAGCCCCGCGCCCACCCCTTTCTCCCCTGTCTGCTTACATCCGTAGCCAGCAGCTCCTCGGCATCGTCAATGCTGGCCACCAGGATCTCACCCTGGCTGATGAACGGGTAGTCATAAGGGTTGGTTGTAATAAGCAGCAGCTCTGCAATGATGACCATTTAGAGGAGGTCACATGGATGCAAAGAAAACATCCACTAGGGGCTTTCAGCTTCTGTGTCCTCAGCTGAGACTTTTGCTGCTGGGGCCCAGGCTGAGTGTAGAGTTAGAAATCTCTTAAACAGTCTCTCGATACTCAGGCTGTGGCTGAATATAAAGTCCAGGGAAGACTCTGCAGCCCGCCCAGGCCATGTAGGGTAAGAACCACAGACAGAATATTTAAATTCTCTTGCTTTGCGTGCAAAGGGCACAGATCCATGTCGGTTGGGAAAGGTTAATCGGGAAAACTGGCCGAGTGTGGGCCAGGACAGAGCCATGGGGAGGGAAGCACAGATCATGTGGTAGAATCATAGTCTTTTCCAAAACCTGCTGAAAAGCTGCAGCCTATTTCCAGGCTTGGGCCCAGAAGGCTGAGCAAACACAGCCAGGGAGCAAAGAAGGGCACGAGGCCCCTGCTGGTGCGGGACGAAGGGCAGGGTGCATATCCACCAGCTGGTTGTTCGTCTGATTTTGCGTTGGCCTCACAGCATTTGGTGAAATGTTGGTTTCTGTGCCAGAACACCAGGGGGGCGCTAGAGGACCACTAAATGCTTGGTCATTCAGCCAGTTTCTATAAACCGGAGTTGAAGGCAATTGTGCCTCAGTCTTTTACTGTCCATTGGATTGCGTTTTTCAAATTGGCATGCCACTGTCAAAACAGCCGCATCCCATTTCTAAAACAAGCTTCCTCTGCTGGCTGCCGAGTCACCTGTGCATACACACAACTCTCTTTGGTCCACGCACCCAAAAGCCGAAATGCCTCAGACCAGCCCCTCTGGGGACGTCCTCACCTATGAGCTCGGGCTTCTTGTTGGAAAGAATCTGGTAGAAGATGTGGTAGCTCCTCTCAGCCTTCAGCTGGAAGGTTACTCTCGATTTTTCCAGCAGATCTAGGAACACAAACACAGGACTGTTTTCCAAACTGCTCCCCTGATGTCCCGAGACATCATCTCATCCCAGGGATCTACTTACAGGTTTCAATATCTGCAGAGGCCAGCTTGCCCGTGGTACCAAAATGGATTCGGATGAACTTGCCCTGTGGGGGAAGGGAGACCAGGTGTACCGTGACTCCAGGTGTTCCTACCCATCTCCTGGGGAATGTGAACGGGAACCTTATTCCCTGGTAATTTGAAGTGACGCATGTCCTCCTCTCCCTCTCCTCTTTCCGGTTGGCTGTGTCTCCTTTCTCCATCCCCTTGTTCCACACTGCCTCCAAACACCACTCCCCCACCCTCCCACCCCCAAGATGGTCAACAAAGTAAGAGAGATTCTGTTCAAGATGCAAATCACACCATATCACTTCCCTCTTAAAGGATCCCTCAGTAGCTTCCTGAATGAAACCCAAACCCCTTCTCCTGGCCTACAGACTCCGAGGCTCCAGGTCCCTCCCTACCACCGCTCCCCACCTCCCCTCACGGTGCCTGCCTCGCTGCAGCCCCTCGGACCCGCTGAGGTCCCCTGTCCTCGTCCTGTGGATCTTGGGGTTCACAGGCCAGCCCCCCCACCAAGAGGGCTTCCCTGCCAGCCCTGTCTAAAGGAGACCCGGCCCACAGTTACACTACCACATGCCCTCTTTACTGCACTGTCTACCAAGGAATCCTTGTCCCAGACTGTCTTGTTGATTTGTTTCCTTCTTTCGCGGTCCACCCCCAGGACTGCAGCCTCCCGGAAGCAGGGCCCTCGCCTACTTGCGGGCCTCAGAGGAGATCCCAGCTTGAGCCGGTGCAGACTCACAAAGCGGGACGAGTTGTCGTTCCTCACAGTCTTGGCGTTCCCGAAGGCCTCCAGCAGCGGGTTGGCGCTGATGATCTGGTCTTCCAGAGTCCCCTGGAGCAGGGAGTCAGGGCGGGAAGAGCCACACGCAACAGTGAGCTCCGCGGCCCCTGCTGCCTTTGCTCCTGCAGCCCCGGGTCGCCAGATCCTCCCTGCCCTGCTTTCCAACCTGGGGCCCAACCAAACCATCAGCACGCCTCACTCTTGCCATTCTGTTAGATTTGGCTCAAGCTGGGTGTCTTGACCTAAACCTCCTAATTTAACCCTTCAGTTCCTTGATTCTCCAGGTAGTTAGGTTATCGGTGTTCATTTCATACTGTTATATTTGTTTTGAAAGGCAAGTAGACACTACAGTTCTCTCCAATTGGTATGTGTGATTCTGGTGTATGTGAGCTGCTCCCAAACTGACTTTTCTTAGTGGAGGCTTAGGCTTAGGTTTTCTAGGCGATCACAGGATCTGGTCCTGTAACATCAACCACACGCTGGGTCGTCTAGGAGAACTGGCTGTCCTGCGAGACTTTAAATCCTGGCCTGCTCTCCCTTCCTTGCGGAGGTGGGGTGTCGCCTCCCTGTGCCCCCTCGTTCTGAAGTTAAGACAAAGGTTGGCAGTGGAAGCAGAGCAAGCCTTTCTCCTCTCCATACCCTCATTTTGGAGTCCTTCTTCTTGGCAAGGTCTCCAGTCGCTGCAATTGTTGCAAAGTACTGGATGACCCTTTTGGTGTTCACAGTCTTTCCTGCCCCGGATTCTCCGCTATTCAGAGCAGTCGAAAGAGAGAGACAGAGAAACAAGTCCCGTGAGTGTAAATTGGCCCCCTAAGATGTCACCTGAGCCACAGCAGACACACACCTCCCAACAAATGTGAGACCACTCGGAGAGGCAGGGGCCCCGGGGGAGAACGGCACGGCTGAGCGGGCTGGATGGGGAGCTCTAGCTTCCTGAGGCCTCACAGGCCTTCCTGCCCATCTCTCCCCAACGCCCAGCCCCACATCTTTGCATCACAGACTTCGTTCTCGGTACTTTCTCATTAACAAAACAGAGCAAGTGGCATCTTCCCCTTCTGCATTGGGGACAAAGGGCCACAGCTATGAAAACACTCTACACCTTGGATACTTACGTGATCAGAATAGACTGGTTTTCACGATCTGCCAAAGGGAAAAATAAAATAGAGTTGATAGCAATATAAAAAGAGCTTCCTCAACCTAAATGTCCATTGACAGAGGAATGGGTAAAGAAGGTGTGGGGGGTGTGTGTGTGTGTGTATATACACACACACACACACACACACACACACACACAGGAATACTACTCAGCCATAAAAAAGAATGAAATAGTGTAATTTGCAGCAACATGGATGGACCTAGAGATTATCATACTAAGTGAGAAGTAAGTCAGACAGACAAAGACCAATGCCATATGATATCACCTGTGTGTGATTATGTGACACAAATGAACTTATGTACAAAACAGAAACAGACTCACATAGGTAGAAAACAAACCTATGGTTACCGAAGGGGAAACGGGGTGGGGGAGGGATAAATTAGGAGTTTGGGATTAGCAGATGCAAACGACTGTATATAAAATAAACAACAAGGTCCTACTGTACAGCACAGGGAGCTATATTCAGTATCCTATAATAAACCATAGTGGAAAAGAATCTGAAAAAGAATATATATATATAACTGAATCATTTTGCTGTACACCAGAAACTAACACAACACTGTAAATCAACTATAGTCCAAGAAAAAAATTTTTAACAAAAATAAGAAGAGCGTCCCAGTTTTCCGCCATGTCTCCAGCAGTCAGAGTTCACTGCACAGTTCCCTTTCCCGCTAATATCCTATTTGGTCCTAGGTGGGAGCTTGAAGAGACTCCTCTTTGAGAATGAGGCTCAGAGAGGTTAAGCCCCCGCTCACAACCAGCCGCGGGCTTCTCACTGGATTAGGCTGAACCATATGAAATTGTCAGTCTTTGTTTGGGGCCCACAGAAATGTCAGTTTCGTATGAGGTAACCCATGCTTGCACTAAATCCAAACTTCTCACCAGGGCCTGCAAGGCCCTAAAATATGTGGCCTCTTTCGTCTTTTTTAAGCACCTCTACCTTCCTGTCCTTTGTGTGGAGGCTGCACTCTGGACGGCGCGGTGCAGGATCGCGTGGCAGCTTCCCTGAGCCCTCCCCCCCGCCTCTAGGCTTCCTCCTTGGAAACCTACCTGTGAGCATGAACTGATAGGCGTTGTCAGAGATGGAGAAGATGTGGGGCGGGGCCTCCTGGCGCTTTTTGCCCCGGTAGCCCTCCACCACCTCCGGGTTGTACACCGGCAGCCACTTGTAGGGGTTGACGGTGACACAGAAGAGGCCCGAGTAGGTCTGGGGGAGCGTAAAAAATATATATGTATGTATACATGGGTGTGTGCCTGTACACATAAAACCCTCTGCCTTTTTGTTACTTCACTTTTCTTTACAAGAAACTTGTAAAGGAGGCAAGATACGACTTCTCTTTATAGATGAGGCAGCTGAGACTCCAGAGGGTTGTAACTGACCTCCTGCCGCTGGTGGGTGCTGGCGCCAGGACCCCAGCCTCGGACCCACCTCGCCTGCCCGCCCCCTCCTTCCAGCTGCTCTCCTCCCGCCCCGTTCATCTCTCACCTTCTCATCTTGCATCACTCTCGTTGCCCTTTCTCCTTTTCACTCCCCCTCTTTTGCTGAGCAGCTCAGTCAGCACCAGTCCTTCTAGAGCCCATCCCCCCACAAGCAGCTCAGCCCCACCCCACCCCGTCAGAGGTCCCGGGAACCCAGCCAACGCGGGCACTGACGTAGATCATCCAGGAGGTGTAGCGGTCCTTGAGGTTGTACAGCACGGCCGGTTCATTCAGGTGCGTCAGCATTGCCATGTCCTCGATCCGGTCGAACTTGGGGGGGTTCATCGCGTACACGTCCTCTGGCTTCACCACCAGGGTCTGAAAGGGAAGGGGTACAGTGCACACCTGGCCTTCTCTTGTGCATTTTGCCCCTGCAGCTACCTGTCTCCCACACCCACATCAGAAGAAACAGGCGCTGGAGAAAACGCCTATTTGACAGGGAGGGGAGACGGGGCTGGGGGCGGCTTGCAGTGGTGGTGACGGAATGGGATTTGTTTCTGTTACTTGGGCTTTTTTTTTTTCCATCTCCGATGGGCCTGAGGTGAGGGAAGGATGACAGAAATGAGAAGAGGGTCTCTGTGGGTGGATGCGGGGATGACGCAGGCGCGGGTGCCAGCGGGAACCTCTCAGCTCCGTGATGCCGGCTGGGCCGAAACCCAGCTCCAGCAGCTCATGGGTTTCTGCTGTCTACTCAGGGAACACGGAGGTCCACTGGTGTTCCTGAGGCAGGTACCGAAGAGGAGGCCGGTGGCCTTGGGTCACCAGGCCGGTGCCCAGAGTTAGCCGGCATTCTGAGCTCTCCAAAAGCAGCTGCCAAGCCCCCACCCTGCATCTTGCCCGTTCACCCCCTCTGGCCCTTGCTTGTGAAAGAGAACCAGCCCCGCTCCCTTTCTGGGGCTGGAGTGTTACAAGCCAGGAGAAGGAACCACGAGGCAGAGCGGTGGTTCCAGCCTTTGTGCTCCCCTTGAGAGGAGAAGCCCCCTGCCCCAGTGCCCAGCGGGGCTGGAGGACCCTGGCATAGTGGGCGTGGAGCTCAGCTTCCTCTCCCCTGCTCTGCCCTCACCTCCTTCCTGTCTGAGACCTCCTTTGAAGATGGTCATTTTCCCCATCTCGCCTCTGGGCAAGGCGGTGGGAAACCTGCCTTTAAGTAGAGATTCACTTAAACCATCCATGCCATCAGCCCTCCCTGTGAGGGTCTAGAGGTCTTAGGTTGTCATTCATCAGGTCTACCTTCCGTGTTTCCGTGTGCCTTCATAAGCCCGTTCTTAACTCCATCATCTGAAATGTACTGAGAGCTGCTATCTGGAGCTTCAGTGCTTGCAAGCATCACAGGACAATTTCAGTGCCTTTTTCCTTCACATCCAACCCAATGACGCTATTTCCTTTACACTTCTCTTTTGGATCCCTCCCCGCCTTTTTTTTTTTTTTTTTAACTTTTCTTAGAACATTTCCAGATTCTTCTGGTCTAGATTCCAGAGAGTAGTGAAGTCCAGAATTCCTCCCAGCATGCCCACAGTACCTGGGCCAGAATGTAGTGGGCTACACTGCTCATTGCCTTCATGATATGGGAAGGCTGCTACGTCACATCGAGCTTGTGGTCCACTAGGATCCTTTATTCGCTTTCCTTACTTCCTTAGTTAGATGGCTATTGCTAGAAGAATTAGGGGGAAACCTAGGCTACCAAAGGAGAGTGTTCTAACAGAGGTCCTCCTACTGTTGGACTCCCAACTCCACACCCCTGGGATGCACAGGGCTGGTCCCCTCTGACCTAGAGTGACACAAACATTAACAAAAGCACCCGAACATGGATTGTTTTGGCCAGCCACAACCAGGTGGTTCTCCCACCGTGCAACCTGAGGCCAGTATTCACTCTGCTTCCTCCGAGGACACCTGGGACGCTAAGGCGGTGATGCCAGGTGAGGCATTCCGGTGCCAGAGCCACGTCTGGAGATGGCCAGGTATGGACCGGACGCACAGACTGGGCAGCCATGGGGAGCAGACAGAGGCCTGGCCGGCCTGCAGAGGGTGTGGACGGGGCTTACCCTGTTGTCTTCGGTTTCCACCGTGACCTTCCCATCCTGGGTACTCTTAATTTTCCCCTTGGTGTATTCTTCCTTCGAGTCGACCACAAAGCAGTAGGTTTTGGCATCAAAAGGCTGGTTCTGAGCCTCGATCCTCTCCTTTTCTGACTTCCGGAGGAAGGGAGCGGCTATGCCGAACACTTCCATTTCGGTGTCGCTGCTCATGGTGTCAGCTGGAAGGCGAACCCACCAGGTGAGCCCTGCTGCCCCCAGGCTCCAGCCCTGCCCCCGAGGGAGCCCTTCAAGGCGGAGCCCCGGGAGCAAGGCTGCCCTCCATCGACCCCCAGGAAAATCAAATGCACACATATTTATTGAGCAGCTACTCTGTGCAAAGGGCACGGAGCGTATGCAATCCAAGCTCCCCCATTAGCCGGGGCTCGGATGGGCAAAGGGACCCTAGAGGCGGGTGCAGTTCTCGGGACTCACTTTCCTCTTCTGCAAAAACCCAGGTGTTGCTGAGGGAAGATTTAAAAATAAACACCATCAGAAATAAACACCATTCTTCAAAGAGAGTGTGCTAAATGGCAAATAGCTGAGGAATTTGGGGACCTTTTTGACTCAAGGTGGCTACCTCCTCACAGGAGGAAACCGGCTTTTGCTTCCTTTGGTTCTGTTTTGAGAATAGAAGCAGCATCTGACATCAGCATCTACTCAGAGCATCTCCCCAGGTGCTGCCTCCTCTCCGCTCTGCTCCAGCCTAACCTGTCCTGGTCTAAGCTCTACAGGGCTCTCACCCTCCAGGCCATCGGAGGTGGGAGGAATTGGTACCCTGGAGACTTCTGAGCCAAGGGACCCGACCTGCTTCCTCACCTGAGGGTCACACCCACGGGAGGACAGCGGACAACAGCAGTCGTGGGAAATCAGACCTGCAATAAATACGCAGAAAGCAAGCTCAGGACACGGGAGTGTCTGGTGTCTGGGTCGGTTCTGAATCGGGTCCTGATGAACTAACCAAATAAGGATAAAGGACTAATAACTTAGAAAGAGCCTTACCCCAGAGACAAGCTGGAGGAGCAGATGGGACATGAACCACAGGTGAGCCACGGAGGTAGGAAAAGCCCCCAACCGCCCCAAACCTGGCTCCTACCAGCCCAGCACGGCACCCTCCTCAGTCTGCAGTGCCTCCCATTCAGAACTGGGCAGGAAGGACAGAATCCCTGTTAAAAAGGCCAGTGGTTCCAAGCCAGGATCAGGCCCCCTGTCTTCTGTGAACAGGGAGAAATCTCAAATTGGCCGCCGGACACCCGCCAGGCACGCAGCGCAGGTGGAGAAGGTGAGGGCAGGGGAGGCGGCGACCCCGCTGGCCTCTGCACAGATCAGAGGCGAAGGGCAGGCCGCGGTGACAGGCCGCGGCCCACGGAGCGTCGAGGGGAGAGCGGGCAGGAGGACGCGGGAGCTGCAGGCAGCGGGGTGGGCGTTGGGGCCCGAGGCCCAGCTCCGCCTCTAACTAACCTTACCAAAGCCAGGCAGGCCCGCACCAGGTGGCGTCCTCCAAGCCGCACTCGGAAAAGAGCCAGCGACGGGCACTGCAACTCTCCTCCACCCACAGAGCAGCTACAGAGGGGCTGCTGCCCGCGGGCTTTTATACCCCCCGCTAACGCCACCGCTCATTCCTTCTCTATATTTGGAAAGAGAATGACCGACACCACAAGCTGAGCACCAGCTCCTTCCTCACTCTTTTTTTGTCGTTGCCAAGGGAGAGGTATATATAGAAATGAGCAGGATCCATAACCGTTTTCCCACTGGAGAAAGCTGCAAGTTTGAGATGCCTTCCTTTGAACTTGGGGCCGGGGTGTCTTCACTCAGTGTGATGGGACAGCCTCGCTGGGGCTCCTGCCTAACTCCATCCTGCAGGCGCCACGGGCTCAGAAATCAGTGTGCAGCCCTGGGCAGCGGGTACTTAGAAATCTTGTCCTGTGGGAAAAGGGAGGAAGCCAAGGACAAAACAATTACAATCCTCTTGGAGTTTTGAGCAAGACTTTTGTCACAACACAGGGTTGTGCGATTGTAAAACTCGTGCCAGAAACAACAACGATCCCCTTCCTCCTCTTCCTTTCACTGTGTAACTTTCTATCTCATTAGTATCATTATTAACTTAATCCTTTCTTAAGTGCCAGTAAGACCAACAAGTAAATTAATGATGGGGGAGCTACCCGGCCAGACAGTATCCACAGCAACAGCTGCTTTAAGGACCTGCTGTTATTGAGATATGTTACCAATTAGGAAAGACCAGCTGCTGGCCTGGGTGGGGGGTAGGGGGATGGCATGGCCTGCAGAGAAACGGGGGGTGATGGGAGGGAGGTGTCTAACAAGTGTGGTTGTTTCTAAGTCAGGGTTGGAAAAATGAAGCTTCCGGAGAAGAATGAAGCTTCTTCCCCTTCTACTTTATGTCTGTTTTTTTTTCCCTATTTTTCCTGACAAATCTTTGGGAGGGTGGCCAGCGGGCATCCTATGGTCATTAATTTTAAAGAGTGTCAGCAGTTCCCACTTGAGAATAAGAGCTGCCCCTCCCAACGCACCCACACCAGGCGTGGATACGGAGGCCACTCGAAGAGGTGTGGGTAGGGCAAGGGGAGCAGGACTGTGGTCCCCAAGATGCAGGGACATTAATTAAGCACCCACTGTATGCTGGCCCCAATGCAGAGCACTTCAAGAAGGTACACAAGAAACGGAAGATGCAGCCTTTACCCTTAATGGTTTCTAGGATAAACGGTGACTCAATCGTTTTTGACATTTAGGGGATTTTAGATCAAAGCGCACATTTATGACGTGCCTGCTCTGTGAAGGCCAGGCAGGTGAGTGGCCACCAGCGGGGGAGTCAGGAAGTACGGAACCCGCTCGCTTGCCCCAGCAGCCTGCTGTGGGCTTGCTGCCTGTCACACACCCCCACGCCACCTCCTTGCTCCAGCTGGGACTGAAACCCCCATCCCTAGAGCCCCTCCTCATCCAAGAAGAGAGCCCGGCCCTCCTAAAGGGTGCATCTGAAGGGGAGCGGTCTGCCTGAGGTCCTGTCCTGCCTGCCCAGTGACATCAGTCCAAGTCTCTGTGCCATTGGCCAGGCATCTCCTTGGAGGCCTGGTCAGGACAGGTACATGTCACCTGTGGGAGCAGAGGCGTTAGCAAGCCCCATGGGGCTGAGGGACAGTGCGAGGGGCCCTGACCACACCTTGGGCGGTGACGTAGCAGGGTGGCCACGGGACAGGAGAGGTGCTGGCAGTTCCTTCTTAAACACCTAGAGTTACGGCTGGGAGGGGCTTTGTGGGCAACGGAAAAAGGGTCAGTTTGCTCTTTACCTTCTGTTGTCACCAGTTTACCCATCTCTCTGTATAACCATATCCATACCCACCTCCAGGAAGCTGAAAGGATGTTTTCCATACAGGTCTTCTCTGAGTTCGTTGTAGAACAGCCCCAGGTCACATTACTGAGCCCAGCCCCAGCTCTGAAATGCCGACAGCCTTCCACCCCAGCTTTTCCAAATCACGCAGCCTGTCGTCCTTCTTTCCATCACGCTTCTTCCTCCTGCAGGTATAGAGTGTTCAGCTGGGGGATCTCAGAGGTCGTTTGCTGGTCAGCCTGCTTTTGCATAGGAGGAGCTGGAAGGCAGGAGGGGTAGGAAGCTTGCCCAAGGCCAGAGGAGGAGGATCAGAGCTAGGCAGGGAGCTCCGCTCTCCAGAAGAAACTCTGAGGACAGAAATGACAACAATAACTGCCACAGAGAAAAGTTTTAAAACTAGATACCAGGAATCAAAAAGTACGGCCGTCTGGAAAATCATCTGTAGGAGGGAAGAACTGCACGTGCAGCAGCAGCAGCTGCGGGTTGTGGAGCTTTGGAGTCAGACGGGCCTGGGTGTGAATCCCACCGCTTGCCCTCATTTACTGTGTGATGGCAGGCATCGTGCCGAACTTCTCTGAGCCTCTGTTTTCTCATCTGTAAAATGGGGATGATATAGCTGCCTCACAGACTAGTTATGTGCATTTGATAGGATATTAAAATGTCAGGCACGCCCTGCCCAGTGCTGTGTTTATAGCACACTGTAGATTTGAAGTTTTCTTCCCTGTCTGAAGGCTTCCATGTGTTACACACAGTACGACTGGTTATCTTGATGACACTGAGTAGATCATATTGGATATTTGTTTTATCGATATGAGGAGGGAGAAGGGGCATATATATGTGTGTGTGTGTGTGTGTGTGTGTGTTTTTAAAAGATTTCCATCCAAAGAGGGAGAAATCTTAAAGAAGAAGACCTCTTGGTGCTTAAATAGGCAGCTTTCAGGGCTAACTGGACCCTCGGCTGGTGTGGAATTCCTCCTCTGATCAGCAGGGGGACAGATGACTTAGCAGTGTATTATTAGCCAGCTTTATGGGAACAGGAGGAGCCCTTGTTCTTTCAGCCATCACCCAGCGAGAACTAATCCCCACAGCCTGGACAGAGAGCTGCGTTTATTCCTGGATGCGCTGGAAGAAAAAGTATAGTGTCTCAAGAATGCAGGCAGCTCCGGAGGCGCTATTTGGAGAGCGGCCGAGTCCCCTCGTCAGAGCCGGCAGCTTCCTCCTAAGCTACTTTCCTCTACTTCTGTTTGATGTCTGACCCACACGTGGACATGGAGCCCCTCAGGACAGCGCCCTGGCAGAGCACGAAGTCAGCCTCAGGAGCAGATGCCTCCAGGATCAAGTGCCCTCTCCACATCCCGCTTGAGGGGGATTTGGTGTCAGTGGAAGCAGGGAACTTGGTTATTCTGAGCTAAGACCATTCCCTGCCAGTGAGGTGAAGGGTGGAGGTCCTGAACCAGTGTCCAGAGCCCCAGGTAATAAATAAAGCCGAGAGGGCCCATAACTCTCCTTTAATTCAATTCGACAAACACCTACTTTCCCCAACTTTCCACTATGAACAATGTCAAACCTCTAGATAAGTACAAAGTGCAGCACTGAACATCCAGGATTATAATGCAGTTGGATTTGACGTCAAAGCCATGCTACCAACCACCTCGCTAATCGTATGAGAGGAGTTCGAGAATGGATGCTTCCAGAATTATGACCTGAGCCAGAAGTTTGTGAAGTCAATCAGAGCAAACGTTTTAAAAAGGTCAAACCTCAATCTGTGAGTGAAAGGGACAGCTGGTGCTAAAAGGTGACCAGGAAAAGGGAGGATTCCACACAGAGAGTCAGAGGAGAAGACTAAAGATGAGAGTGAGAGAAGGTTTGAGAGACAGTCGCTGGCAAAGAAGAGATGAGTCCCATACCTGAGATGGGGCAGCTGCGGCTGCTGTCCTAAGTCTGCAGATGATTCAGAAGATTGATGGGCCCGTGTGGTTGGGAGCTTGGAGCAACATGATTGAAGCAGGGAAGAATGCTTTGAGAGGGACAGGAGAAGACGGGCATTCCAAGGAAAGGAGTTTATAAACAGCAGGCATGACCCAGGGCTTTGCCAGGGTATTTGAGGACAGGAACGAAGAATAACGCATGTATCTGAACAATGCCACGGAGAAGAAGGCAAGCAAACTAGTCCACCAGGTGCATGTGGATGTGGAAGGTAAAAATCAAAGATCACCAGGAGGTCACCACTGGGAGGAAGTAGAGAACAAATGGCTCCATAATAATAGAGAACTTGGAAGAAAGGTGGCCAATTTGAGGTGTGGTAGTTGATTAATATTTAAGCCATAACCTTTAAATTGAAGGATAACACTGAATTTTCATTTAAAGTCGTGCTTTTAGAGAGAAATGACCCAAATAAACAAAATAATAAAGAGGAGAAATAACGACCAATACGGCAGAAATACAAAAAAAAAAAAAAAAAAGTAAGAGAATACTATGAACAATTATATGCCAACAAATTGGACAACCTAGAAATGGGTAAGTTTCTAGAAACATACAGGCTGCCAAAACCGAATCAAGAAGAAATTGAACAAACCAACCACCAGAAGTGAAATAGAATCTGTAATTTAAAAAACTCCCTGCAAACAAAAGTCTAGGACTGTATGGCTTCACTGGGGAATTCTACCAAACATACAAGGAAGAACTTATATCGATCCTTCTCAAACTCTTCCAGAAGACTGAAGAGGAGGGAACCCTCCCAAAGTCATTTTATGAAGCCACCATCACCCTGATACAAAACCAGACAAAGACACTACCAAAAAAGAAAATTACAGGACAATTCTTTGATGAAAATAGACGCAAAAATCCTCAACAAAATATTAGCAAACTGAATCCAACAACACATAGAAGTGATCACGCACCATGATAAAGTTGGATTCATCCTAGGGTCGCAAGGATGGCTCAATATACACAAATCAATGTGATACACCATGTCAACCAAAAAAAAAAAAAAGACAAAAGCCACATGATCATCTCAATAGATGCAGAAAAAGCATTTGATAAAATTCAACATCCATTCATGATAAAAACTCTCACCAAAGTGGTTATAGAGGGAACAAATCTCAACATAATAAAAACTATTTATGACAAACCCACAGCCAACATAATACTCAATAGTGAAAAGCTGAAAGCCTTCCTGCTAAAATCTGGAACAAGACAAGGATGCCCACTCTGACCACTTCTATTTAACATAGTATTGGAAGTCCTAGCTACAGCAATTAGACAAGAAAAAGAAATAAAAGGTATCCAAATTGGAAGGGAAGAGGTAAAACATAAAGATGACATGGTAACTCTATGTAGAAAACCCTAGAGACTCCACAGAAAACTATTAGAACTGATAAACGAATTCAGCAAGGTAGCAGAATACAAGATTAACATACAGAAATCTGTTGCATTTCTTTACACTAACAATGAAATATCAGAAAGAGAACGTGAAAAAACAATCCCTTTTAAAATTTCATCCAAAAAAAAAAATACCTGGGAATAAACCTGACCAAGGAGGTGAAAGACTTATACGCTGAGAACTATAAAACATTAATAAAGGAAACTGAAGATGATTCAAAGAAATGAAAAGCTATCCCATGCTCTTGGATTAGAAGAATTAATATTGTTAAAATGGCCATACTACCCAAAGCAATCTATGGATTTATTGTGATCCCTATCAAATTACCCATGACATTTTTCACAGAACTAGAACAAATAATCCTAATTTATATGGAACCACAAAAGATCCAGAATTGCCAAGGAAATCCTGAGGAAAAAAAAAACAAAGCTGGAGGCATAACCCTCCCAGACTTCAGACAATACTACAAAGCTACAGTAATCAAAACAGTGTGATATTGGCACAAAAACAGACATTTGGATCAATAGAACAGAACAGAGAGCCCAGAAATAAACCCACGTACCTAGAGTCGATTAATCTTCAACAAAGGAGGCAAGAATACGTAATGGAGAAAAGACAGTCTCTTCAGCAAGTGATGCTGGGAAAGCTGGACAGCCACATGTAAATCAATGAAGTTAGAACACTGCCTCACACCATATACAAAAATAAACTCAGAATGGCTTAAAGACTTAAATATAAGACATGACACCATAAAATTCCTAGAAGAGAACATAGGCAAAACATTCTGACATAAACTGTAGCCATGTTTTCTTAGGTCAGTCTCCCAAGGCAAAAGAAATAAAAGCAAAAATAAACAAATGGGACCTAATCAAACTTATAAGCTTTTGCACAGCAAAGGAAACCATAAACAAAAATACAATCTACAGATTGGGAGAAAATATTTGCAAACAATGCAACTGACAAGAGCTTAATGTCCAAAATATACAAACAGCTCATACAGCTCAATATCAAGAAAACAAACAACCGGGGACTTCCTTGGGGGGCAGTGGTTAAGAATCTGCCTGCCAGTGCAGGGGACACGGGTTCGATCCCTGGTCCGGGAAGATCCCACATGCTGTGGAGCAACTAAGCCCGTGCGCCACACTACTGAGCCTGTGCTCTAGAGCCCGAGAGCCACAACTACTGAGCCCGTGTGCCACAACTACTGAGCCCACGTGCCTAGAGCCCGTGCTCCTCAATGAGAGAAGCCACCGCAATGAGAAGCCCGCACACCACAATGAAGAGCAGCCTCCACTCCCTGCAACTCGAGAAAGCCTGCGTGCAGCAACGAAGACCCAATGCAGCCAAAAATAAAAAACCAAACAAACAACCCACCCAATCAAAAAACAGGCAGAAAAGCTAAATAGACATTTCTCCAAAGAAGACACGAAGATGGCCAACAGGCACATGAAAAGATGCTCAACATCACTAACTATTAGAGAAATGCAAATCAGAACTACAATAAGGTATCACCTTGCACCAGTCAGAACCGCCATCATCAAAAAGTCTTCAAATAACAAATGCTGGAGAGGGTGTGGAGAAAAGGGAACCCTCTTACACTGTTGGTAGGAATGTAAATTGGTGCAGCCACTATGGAGAACAGTATGGAGGTTCCTTAAAAAACTAAAAATAGAGTTACCATATGATCCAGCAATCCCACTTCTGGACATATATCCAGAAAAGACAGAAACTCTTGTTCAAAAAGATGCATGCTCCCCAACGTTCATAGCAGCACTATTTACAATAGCCAAGACATGGAAGCAACCTAAATGTCCAAAGACAGATGAATGAATAAAGATGTGGTATATATATGCACAATGGACCATTAGCCATAGAAAAGAATGAAATAATGCCATTTGCATCAAAATGGATGGACCTAGAGATTATCATACTAAGTGAAGTAAGTCAGATAAAGACAAATATCATATATCACTTATGTGTGGAATCTAAAAAAATGATAATACCAATGAACTTATTGACAAAACAGAAAAAGACTCACATACATAGAAAACAAACTTATGATTACCAAAAGTGAAGGGTGGGGAGGGATAAATTAGGCGTCTGGGATGAACAGATACACATCACTCTATATAAAATAGATAAACAACAAGGTCCTACAGTATAGTACAGGGAACTATATTCAATATCTTGTAATAACCTATAATGGAAAAGAATCTGGAAAAGTATATATATATATATAGGTGTGTGTATATCTGAATCACTTTGCTATACATCTGAAACTAACACAATAAATCAACTATACCTCAATAAAAAAATAAAATTGTGCTTTTCAGATCTGGCTGTACCTTAGAATCACCCGAGGGGCTGTTGAAAAAAATTTGCATAACCAACTGAAAGATATGACCTCCTATGGAAGAAAAGACTCCATTAGCAACAAATAAGATAAAATACTAAAGAATAAACTTAAGATATGTGCAAAACCTTAAAATAATACTGAAAGACAAAAACATAGGTTTTCCTTGCTATTGGATAGGATGATTTAACATCATAAAGATGCCAATTATACCCAGATTAATATATGAATTTAATGTAATCTCAATAAAAATACCAACTTTTTTTTTCTGGAGCTAAATAGTTAATTCTAAATTTCATGCATGCACAATAAAGAAAACCCAGAAAAAAGGAAAGTCACAGGCAGGACATCCTACCAGATATTAAAACATACACAATAAAGTCTACATAATGCAGGATGTTGTACTGATGCATGAAGAGACAGACTCACCAAAGGAACATACTAGAAAGGCCAGGAAAAGGCCCAAATACATATGGAAATTTGATTCAAAATGAAGGGGACATCTCAAGTCATCAGGGCAAAGATAGACTCTAATAAGTGGTATAGTGACAACTGGATGGCCATTTGGAAAAAGATAAATTTGGATCCATGCCTCATACCACACACATACCACACATTAAATAACAAATGTATCAGGCCCAAATGTAAAGAAATGAAACAAGTACTAAAAGAAAACATGGGTGAATTCCTTTCCAATCTGGGAGCGGGAGAGGCCAACTATGACTCAAAATTCAGAACTGTAAAAAAATTAAGACAACATCATAGCAATTAAAAAGAACTTCATGGCAAAAAAAAAAAAAAAAAAAAGAGCAAAAGACAAAATGGCAAATTGGGAGAAAATATCTGTAATTTGCATCACAAAGGGCCAATGTCTTTAATATATAAATAATTCTTAAACATTGAGAAGGATTTTAAAAAAAACCCTCAGTGGAAACAAGTGGCAAATAAACAAGCAGAAAACTCACACAAAAAGATACACAGGTGGTCTTTAAACATGTGAAAAAATGCTCATCATTATTTTAAGAGAAATGCATATTGAAACCACACTTTCTCACTAATTAGAATGGAACAAATCCAAATGCTGGGCAAAACATTCTGTTGGCAAGCTGTGATGAAATACACACTCTCATAGTTTTCTAGTGGGTGAAAAATTGCATAGCAACTGCTATGGAGGGGAATTTAGAAAAAAACTAACTAAATATGCAATTTCCCTTTGACCCAGCAAAACCACTTCTAGGAGTCAACCCCTAAGATGTAAGTCCACAAATACTAAAACGTTGTAAGTGCCAGGTTATTTATAGTGGCACTATCATAATAGCAAAAGATTGAAAGTACCCCAAGTATTGAGCAGTAGAAAACTTATTGAATACATTATGCTCTACCCCCATGACAGAATATGTGGCTATATGGTGAGCCTGCCATGAAAAAGAATTAGAATGATCTCTAAAAGCTGAGATGGAGTCATTTCTAGGATACATTGTGAAAAAAGAAAAGCCCAGAACAGTGTATACAGAATGCTAACTTCCGTGTAAGAAAGAAGATATAAGAATATCTATACATATTTGCTCATTTTTGAAAAAAGAAACATAAGAAAGGTAAACCAGAAACTAAGCAAATGGTTCCCCATAGAGAGTGAATGCCTTCTTACATGGTTTTGACTTTTGACCCATGTAAATGGCTTATTCAAAAATAAATTTTAAGAAAAAGGAAGGAAAAAAGCAATTCCTAAAATTAAATTTAAAAAAGCACAAATAAACCTAATGCATATCAAATTAATAATATAACGACACTTAGAAAAGAGTTAATTCTTGTGAATTTTGAAAAGTAGCCTGTACATTCTTCATGAGATGTATTCAAAGAGGAGAGAGAAGTACAAAGAAATTGGGAACCTTTCCCAGTAGGTTAATTATTAGTTGTAATCTGGATTAAAATGTGAAACAACTCATATATTTTTAGATAGTGCAAATAAATAAATATATTCATCTTACAAGAACCAAGATTTTCACTCTAAGAGAAAAAAAAAGACACAAGTATAAAATAAAAGAAGGTTAGAAAAACCCCATAATGTTAATTTGAACTGGACCTGTTTATCTGAATCAATTTGAGCATCTGAAAGAATGACTGTATTTAAATATCAACACATTGAATAAGAAATAATCTGTGAGTCCTAAGGTGAGACAGGGTCGGGGGGTGGGGCAGCGAGGAAGGAAAGCTCTTCCTCTTTATAGAAGAACGCCACTAATAAGTGTAGACAGAATGAGAAAATGAACATTATCATTTTGCCACCCCTGATATAATCAATGATCCAGGCAAGGATCATCAACGACGCTAAAACCACTGGGTGAAAGGGTTTTAGGGAGGAAGATATTCACTATTTTAACCAGGTGAGGAAACAGCACCACCAATAATGGACAGCCTGCCATCCTAACAAGGATGATGCAGGATGCACTACACAACATTCCCTGGGAAATAGTCTTGCCAGATGTTTAACCTGTGTCTATTCAAGCCCCTGTCCACAACCTCAGAAAGTAGAGAGAAGAACAAGTCAGTGACACCATGAAGAAGCCATCAGTCAAATCTAGAATGTAGGACATTCTGTAAGAAAACTGGCCTAGATAGTTCAAAATGAATCAATGTTATTTTTAAAAAATGTTTTAGGTGAAAAGAGATGACAAAGATAGAACCAAATGGAACACATGAACCTTGGTTAGATCCTAGACTGGAAAAGAGAACAGAAGGGAGGAAAACAAGAAAGAACAAACCTGAAAAGGGGACAAATCAAGGACAGAATTACTGTTATTTTTCTTAGGTGTAAAAATGGAATTGTAGCTATGTAGAAAATTGACCTTATTTCTAGATGTTTCATACTGAAATATTTAGGGAGATAACATCTTATACAATTAATTTCAAATGGTATAGCCAAAAAAAAAAAACGAAATGTATACACACAGATAAGCAAATACAGCAAAATGTAACAATAGGTGACCCTAGGGAAAGGGTAAATCTGTGTTCAGTAGGTTTGAAAATGTTCAAATAAAAAGCTGGGGGGAGAATGAAAAAAAAAAAAAAGGGCCTAGTACCGCCCCTGCCCCAGACCAATGGAATCTCTAGGTTTGGGTGCCATCTGTGAGGCTCTCCCATCTAGTGCACCCCGGATACTTATGTACACCCGCAGCTGAGAACTAACCATTCAGAGTTCCAGGGGGTGTGGGCAAAAAAAAAAAAGAACGATAGAATTCTGTAGTGAAGAGATGGATTTGAGAGCGCACAGATACTCCCCAAGTAGTGACTGAAAAGGGCAGGAACAGGACGCAGTTAGCAGGGCTGGGGGGGTGGGTGTGTGGGGGGTGGTTCTGGAGGGAACGAGCATTAAGGAGAATCTCAAATAGCAGTGACTGAAGCTGAAGCCTCGGGGCCAGCGATGCTCAGACACTTCTCGTAAATTAAAGTCATTGAACTAGATGACGTTTCCTAACCCAAACCCCGTGAAGTCAGAATCTCTGGGGGCTAGACTTGGGTGTGTGGGCTTTCCAAAGGCTCTCCAGGTCATTTTGAGGAAGGCC
The DNA here is from genome assembly GCF_028564815.1 of Eubalaena glacialis. Taxonomy (NCBI): domain Eukaryota; kingdom Metazoa; phylum Chordata; class Mammalia; order Artiodactyla; family Balaenidae; genus Eubalaena; species Eubalaena glacialis. The sequence continues at coordinate 7,563,909 of NC_083734.1, read as the reverse complement.
CCTGATTAGGAACTACTGTTAGACCATCCCTTCAGTTCCTTCCGACCCTGACGCTATGCGACTCCACACTTAAGAGACCTTATTCCCAAATCTAGGAGGGCTGGGGCGTCCTCGCCCCTAACTGACCAGCCCCTTCCTTAGGAGGTAGACACCTTCCCTGAGGGAACCCAGAGGCCTTGGGGAAAAGCAGGTGGCAGGGTTGTCCCCAACATTGTGACTAGACTCTAACATGGGCAGGGGAGGGGGAGGGGAGGTACAGGGGGCAGAAAAAAGAACGCAAGCAGTTTCTGCCAAACATTTGAGCTGCCAGGGCCAGAAGTGGTGTCTGCCGCACTCCGAGGGGGCAGGGGGTAAGAGGGAGCGAGTCGGGAGGCCTTGACCTGAGACTTTGGCTCATCTTTTCCCTTCACCAGGCCTCAGTCTCCTCATCTGAGAAATGGATCTCTCTGATCTCCTAGGTCCCTTTGGGTCCCTCCTTTCTCTGATTTTACCATTCTCATCAGGAGGACACACCAACGTGCCCTAAAAAGGATGAACTGGGCTGCGATGTGCCACAATATTTATTCTACCCTCACAGTAACGTGGGTGGGAGGGATGTGGACGCCGGGCACACCCACTTTGTGGCAGCCCTTGGCCAATGCTGTTCGCCTGCAAGACTGCCCTTGTGAAGCAGGTACCGACTTCCCAGACTACAGGAGAAAGAAAAGATGTAATTGCCATTATTTCTCTTTAACAGATTTTATCTTCGTTTCAAACCTCCACTTCCACTAAAGAGGAGAAAACTACATTTGTTACTGCATAGTAACTGAGCGGCTTCCAGAATTTTTTAGTGTCGTTTGGTAAATAGTCAACTCAGGACTCTGCCTGTTGCCCCTTCTTCCTATATCCTCAAACCTGCCCTGGACTCAGAGAGGGGGACCTCTTCTGTTTCATCCTGGGGGGATGGGAGAGGGGCCTCTGGTCTACAACTGCCGTCTGCCCACGGTGGTCTCGGCTGAGAAGTGGGCCTGTCCCCGCTCGTCCAGTCACCACGGCCTCCAGACTCCAGGTCGGTTAACACTCTTTACCCCCCTCACCCAAAACAGGGGCCCCTGCAGATGTGCTCAGGCCTGTGCCAGGCAGTGGGAGCCAAGTGGTGAACCGAACGGATGTGAAACATAGACTGTGCAACTAACTGATGAATTCCATACCTTTGACCTTTGTGGTTGGTGCTAAAAGGGGAAATGCAGGGAGCTCAGGAAGGAGCCAGGCGAGGCACATCAGTGCCACCTTAGTTTACGCACCTGTAGGCTTCAATGCAAAACTCCAGTCCTTGCCTGCTTTCCACAAGATACCCAGCCACACTGAGCGTTCCACGGTTTGTGGGAATCTTACGAGGATGGGAGGGGAAGGGCAGGGCATCACCTTCCTCCATGTTACTCCCCCTCTGCTTCCAGATTCCCCTCACCACCCTCCAACCAGGGAGCCTAAGTTCCTCTTCTCTTGGCCGTGCCGAGGAGCTTTCTCAATGTCTCAGACCTGGACACAAGCCCTTCTGGGGCCTAGGTCCCCTCAAATAGGGTCAGTAAACGTTTCCTTACCAGACAGTTTCAAGACGTCTCGCACCAGGTGCCTCGGCAAATAACACTCCCTCCATTCCATGGCACTCTCACCCCACGCACACCTGTCCCTTACGCTCCCTCCAGGTGGGGCTGTAAGGGCCACTGCCCTGCCCTCCGGCAGCAAATGTCAACTGTCCCCTGCCACGACCCTCCTGTCACCACGTCACTTGTGGGTAACCTCATCCATTCCCGTACACCTGACGTCACCGCTCCCCGAGGTCCGCTGGTGCCAAGCACGCTCCTCGCGAAGGGTAAGGCGCCTCTCTTGCCTCACTACATTTCTCTTCCCAAAGCGCGAAAGCGCCATGGCTTTTCCCATCACTGGGATGGGCAGGGGCTGGGGGCTCTGCCGAAAACATGAGTCCAGAAAAAGGATCATCCCTCTAGCAGAACAGTCAACTCTAGGAAAGCCAATTGTGGCTCTTCAGGAAACTGGGAATGACAGTGAGTAAAGAGTTACTTTAGAAATGATTTGGTAACCACACCTTGTGGGGAAATGTTGCCTTCTCCAAGATTTTCTTCTGATTATAAAATTAATATTCATATAAAAATTTAAATTATAGGAAATATAAGATAAAGGCAAATCATAATCTCCCACTCAGAGCTAGCAGTCACTAATATTATATATTACTTCCAAGCATTTTAATATGCCTATTCATATTTGTCTTTTCAAAATAAAAAGGGGCGATTTTTACATATTTTTATTAAAGCAATACATGCTCACTGTAAAAACAAAATCCTATCATGCAGAAATGTAATTGTAATCAACTTTGTTTTTACTTGACAGGTTGTGGATATACTTCCATGTCAGGGACTTCAGATTTACATCATCATTTTTTATGGGGCCACACAATCCTGTTATGCAGAGGTACCGTAATTAATAAGTCCCATCTTTAAAAATATCATAGTGAGGAACTTCCTTGTCTCTTTGAACATTTATCCAATTATTTCCTTAGGATAAACTTCCAGAAATAGGATTACAGAATCTAATGCTTTTGGTACATACAACCATATTAATCTGAAGGGTTATATCCATTTACTATCCCTCCTCCCCCTCGGTAAGGGCTTATTTCCCCACATCTTTGCCAACTCTAGGTCTCATCACTCGCTGGTGCCAGTTTTATAGGTGAACAAGGTAACTCACTCATGCTTTACTTTGCTTTTATTATGAATGAGGCTGAATCTCATCTTGTTGCTGCCGGTCATTTGTTGTTCTATAAATAGTCATCGTGTCCTTCGTCCTTTTCCTCTTGAGAAGTTAATCTTTTTCTATTTTAAGAACTTTCATGTCTCAGAGATTTTAGTAATCTCTCATGTATATTGCAAATGTTTTCCCCATTTGTTCCTCGTCTCATGTGAGCCTCACAACAATCCCAGGGGGTTGGCAGAGCAGGTGGAATGATCCCCACTTAACTGATGTGGAAACTGTGACTCAGTGAGGAATACTGGCCAATGTAAGAGGGGTGTGGGAGGACCATGGTTTCCTTGCTCTGAGTCTGGTGCACCAAGCTGTCCTACTGTTCCAAGGGCCCTGACGGTATCCTTCAGGATTATGGGAGAAATAACATTTCCCCTATGCAAATTAAAGTGTCTTGAATCTTTGGGCCTCAGTTTTCTCTTCTGTAAAAAAATGGAATTTTTTCAAAAAAAATGATCCCTTATGTCCTCTTCAGCTCGACGATCTTTTGATTCTATGATTTAAGGCACAGGAGAGACGTGCATTGTCTTTATCCTCCAAGCATGTATGTGGGTGCGGGAGGCGGCTAGGCCGTCCGTTTCCACGTGCAAAGTGCAGGGTGAATGTCCACAACGGCATGATACCAAGAGCCCTTCCTCCCTAGACTTGCCCAGGCGGGCACCTGGAGCTTGATCCCGGCCATGTCTCTCCCCAGTCAAGTCAAACACACAAGGCAACAGCGATAAAGCCCAGCACCTCCACGTCTCGGGCTAGAGCAAGGTAGCTACTGCGTCTTCCCAGGATCCCCAGAGTTGTCACCGAGCAGGGCACACACCATGGGAGCCTGGTCACCACTTCCTCCTCCTTCTTAGCCGTGCATCTCAGGGAGCAACTGCTGTTTGACCAAAATCGATGTGGGGATAAACTATTTGTTTTCCTGATACTAGGAGAGTCTTCCTAATAATGACTCTTTCTTATTACAAAATTAACATGTGTTTGTATAGGCAGGTTTAGAAAATCAATCCTCAAAAATAAGAAAATAAACATCATTCATGATGAGATTGGTTCAAGACGGCGGAGCAGAAGGACGTGCTCTCACTCCCTCTTGCGAGAGCACCGGTATCACAACTAACTGCTGAACAATCATCGACAGGAAGACACTGGAACTCACCAAAAAAGATACCCCACATCCACAGACAAAGGAGAAGCCACAATGAGACGGTAGGAGGGGCGCAATCACAATATCAAATCCCATAACTGCTGGGTGGGTGACTCACAAACTGGAGAACACTTATATCACAGAAGTCCACCCACTGGAGTGAAGGTTCTGAGCCCCACGTCAGGCTTCCCAACCTGGCAGTCCGACAACGGGAGGAGGAATTCCTAGAGAATCAGACTTTGAAGGCTACTGGGATTTGATTGCAGGACTTAGACAGGACTGGGGGAAACAGGGACTCCACTCTTGGAGGGCGTACACAAAGTAGTGTGCGCATCAGGACCCAGGGGAAGGAGCAGTGACCCCAGGGAAGACTGAACCAGACCTACCTGCTAGTGTTGGAGGGTCTCCTGCAGAGGCGGGGGCCGGGGGGCTGTGGCTCACCATGAGGACTAGGACACTGGCAGCAGAAATTCTGGGAAGTACTCATTGGCATGAGCCCTCCCAGAGTCCGCCATTAGCCCCACCAAAGAGCCCACGTAGGCTCCAGTGTTGGGTCACCTCAGGCCAGCCAACCAACAGAGAGGGAACCCAGCCCCACCCATCAGCAGACAAGTGGATTAAAGTTTTACTGAGCTCTGCCCACCAGAGCAACACCCAGCTCTACCCACCACCAGTCCCTCCCATCAGGAAACTTGCTCAATCCTCTTAGAGAGCCTCATCCACCAGAGAACAAACAGCAGAAGCAAGAAGAAATACAATCCTGCAGCCTGTGGAACAAAAACCACATTCACAGAAAGACAGACAAAATGAAAAGGCAGAGGGCTATGCACCAGATGAAGGAACAAGATAAAACCCCAGAAAAACAACTAAATGAAGTGGAGATAGGCAACCTTCCAGAAAAAGAATTCAGAATAATGATAGTGAAGATGATCCAGGACCTTGGAATAAGAATGGAGGCAAAGATTGAGAAGATGCAAGAAATGATTAACAAAGACCTAGAAGAATTAAAGAACAAACAAACAGAGATGAACAATACAATAACTGAAATGAAAACTACACTAGAAGGAATCAATCGCAGAATAACTGAGGCAGAAGAACGGATAAGTGTCCGGGAAGACAGAATGGTGACTGCTGCGGAACAGAATAAAGAAAAAAGAATGAAAAGAAATGAAGACAGCCTAAGAGACCTCTGGGACAACATTAATCGCAACAACATTTGAATTATAGGGGTTCCAGAAGGAGAAGAGAGAGAGAAAGGACCCGAGAAAATATTTGAAGAGATTATAGTCAAAAACTTCCCTAAGGTGGGAAAGGAAATAGCCACCCAAGTCCAGGAAGCGCAGCAAGTCCCATACAGGATAAACCCAAGGAGAAACACACCAAGACACATAGTAATCAAATTGGCAAAAATTAAAGACAAAGAAAAATTATTGAAAGCAGCAAGGGAAAAATGACAAATAACATACACGGGAACTCCCATAAGGTTAACAGCTGATTTCTCGGCAGAAACTCTACAAGCCAGAAGGAGTAGCATGATATACTTAAAGTGACGAAAGGGAAGAACCTACAACCAAGATTACTCTACCTGGCAAGGATCTCATTCAGATTCGATGGAGAAATCAAAAGCTTTACAGACAAGCAAAAGCTAAGAGAATTCAGCACCACCAAACCAGCTCTACAACAAATGCTAAAGGAACTTCTCTAAGTGGGAAACACAAGAGAAGAAAAGGACCTACAAAAACAAACCCAAAACAATTAAGAAAATGGTCATAGGAACATACATATCGATAATTACCTTAAACGTGAATGGATTAAATGCTCCAACCAAAAGACACAGGCTTGCTGAATGGATACAAAAACAAGACCCATATATATGCTGTCTACAAGAGACCCACTTCAGACCTAGGGACACATTCACACTGAAAGTGAGGGGATGGAAAAAGATACTCCATGCAAATGGAAATCAAAAGAAAGCTGGAGTAGCAATACTCATATCAGATAAAATAGACTTTAAAATAAAGAATGTTACAAGAGACAAGGAAGGACACTACATAATGATCAAGGGATCAATCCAAGAAGAAGATATAACAATTACAAATATATATGCACCCAACATAGGAGCACCTCAATACATAAGGCAACTGCTAACACCTGTAAAAGAGGAAATCGACAGTACAAAAAAACAGTGGGGGACTTTAACACCCCACTTACACCAATGGACAGATCATCCAAACAGAAAATTATTAAGGAAACATAAGCTTTAAATGACACAATAGACCAGATAGATTTAATTGATATTTATAGGACATTCCATCCAAAAACAGCAGATTACACTTTCTTCTCAAGTGCACACGAAACATTCTCCAGGATAGATCACATCTTGGGTCACAAATCAAGCCTCAGTAAATTTAAGAAAAGCATCTTTTCTGACCACAACGCTATGAGATTAGAAATCAATTACAGGGGAAAAAACCGTAAAAAACACAAACACGGGCTTCCCTGGTGGTGCAGTGGTTGAGAATCTGCCTGCCAATGCAGGGGACACGGGTTCGAGCCCTGGTCTGGGAAGATCCCACATGCCGCAGAGCAACTGGGCCCGTGAGCCACAACTACTGAGCCTGCGCGACTGGAGCCTGTGCTCCGCAACAAGAGAGGCCGTGACAGTGAGAGGCCCGCACACCGCGATGAAGAGTGGCCCCCACTCTTGCCGCAACTAGAGAAAGCCCTCGCACAGAAACAAAGACCCAACACACCCAAAAATAAATAAATTAATTAAAAAAACAAAAAACCCACAAACACATGGAGGCTAAACAATATGTTACTAAATAACCGAGATCACTGAAGAAATCAAAGAGGAAATCAAAAAATACCTAGAGACAAATGACAATGAACACATGACGATCCAAAACCTATGGGATGCAGCGAAAGCAGTTCTCAGAGGGAAGTTTATAGCAATACAAGCCTACCTCAAGAAACAAGAAAAATCTCAAATAAACAATCTAACCTTACACCTAAAGTAACTAGAGAAAGAAAAACAAACAAAACCCAAAGTTAACAGAGGAAAGAAATCATAAAGATCAGAGCAGAAATAAATGAAATAGAAACAAAGAAAACAATAGCAAAGATCAATAAAACTAAAAGCTGGTTCTTTGAGAAGATAAACAAAATTGATAAACCATTAGCCAGACTCATCAAGAAAAAGAGGAAGAGGACTCAAATCAATAAAATTAGAAATGAAAAAGGAGAAGTTACAACAGAACAGCAGAAATACAAAGCATCCTAAGAGACTACTACAAGCAACTCTATGCCAATAAAATGGACACCCTGGAAGAAATGGACAAATTCTTAGAAAGGTATAACCTTCCAAGACTGAACCAGGAAGAAATAGAAAATATGAACAGACCAATCACAAGTAATGAAATTGAAACTGTGATTAAAAATCTTCCAACAAACAAAAGTGCAGGACCAGATGGTTTCACAGGTGAATTCTATCAAACATTTAGAGAAGAGCTAACACCTATCTTTCTCAAACTCTTCCAAAAAATTGCAGAGGAAGGAACACTCCCAAACTCATTCTATGAGGTCACCGTCACCCTGATACCAAAACCAGACAAAGATACTACAAAAAAAGAAAATTACAGACCAATATCACTGATGAATATAGATGCAAAAATCCTCAACAAAATACTAGCAAACAGAATCCAACAACACATTAAAAGGATCATACACCATGATCAAGTGGGATTTATCCCAGGGATGCAAGGATTCTTCAATATATGCAAATCAATCAGTGTGATACACCATATTAACAAATTGAAGAATAAAAACTATATGACCATCTCAATAGATGCAGAAAAAGCTTTTGACAAAATTCAACACCCATTTATGATAAAACCTCTCCAGAAAGTGGGCATAGAGGGAACCTACCTCAACATAATAGAGGCCAAATATGACAAACCCACAGCCAACATCATTCTCAATGGTGAAAAACTGAAAGCATTTCCTCTAAGATCAGGAACAAGACAAGGATGTCCACTCTCACCACTGTTATTCAACATAGTTTTGGAAGTCCTAGCCACGGCAATCAGAGAAGAAAAAGAAATAAAAAGAATACAAATTGGAAAAGAAGAAGTAAAACTGTCACTGTTTGCAGATGACATGATAGTATATGTAGAGAGTCCTAAAGATGCCCCCAGAAAACTACTAGAGCTAATCAATGAACTTGGTAAAGTTGCAGGATACAAAATTAATGCACAGAAATCTCTTGCATTCCTATACACTAATGATGAAAAATCTGAAAGAGAAATTAAGGATACACTCCCATTTATCATTGCAACAAAAACAGTAAAATACCTAGGGAGACAAAAGACCTGTATGCAGAAAACTGTAAGATACTGATGAAAGAAATTAAAGATGATACCAACAGATGGAGAGATATACCATGTTCTTGGATTTGAAGAATCAATGTTGTGAAAATGACTATACTACCCAAAGCAATCTACACATTCACTGCAATCCCTATCAAATTACCAATGGCATTTTTTACAGAACTAGAACAAAAAATCTTAAAATTTGTATGGAGACACAAAAGACCCCAAATAGCCAAAGCAGCCTTGAGGGAAAAAAACGGAGCTGGAGGAATCAGACTCCCTGACTTCAGACTATACTACAAAGCTACAGTAATCAAGACAATATGGTACTGGCACAAAAAGAGAGATACAGATCAATGGAACATGACAGAAAGCCCAGAGATAAACCCACGCACCTATGGTCAAGTAATCTATGACAAAGGAGGCAAGGATATACAATGGAGAAAAGACAGTCTCTTCAATAAGTGGTGCTGGGAAAACTGGACAGCTACATGTAAAAGAATGAAATTAGAACACTCCCTAACACCATACACAAAAATAAACTCAAAATGGATTAGAGACCTAAATGTAAGACGGGACACCATAAAGCTCTTAGAGGAAAACATAGGAAGAACACTCTTTGACATAAATCACAACAAGATCTTTTTTGATCCACCTCCTAGAGTAATGGAAATAAAAACAAAAATAAACAAATGGGACCTAATGAAAGTTAAAACCTTTTTGCAAAGCAAAGGAAACTACAAACAAGATGAAAAGACAACCCTCAGAATGGGAGAAAATATTTGCAAACGAATCAACAGACAAAGGATTAATCTCCAAAATATATAAACAGCTCATGCAGCTCAATATTAAAAAAACAAACAACCCAGTCCAAAAATGGGCAGAAGACCTAAATAGACATTTCTCCAAAGAAGACATAGAGATGGCCAAGAAGCACATGAAAAGCTGCTCAACATCACTAATTATTAGAGAAATGCAAATCAAAAGTACAATGAGGTATTACCTCACACCACTTAGAATGGGCATCATCAGAAAATCTACAAACAACAAATGCTGGAGAGGGTGTGGAGAAAAGGGAACCCTCTTGCACTGTTGGTGGGAATGTAAATTGATACAGCCACTATGGAGAACAGTATGGAGGTTCCTTAAAAAACTAAGAATCGGGGCTTCCCTGGTGGCGCAGTGGTTGAGAGTCTGCCTGCCAATGCAGGGGACACGGGTTCGAGCCCTGGTTTGGGAAGATCCCACATGCCGCGGAGCAGCTGGGCCTGTGAGCCACAATTACTGAGCCTGCGCATCTGGAGCCTCTGCGCCGCAACAAGAGAGGCCGTGATAGTGAGAGGCCCGCGCACCACGATGAAGAGTGGCCCGCGCTTGCCACAACTAGAGAAAGCCCTCGCACAGAAACGAAGACCCAACACAGCCACAAATTAATTAATTAATTAATTAATTAATTAAAACAAACAAAACTAAGAATCGAATTACCATATGACCCAGCAATCCCACTACTGGGCATATACCCAGAGAAAACCGTAATTCAAAAGGACACATGCACCCTGATGTTCATTGCAGCACTATTTACAATAGCCAGGTCATGGAAGCAACCTAAATGCCCATTGACAGACGAATGGATAAAGAAGATGTGGTACATATATATAATGGAATATTATTCAGCCATAAAAAGGAACAAAATTGGGTCATTTGTAGAGACGTGGCTAGATCTAGAGACTGTCATACAGAGTGAAGTAAGTCAGAAAGAGAAAAATAAATATCGTATATTAACGCATATATGTGGAATCTAGAAAAATGGTACAGATGAATCGGTTTGCAGGGCAGAAATTGAGACACAGATGTAGAGAACAAACGTATGGACACCACGGGGCAAAAGTGGCAGAGGTGGGTGTTGTTGTTGTGATGAATTGGGAGATTGGGATTGACATGTATACACTAATATGTATAAAATGGATAACTAATAAGAACCTGCTGTATAAAACAATAAAATTAAATTAAAAGAAAAAAGAAAACCAGTGTTCACAAAAACAAACAAAAAACAAAAACACTTTCGCAAATGCTTTTAGTAGCTTTTTTGGTAATTGCCCCAAACTGTAAAGAACCCAGGTGACCCTCAAGGGGGAATGGAGACTCAAACTGCTTCCTCCAGATAATGGAAACCTAGTCAGCAAACCAACGGAACAAGCTCCCCGGGCTCGCAGCTACATGGGTGACCTCCACTGTGTGTGCCAAGTGAAGGAAGCCAGGCCAAAGGCCTCCATTCGGTGTGATTCCATTTGCGTGACATCAGTTCGGAGAAGGCAGAACTATAGGGTCAGAGGAGAGAGCAGTGGTTGCCTGTGCCGAATGCGGGGTGGGGGGTGACAACAAAGGGAGTCTGAGAGAATTTGACGGGGGGCGGGGTGGTACTGATGTAACAGTTTCGTCTTTTAATTGCGGTCGTGGTTACACAGTGCTTTGCATTTGTCATAACTTACAGGACGTGCTTTAAAACCAGTGAATTTTAGTGTGTATGAAGCTTTTCAATGTTTTAATAAAAAGAGTGTATATTAAAAAAAATCATTCATAAACATACCATCATTAGTAATAACATTTTGGTGTGTATTTTTTTGTGTTTATACAAAAAATGAGATCAAACTTTTGCAGCTTATTCACTTAAAGCATATATTGGACAACTTTCCATATCATTAAACATAAATCAGCTCCTCCATTTTCAAGGTTCCGTGGCACTCCACTCATAAATGTACCACGGTTTATTTATCCCCACAGTTGGGCAAATAGGTTGCTTTCCATTGTCTACTATTTCCATTATTTATTATCACAAAAATGTTGCGGTGAACAAACCTTCGTGCAAACCTACCGCTCTTTTTGGGGATAAAATGCATAAAGATGGAACAGTGGGCTTGGCTCTACGTTGACAAACTGCTGTCCAGAAAGGCTGCCACACTGTATAGCCCACCAGTTCTATGTGAGACAAAAATTCCACCGTTTTAATTTGTATTATCTGATCACTAGTAATTTTTTTTTTTTGTATGTATGGCTGTTAACTATTTGATATTCTTTTCCGAACTCTTTATGTCCTTTGCCCCACTCTATCTTGGGGTGTTCATCTTCTATTTCCTTATGGATTTGTAAACATTCCTTATATATTAGTGATAGTAACTCTATGATCTTGATCAGGCCTAGCAATGACTTACTCTATGCTTTTTGCCTTTAGTATCATGTTTACAAAAGCTTTCTCTACTATTTTAGTCTGCATTTTATGGTTGCAAAAAACAGAATCTCATGCAGAACCTCCACAGAAAGGAGGTGGGATGGGGAGGGCGGGTATTGTTAGAGTGGATGTAGGTGACATCAAAATCCGGGAAGCCCAGGAAGCCTAAAGCACTGGTCTCCAGACTCAGGAGCACACACCACATTGGAGTGTGGGAAGAAAACATCAGCCCTCCTACTTGAGTACATCTACGTTTACAGTTTTTATAGGAAACTAGAACCAATGTACATAAGATGTACAAAAATACGTGTTCAGTTTATAGAATAATAAAACAAATACTCAGGTATCCATCACCTGGGCTAATAATATCATTTATTTGTTATCTCATCCTTTCAGATGTCTGCTTTTTTCCCCGCATGCTACCCCTGACAACCACTTGCCAAATGTTTGTGCAGTAGTACACGTAGACAATGTGCAAGTAAGTAAATATGCGTGCGCTGGAGGAGGCGTGTCAAGTTGTTGACTCTGAGGCCCCACTTGTCTCTGCCCGCCAGCTTCTTGCTCTACCCACAGGCCTCCTTTGCTGAGCGGTTTGCACCCGGCTCGTGGTGGCTGCGCTGGCCCGGCTCCGGCCCCTCCTCGTCACGACCTTCTTGCTTCATTCAGCTCCTGTTGCTGATGGGCACAGCCTTCTTCTGTCCGTGTTCCAGAGCTGGCTCTGACCGGTCCAGCTGCGAACAGGCAGGCTCCGGGCTGCGGAGGGTTTGACCGTGTGGTGCAGTAGACTGCACTGCCCACCAGAGACCCGGTGAGTGGGCTGCTGCCCTCCGGCATGTTCATTTTAAAGGAGGATGTAGCATTAGAATCTCTGTCTTCATTTTGTTAAGTTCATTAAGTTCCAGTATTAATTTTTAGTAATCACCACCAGTACAATATACTACCTTTGTCACGCAGTCAAGTTTTATAAGCCATGTATCTGTTTCCGTACTTTCATTTGTGACTTGATCCACCTGTTGAATGCTAGGTAAGCACTACACTTTAACAAATCATTATGGCTTTGTAATATATTTTAGTAACAGTAAGACAAGTCTTTTCTCCTTGCTATTATTTTTACTGTCTTCCCTTACTTTCCTGTATCTTTCCTTGAACTATTTTGCACATTTATTTTTCCAGATTAATTTCAGAATCTTTTTTGTTGAGCTCCCAAAAAATGCCCCTGCAAATTTTTTTTTTCTTCCTTAAATTTTTATTTATTTGTTTATTTATTTATGGCTGTGTTGGGTCTTCGTTTCCGTGCGAGGGCTTTCTCTAGTTGTGGCAAGCGGGAGCCACTCTTCATCGCGGTGTGCGGGCCTCTCACTATCGTGGACTCTCTTGTTGCGGAGCACAGGCTCCAGACGCGCAGGCTCAGTAGTTGTGGCTCACGGGCCCAGTTGCTCCGCGGCATGTGGGATCTTCCCAGACCAGGGCTCGAACCTGTGTGCCCTGCATTGGCAGGCAGATTCTCAACCACTGCGCCACCAGGGAAGCCCCCCTGCAAATTTTTTAAGTTTATTGAGGTGTGTATGTATAAACTAAATTATACCCTTCATGCCTGTCCCTGTTAAGGGTGGAAGTTGATTCTCTCAGGGCTCTGTAGCCCCACTCTCTTCTGTAACTGATAGCCTTTCTGGCATCTGAGCTGACCAGGAGACGGGCAGATTTAGCCTCCCTCAGCTTCATTTAATTACATCGGCTGTTCTCATCAGCCTGACTGTGCGAGGGCAGGGTGAAAGTCAAATGGTCCTCAATCTGGTTTCAATTCAGTATTTGAAAATGCTCAAATGGAAATACTGCATTTAGCCTTGATAAAGCCTCACAGGCTAACCAAACAGCCTATTTCTCCTTTTTGCTGGAATTATAGCAACTCAGTGGAGAAACCCTTGGTATCCTATGCTGAACATAAGTTCTGAGAGGGAATAATATATGTCTTTGATTAAAAATTTTCAATGGAGTGATCAAATAATTACCAGAAAATGGAATTTGTTTACTTGAGAGATGCTTTCAAATTATGTGTTTCAAGGAAGCAAAATTAATTAAAGAGCTTCCTGGTCAGGGGAAGATGAATTACTTCATTATTCTTAACTTTCTCTCTTTTCTATTGGGAGAAAATTAGTAGGCTCCGTGGTATTGGGGGGGCGGGGGGAAGCCAACGTGCTGCAGAGCAGTGGTCCTCAAACCTTAATGTGCATAAGAATCACGTGGGGATCTTGTTAAACTACAGATTCTGACTCAGGACACCTGGATGGAGCCTGGTTCTGCGTTTCTAGTCAGCTCTCAGGTGATCCTGCTGGTCCAGGGACCACTTCTGGGCATCAAGGCTGTAGAGGGAGGTCTAGGGTTAGCTTTGCTGCATACTTGCAGACAGGTCCCCCTCAGCCCTTCCTCTCCTACACAGCGAGGACGTACGGGATGGTCTCTGCCACGTCTAATACCGTGATGACACAACCACCTCAAGGTCATCCGAGACACCTCGGCACCCAGCAGATGCAGAGCCCAGGGCTCTCGAGACTGGGAGGGTCTCGTACCATCTACACAGTTCAGCTTGGCCCCGTACCTCTGCATCATCCCAGTGGAGACTGGATAGGGGGCCCCCAGCTGAGGACCACCCCCTCAAGGAGTACTTCACACGGCTCATGTGTAAGGGCAGCGCCTAGGCTTGGTCCATAAAAAGGGACTCGGCGGGCACACGAGTCACCAGCCCCGCAGCTGACAGTGACCCAGTGCTGCTACCTGCAGCCCGAGGGGAAACTGCCTGCTCTCCTCTCCAGTTCGTTCCCCGCTCGGCGTCCTGGGCCCCAGAAAGCGCCCCCATGGCCGCTGAGCAAACTGCTCTGCCTCTCTGAGCCGGGCCCGTGTTAGCCTCATCCTCCAGCTCGAGTCACCAGAGCTGCTGAGTGGGGCTGAGGAGCCCTCATCTGACCGCCTGCGTGACCCCCGGCCCCATCCCGCCTCCGCTCTGTCAGAGCTCTCCGAGAGGCTCCTTTCAGCCGGTTCTCACCTGCAACCTGGGGAGCTGGTAGCTCGCGTTCCCGCGTCCAAGCTGCAGTGAGTTGCTGAGTGATGGCCGATGCCTTCTCCACATCGCACTGTTTTCTTTCAAGTGCCCTTCGTGGGAACTCTTCTTCCCCTCCTCAGTTGTTTTGTTTTGTTTTGTTTTTTGAGTTATAGACTACAGACAATCAAATGCAAACACCCGAAGTTTATACTTAACACCTCCTGAGCTACGCAAGTCATCGCCCAGATCCAGCCACAGAGCGTCTCCACGGCGCCGGAAGGACCCCTGCGCTTCTCATAGTAACCGCCCACCTCCTGCCGCAGGTGAGCACTGTTCTCATCGCCACTGTAGATTAGTATTCCCTGTTCTCACAGCATCTCATCTCATCCTCAGTTATCCCTGTTCTACAAATAAAAAATCCAAGACAAGTGAGTTGGTCTTTCTAACCTGGTCCTGTACCCGAGCAGGACCCTGTGGGGCCTTCCCAGAACAGACCCCCTCCCCCCGCCCATATCCTCCACCAGCCTCTCGTCCGCAGGAGAGTTTTAGCCTCCTAGGCCTTCCCTGAGTTCCAAAGAGAAAAATTAATCAGAGAAGTAAGAAAATACAGATGAAAGGAAAAGAGTCAAGTTAGACAAAATAAGAAGAGTTTAGCTATTAAAGTCAGGGACCTTTAGTTCCTCCTCAAGGGCTGTAGATAATATTCTGAGCCATTTCCTTTGAGCTGCTTTGCAGATACTGAAACTCCCGCCAGGTGGACGAAGTTGACTGCGTGCTGCTCACAAGCACGTAGACTTCAGACCAGCTGGAACCAGGTTGACGGTGCTGACTCTCGATTACCTCGCCACTGACCAATCAGAAGAGTGTCCACGAGCTGATCACGCACCCCACAATGCCCCTCCCTCACCCTGTCTTTAAAAACCTTTCCCCGAAGGCCGTCGGGTGAGTTTGGGCCTTTCCAGCACTAGCTACCTGGACTCCTTGCTCGGTGCCCTGTGATAAACGCTGCACTTCACCCACACCCACACCCACACCCACACCCAATGTCAGTGCATTGGCTTTACTGCGTGTGGGCGAGGGGACCCAAGTTTGGTTGGGTAAGAGGCCGACCTGAGTACTGCCTCCCCCGTGAGTGGGAGTGGTAAGCCCTGTGTCCTCCTTGACCGGGCACAAACACAGTCACACGTGCGAGGCGGGCAGGACACCCCTCCACGATGAGGTATTGCGGCTCCCTGAAAGCAAAGGACCCAATTTACAAACTTGACTTTTCACTGACTGGATATTCAGTGATATTGAGCAAAAATAAATATTTTTTGGTGTGATAATGAGATTGTGGTTGTTTTTAAAAGACTGAGTTGGTACCTTTTACAGATGTGCACACACGCGGGACTGGGTGGGGTGGGAATGGGCGGAGGTGTAGAAGAAACAAGGCCAGCGCATTGAGAGTTACTGAAGCTCGGTGACGGGCGTATCAAGTTCACTAAACTAGGCCACTCTTTGAGTATGTTTAAAATTTCCCACAATAAAAAGGAAAAAGAAAACTCAAGTTTTCCTTCAATTAAATATCCACAGAGATGTTCTCCTGAAGTATGACACAAAGTGAGTGACTTTTAAGACCCCCTAGGAGGGGCAACATTAGCGCCCTCAGACTCCTAACGTGAATCAAAGCAACGGTCACGGTGGGCGCCTGGCGGATGGGTCAGATGAAGCTCTGCCCTCGGCCCTTCCAGGGCCTCCCCAACGCTCAAAATAGAGCCAGAGTCCCTGCCGTGGACTCCAGCGCCCAATTAATGTGGCTTCCGGCCCCTTCTCCAGCCTCCTGCCCTCCCTGATTCACCGGCCACTGTCACGCTGGCCTCCTTGCTCTTCTTGAGCGTCCCATGCTCACTCTGGGGTCAGGGGCTTCCCCCCAGACACTCACATGGCTCACTCCCAGTTTCCAAATGGTCACCTCCTGAAAGAGCCCTTCCATGACCAGTCACACTAATACCCATCCTCGTTACTCTCCAAGCCCTTACCTTCTTTTATTTTTCTTCCCCAGTATACAATTATCTGATACCACTTTATGCATTTATCTGTTGATGGTCTGTCTGCCATACTAAAGACGAGCTCCCCCAGCTAGGAGAGTTCCCTCCTGTCTCCCAGCACAGAGAACAGTCCTGGCACGTGGCAGATGCGCGATAAATACTGAAGGAACAGACGAACAGGCTGCTGGGCACAGCTGGGTGTCCTGGGGCCAGAGGAGGAGAAATGCTCGCTCATGACCTGTTGTTGGACCCTCGAAGGCAAGTAAGCACCACCCTGCGAGCCGAGCACAGGCAGAGATGGCACAGAATTAAACCAACTTGGCCCAGACTGGCAGAAACTAGGCCCCAGGAAAATCTGAGCAGCCAGACACAGCAACTGGCCCCTTAGGTCTAAGTGGGAGTGCCACTCCATTGTTAAAGCCAGAAATCCTTGATAGGAACAGCCACAATCTGACAGAGCAGCTGCACCTGCGGTCGAAGCCCTCGCTGCAGCCAGCAGCCCTCCGACAACCCGCTGTCCTGAGCATCACATTCCAGAACTTGGAGGACTGCCCTCCTCCCTGGAAGACTCAGAGCTGCTTGAAGACTAACAGGCCCCTGCGCCCACCCCACTTCTGAGGAAGAAGCTGCTCTGACCCTGTACTCATGCCCTGCTGTTCCTGTCAGGACCAAACGCCCCAAAACTTCTGGTTTCAACCTGATGGTTTTTCCCAGAAACTTTTTTTTCTATACTTGAATACCATTTAAGAAAACAGGTGTGAAGAGTTCATTAAGGCAATGTGACCAAACAGCTCCAGGCTCAGGTACGTATGGGGTGGGGGGGACAGGAGATGGGGAAGTTCCAGGAATTAGGATACTGCAAGGCAGGCTCGAGTGTGGGGAGCAGGGGGGTGGAGGCAGGGTAGAAAACACTTATAATCAAACCCACTTGCTGACACCACCTGTTAAGCAAGCCTCAAATCACTGCCCTCATCAGGACCAAAAATGACATCAGCCATCATTTCCTGAGCGTGTGCTGGTGTTCTACACGGCTTCCCTAACCCTCACACCGACCTTACCACACCAGTGCTATTATAGCCCCAGGTTACAGGTAAGAAAAGTAAGGCTTCGAGAGGTTACCTTAGCATCGTCGCATTGAAACCAGGCTGGTTTCAGGGCAATGAACTCCTGAGGAGCAACGCACGATGGACGGACAGGCTGCGTGCAGGCGCTGCACACCAGCCATACCTGCAGGGGAGGAGCCTGAGTCTGGCCAGCTCTGAAGGTTACTGGCCGTGTGGTCCCCAATTCCACGTCACCATTCCCAGAGAATGAAGTCTCTCCACCAACACACCTGAAATGATGCCATCAATCAACAATGGTGAGGGGACACCTGAAGTTTGCCCTGAAAACTGGTTTTTTTTTTTCCCTCTAGTTAATCCACTACCTAACCTTGGCAAGAGGGGGCTATTTCGGGCTACCTTCAAGTTCAATAATACAATTATACAAAATATAACAAAAATAACAGCTACATAAAAACTGAACAGCACCGTGCTAGTTTAAGTGTTCATAACTGGAGCCTGAGAACACAGCCTGAGTGGGTCCTTAATACTCTGGAATGATACCCACCCAATACTAAACAGCAGTTGCCTATGAGGAAGGTGGGGGAGTGCTGGTTAGAGACCTGAGCTTGACCTGCCATGTCTAATTTTTTAAAGGAACACATTGGTGGATTTCCACTACAATAAAAGATTAATGTTGAAGATCCAAAGGAAATGCATCCAAATAGTTTCCTGGTGGTGGAACAATGGTGGTTTAAAAATTTCTTCAACTTTTCTGTATATTCCAAATTTTTATGTTATAATCATGGAAAGACAAATAAACTTTAAAGTACATCCTTAAATGAATAGAAAATACCTAAGTTCTAAAGAGGGTATTAAGGAACACGTGGCTAGAGGTTATTAATTGTACCTCATTAATAAATAGGAATAACCACCCATATCTTTACAGAGTAATGTAACTCAGAACTACGAGTAAAATGTATCAGCTAAATGGATGAAAAATGCTTGTGTGACTGCTCTTTGAAAGGGTAGCTCTCTCACACACACACAATTTAAATTGTGCTATACGCAAAATAAAACACTTCTTTAGAGCACTATTGGTGATTTGAAAATTTTAATTTAACCTTGTATTTAAAAACAATGAGATTAAAAAAAAAAAGAAAAAAAAACCAATGAGATATTTTACAATCTCTCATGCAGATGCATTCACAATTTCAAACCATTTACTGGGTTCACATTAGCTGTCCAACCCACACGGGCTTTCTACTGGTATTCAGTGAGTCTCGGCTCTTACACCTGAGGTATCAGCTACCTCACAGACAGCCAGATGCAGAAAGTACTTCCGGGCCTGCTGCATGGACAGCATTCTTATAATTTTCAAATAAATGCCATTTCTTAAAATATTAATTCCACTGAAGAGTCCAGCAAAAACACCATAACCCACCCAGGTCAAGGTCTGCAAGTGGCACTTTGCTGAGAGGCAGCCTTGATTTTAATTTCCCGAGATTCACAATGGAAAGGTTGCCCCATGGGTACACAGTGCCCCCGTTTTGTCTGGATTCACAAGGTCCCCATGAGCGCCCCACAGCACTGGGACAGGCAGGGACCTGACTAGAAATTGGGACCCAAGTTCTAATCTAGATTCAGGAGTGAAGCCAGCACCTTAATCTCTGGGATTGTCCGCTCATAAGTAGAGAGATTTGTCATCTGAGGTGCCTTTCCCTGCTTCTAAGCCTTTAAACTTGACACTGGAATGAAGAGCAAATAAAAGCTTTCTTCAAAAGCTTCTGTTCCTTTTCTGGATCATGACACAAGCTCTAACCTGCAACAGCTGAGAATGAAGACTGAATTTTCTCCGGCACAAGCTGCTGCAAAGTGATCCACACAAATGTTCTGTGGCTTAAAACAGACCATCTTTTTAAATGTCTGGCATTTTAGATACTTAAGATCTTTGTTACATGAGAGTAGTCTTTTATTAAGTTCCTCACCTTCTTGACAAGGTTCCTAGGAAAGTCATTCCAAACCAAGTACTCCTGAGTTGAAGTTTATATAAACTAAATCTTGGTATTTTTTTAGTAAGGGAACCTGAAAGGAGAATGGCACTGTATGAGTTCGCTAGGGCGCTGTCACAGAGTACCACAGCACCGGGGCTTGAACCACAGATGTTTATTGTCTCAGCAGTTCTGGCGGCTAGACGTCCCAGATCAACGGGTCGGCAGGGCTTGTTTCTGGAGGCCTCTCTGTGTCTTCACGTGGTCTCCTCTCTGCCTGTGTCCCAATCTCTTCTTATAAGAACACCAGGCATGTTGGATGAGGGCCTTCCCTAAAGGCCTCATTTTAACTTTATCACCCTTTTAGAGACTGTCTCCACTGGGTTAGGACTTCAACGAACACATGAATCTGGGGGAAAGTTCAGCCCATAACCACTACAGAGTTTATGACTTTTCTTTTTCACATGCCTTGACATAAATATCTATAGTAGGTTTTAACATAAGTATTGAGAATTTAAAAACCAAAAGATAGCGCCGTGTCACGTGCACAGAGCACAGAACTGATGTGCAAGGAAAGCCCATGTCTGATGAGGCGCCACACCTGTTACGGTTTGCTGAGACTTTCAGAGGCTTTGCAGCAGCTTCAGGTGGAGAATGGTGATAAACGGTCAAGTCCAGACAGCCGGGAAGTTAAATTCAGAAACAAAAGCCAGCATCTTCCTGAATGGCTGTCTGCCTAGCACTTTGTGGATGGATGCACCAGAAGATGACGCACCTAACTCACCCAGATCCAAACCTGCCCACCTCCACCCTCAAAACAGTCTCTCGAGGCCCCAGTCCCCCAGCCACCGCATCGGAGGCACCTGGGGTGGCAGGTGTGAACGCAGGTCTTTGCATCCTTCCTCAGCTCAGCGAACCCAGCCCTGGGCCCGGGAACCTGCACTTTAACAAGCACCCACCTACCCGCCCCCTCGAGTCTGGGGGGGGCCTCAGCCCAGAGAGCTATAAGCTGCCATCTCTGCACCCACGAGAAAGGCCACGGTTGTCCAAGCTGCAAAACTGAGCACACCTTTATTTCAGACAAGTGCAATCCAGTACAGGCAGGAAGGTACTCTGTACACACTCATGATTTGTATCCTCTTATACCCATTTGGCAGGTCCCTGAAAGCCTGGCACATCATTCAGCTAAAAAAAAAAAAAAAAAAAAACACATGAAAGATCCCTAGGGAATCTGATCTAATGGTCTGCCCCAAACAACAGATTTTCTCTCCACTAGTAAAATCAGCACCTGCTGACAGGAGAACACAATGCAAACCTGACAGTGATTTTCATTAACAAGCAAGACTACACTAATGCTTTCAAGCATAAAGATTAACTGTGCATGTCAGAGAGCCTAATTTGATTGTTATCAGCCACCAAGAACTCAAAGAGGAAAGCAAGGTCACTATGGAAGTTACGCTCTTCCTGGAAATTCACTACAACCTGACAGAGCAAGAGTCCAAGACACTGGAGAGGCAGCCACGCTGATCAGAGGGCCCTGCTCACGTGGAGAGACCCCATGGCTGCGTCTTTTCCGGCTGTGTCCTTCCCTGAGGTCCATTCTGCTGGCTTCACGGAAACTTGGTCCTCTGGTCTCAAGGCGACCATTTGGGAGACTTCTGGTTGTAATCTTTACAGTTCCAAGAATCCATCCTTGCTGAACCCAAGAGTAGCATGCCCTGCCCAAAATTTAGGTGTTCTCCTGGTATGAAGGCCATTCTGTAGGCTGCATGTATATACATATAAGTATCGGCCCCTATGGGAGACAAAGCTTCCTTCCTCTTTAGCAGAATAGCGCACGGCCGCACTGCTTTGGCTAGCTCTTTTTCCTGTGTTCCCTCATGTGCGCAGCAATCGAACCAGCTATTTCTGCATTCTTCTTGTTCTGGCCAAAATAATCTAGAAACTCACCATCTGGTCCAATCAAGTACATTATGATTGTATGATCCACCTGCAGAGAAAAGGGGGGGAAGGAGAGGATGACAAAAAGTTCACCAAAATAAGCTGCTTATTTTACTGAATAAATGCTGCAGGATAAGAGACTTCACATTACTAGTTAAGCAACCTTTGTAGCATCTATTACTTATGGAACAGGCCTAAGTCTATTATACTAAGTACACAGCGAGGAATTATCTAAAATCTTTCCAGAAACGTGCCGACTGTTGCCTGACACGTCAGCTAGAACTTGGAATTCTTTTGGTTCAGTCCTTAACACACTCATCCACACAATTTCTGAGAAAAGAACGCACTTCTAAGAAATGGCCACTGCCAGCCTTCATTAAACAGCCAATGCTTGTGGAACAGCAAGGCCTGCTTGGGAAGAGTCTACATTTATGAGCAAAATATTTCATCTGACCCCTTAACCATGTTATAAAGAGATAACCACACGGGATTAAAAGTGTTGGTGAAAAATACTTTCTTTATTAAGTTCTTGGGTATATTCTTTTATGTTTTAGGAAGAACTGGTTATCATTCAACAGGCTAAATTCTGCTTACTATGTTATATTACAAACAAAAACAGAAAAGTAACCACTAAATATATAATATATAAATTCTAATACAGTATTTAGTCCTCCTATTAGTGACTCAGATGGAAACATGAAAACGAGTGTTGTCCTCCCCTAAGAAATGTTACTACGCTGAACAATCCTACCTGAAGCACATCACCCAGAAGTTCCTCAGGAGCCGTAAGTGCTACACCCCCAAGGAGTTACCTTAAATCCATTATCCACTTTCATGGCAAAGTTCTTAAAGTGTTCCTAGCTCCACCTAAAGTTTAGACTAGCCATCAATTTTTTTTAGTTATATGCTTCCACAAATCCAATTTTAAATGAGTTGAAGACTTGGCACTTAGAATCCTTGGAATTTATTCCAGGCTT